>NC_092378.1:145911257-146221792 GCF_030028105.1 Mobula birostris | reverse complement strand
TTTTCAATGAGATCTCCCCCCCACCCCCCCATCATTCTTCTAGATTCCAGCGAGTACGGGCTCAGAGCCTTCAAGTGCTGCTCATATGATAACCCTTTCATTGCTGGAATCATTACAGGAAGCTTTGAGGTGAAGGAATCTGTAACAGTACAAAGTAGGAACAGCACACTTTCTGCAGGAAGACGAGCTACTGGTGTGTTTGTTTTGCTGCTACTTGGCTCCTTAACAGTTGACACCGCAGTGACAAAGCTCTACTGAAGGTTAACTTCTAGGACAAGTGAAAACTCCCTGCAGTAACAGAAAATTATAATTTTTAACATGAAGTATAATTTGGCTTTGCACCACTGCAGTTGATGTGGTTGTGGGTGATGTTAACGTGACTGAGACCTGGCAGGGAACTTGTTCACTGGTTTCTTGGATACCAGGCGATTGAAGATGTAGTGTGCTCTGGCAACAGGTGGAAGATAAGCCAGAATTTTATTGTGGTTCTGTTCATTCAGATTCTGATTTATTTAATTTATTTAGTTGTCACACATACTTTGAAACATGCAGTGAAATGCAGACATCGGGCCTATAGCCTCCTGTCCCTGTGCAGGACAAGCAGACATTGGGCCTACAACCTCCTGTCTCTGGCTCTAACTGCCAGACATCGGGCTTACAACCTCCCAGACCCTGGCCCGGACTACAGGCATCGGATGTACAACTTTGAGGCATGCTGGCCCACTGGCTTCGACCTTTGAGCCTTGGCCTTCACCCTCACTGCCATTGGTCTTCGAACTGAGCTTCGACCTCTGGTATTGGATGCGGGACTAGCCGAGTGCCAGGACTTTGAGCGCCGGGCCTCAACCTTGGGCTCGCATGAACTTCCAATCCCAGGACCAACCAACTGAGGGAAGGGAAGGTCACTAGCCTTGTCCTAGGTGCTTTCCGATCATGTCCTTGACCACAGGGTTTTGCTGGACTTCGTCCTCAGCACATGCTGACCCAGTCCCTGGGGGCTACTGGCCTTCCTCTGTGGAGCACTCTGACTACAGTCTCCTACCCCTGACCTCTTCATTTACTGCCCCTCACCTCTTCATTTACTCCCCCTCATCCCTGTTCCTCAACTTTAACCTGACCCTAAACCCTGCACTGTCTCCAAAACCATCCCCATGAACCTAAAAAAAACCCAACGAAGTCTGAACCATGATCTCAACAGTCATCGCAGCTCGGCACCATCAGAAGAGAGGATATTTTATTCAAAAGATATTGCATTCAAAAGAGATGGGTACATTTCTGGGTGAGAAGGAAATCAAATGCATAAGAGGATAGGAAATTGGTGCAGCGGTAAAAGTTTGGACACTTTCCTGAACAGAGTAGGCCTGGAGGACATATTGGTCCACCAGTCGTACTACTTACTATGTTCTTAATGGGTTGAATCAGCTGCTGCTACACATCTTTCCTATGTAATATTAGATTAGGTTAATTTGAAAGACACAGTGAAATGCATTGTTTACGTCAATGACCAGCACAGTCTGAGGATGTTCTGGGGGCAGTCTGCGAGTCTCACCACACTTCTGGCACCAACATGGCATGCCTGCAACTTGGTAACTCTAACCTATATGTCTTGGGGAATGTGGGAGGAATCTAGAGCACACAGAGGAAGCTCGTGCGATCACAGGGAAAACATGCAATCTCCTCACAGAGAGTGGTGGGAATTGAACTCAAGTGCACCGCCTTGTGCATCTGGAACCTGGACTTCCTGTCAGATCACCGGCCGGTGGTAAGGATGGGTACCCTCTCCTCTGTCCCTCTGACCCTCAACACAGGAGCCCCTCCACCCCCCACAGCTGTGTCCTGAGCCCCCTCCTGTACTCCTCATAGACCCGTGACTGTGTTGCCATGCACAGCTCCAACCTGCTGATCAAATTTGCAGATGATACGACATTGATAGGCCGTATTTCCAACAATGATGAGACAGCCTGTGGAGGAGAAGTCGACGCCCTGACACAGTGATGCCAACAAAACAACCTCTCCCTCAATATCGATTAAAACAAAGGAGTTGATTGTGGACTGCAGGAGGAACAGAGACAGACTGGCCCCTGTTGACATCAATGGGGCTGTAGTTGTGAGGGTGAGTAGTTTGAAGTTCCTGGGTGTACACATTACCAAGGATCTCTCAGCTGCACTGTACATACTGGCTGTGTGGTGAAAAAAGCACCACAGCGCCTCTTTCACCTCAGATGGCTGAAGAAGTTCGGCCTGAGTTCCCAAATCCTCAGGACTTTTTACAGGGGCACCGTCGAGAGCATCCTGACTGGCTGTGTCACGGGAACCATACCACCCTCAGTTGCAGGGCACTGCAGAGAGTGGTGCGGACAGCCCAGCATATCTGTAGACGTGAACTTTCCTCTATTCAGAACATTTACAGCACCAGGTACATAAAAAGAGTCCAGAGGATCATCAGGGATTCCAGCCACCCCAACCACAAACGGTTTCACCTGCTTCTGTCTGGCAAACGGTACCACAGCATTAAGGCGAGGACCAACAGGCTCCAGGACAGCTTCTTTCACCAGGCCATCAGATTTATCAATACACATTGATCTGATTGCATATCTGACTGTACATGCATGTATTCTAAACAATTATTTATAAAATCTTAGTGTTTGGGCAATATCCTTCCACATTTCTTTTTCTTACTGCTTGTACATTGTAATGGAGACACAACATAAAGATTTTTACTCCTTTATGTTGTGAGATAGATGTAAGAAATAAAATTCTAATTTTAGTTCTAATTCTAAAACATTACGCTAATGGCCATGATACTGTGTTGTACAAGTAATATATAAAATGAACCATTATATTTAATAAAGTGTAATATTAGAACAAATTAGCACAACTAGACTGAGAGTTCCCATGTCAACTCCAGTCAGAGCCCAGTGATCAGGCAGCTTTACAATTCCTACCTCCAGGGTTAAGGTGTGGGAGAAACCATTTAACATCATACAAGTCTGTGTGGATTTGGCAATGAGAAGATTAGGTCTGTCTACAGCAATGTTTTAAGGTTCAGGCAAGGAAGAGCTTAAGTTTCAACGTAAATCATCTGCATCTCTTTCAAAGTTCAAAATAAATTTATTATATAAGTGCACCTTGTCAGCGTATACAACCCTGAGATTCATTTTCTTGTGGACATACACAGCAAGTCCAAGAAACACAGTAGAAACAATAAAAGACCGCACCTAACAGGGTGGAAAAACATCCAATGTCCAAAGACAACAAACTGCAAATGCAAAAGAAAAAAATGACAAATAGATATGTAATAAATATCAAAGATATACAATGAAGAGTCCTTGAAAGTGAATCCGTAGGTTGTGGGAACAGTTCAGTGAAGGGGTGAGTGGAGTTATCCCCTGTGGTTCAAGAGCCTGGTGGTTAGGGTTACTATCTGTCCCTGAACGTGGTGGTGTGGGTCCTGAGGCTCCTGCTCCACCTTCCTGTTGCAACTGCATGAAGCGAGTGTGACCTGGACGGTGGCCTGTCCTTACCACTGTCCTGAGACAACTCTCCATGTAGATGTGCACAATGCTGGGGAGGGTCTTGGCTGCATCCACTACTTTTTGTAGGATTTCAATGGAACTCAAACACTTTTACGTTCTCTTGCGCTGTATTTCCTGTTGTAGTGTTCTGGGTTTACCTCCCCTCACTCTCTGCTTTCTGCAGAGGTCGCTCCCTTTGTGATTCGTACCACCCCACTAAGCGCTCTCCTGGAATTTATACCTGCATTGAGAAGAAGTGCAACACCTGCCCATTCACCTCCTCCCTCGCCAGCACCAGGTGAGGCAGCACCCCACCTGCGTATCTCTTGGGGCCATCTACTGTAAATGGTTCTCCTTTACGTTTGTGAGACCCGGCATAGATTGGGGGGGGGGGGGGAATCGCTTTTTCGAGCACCTTCGCTCCATCCACAAGAAGCAGGATTTCCTGGTGACCAACCCCATTCCCATTCTGACATGTGAGTCCATGGCCTTCTCCACTGGCGTGATGAGGCCTGGCCTGCTGCGTTCACCATCAACTTTGATGTGCGTTGTATGATGAGGCCACCCTCGGTTTGCAGGAGTAGCACATCGTAGTCCGTCTGGGTAGCCTCCAACCTGATGACATGAACATCGATTTCTCCACTTTCAGTAATTTTCCCCCTCCCCCTTTCCTTTTCTTCATTTCCCCACTCTGGTACCTATCTTTCCTTTTCTTTCCTCACCTCCTATCATCTCCCCCTGGCGCGCCACCTCCTTTCCCCTTCTCCCATAGTCCACTCACGTCTCTTATTAGATTCCTTCTTCTCCTGCCCTTTACATTTTGTACATGTCGCTCTAGATTTCCAACATCTGCAGAATCTGTTGCATATAATGTTGCAGGTATTGTGTGAGCATCAAACTACCACAGGAACATGACAGAACATATGAAAATTAAAAATGAAAATGCTTGAATTCTGAAATATAAACGAAAAATGTCAGAACTTCTCAGCACATCAGGCTGCAAATGTGGGAAGAGAAAAAGAATTAACATTTTAGGTTGCTATCCATTGTTAGATGTGGTCTGACCTCCTGCATAGTTCCAGAATTTTCTGTTTTTAGAATTTACACACAATGGCCACTTTATTAGATAACCCCTATACATAATAAAGTGGTCACCGAGTGTATGTTGGTGGTCTTCTGCTGCTGTACCTCATCCATTTCAAGCTTTGACTAGTTAAGATGCTCTTCTGTACAACACTGTTGTAACACGTGGTTATTTGAGTTACTGTTGCCTTCCTGTCAGCATGAACCAGTCTAGTCATTCTTCTCTGACCCCTCTCATTAACAAGGTGTTTTCACCCACTGAACTGCCGCTCCCTGGATTTTCTTTTTTGTTTTTTGCACCATTCTCTGTAAACTCCAGAGACTGTTGTGCACGAAAATCTCAGGAGATCAGCAGTTTCTGAGATACTCAAACCACTCTGTCTGGCACCAACAATCAACATTCCATAGTCATAGTAACTTAGATCACATTTCCTCCCCATTCTGGTGTTTGGTCTGAATAACAACAGAGCCTCTTGACCATGTCGGCATGCTTTTATGCATTGAGTTGCTGCCACATGATTGGCTGATTAGATATTTGCATTAATGAGCAGGTGTATCTAAAAAAAAGTGGCCACTGGTTGTACAGTATGTAGGAATTCTGTTGTTTAGTCATTGCTTGTGATGAAATTAAAAAAAAAATGCTGGTTATTACTTAAATGTAAATCCCATTGAGTTTGAGTTAAAGTTTCTGGATGACTTGGCCGGTAATGTACCTGCAGTACCACTGTGTCACTAACAAATGCAGTAGGGAATTTAGCAGAATTCTCTTAACGCAGTGAGTGCTGCGTGTGTAGCACAGTTTACCACAGATGGTGATCGGGATAAACAGCAGGGATATATTTAAAGAGATGCTGGAGAAAGGTTTTTGTGAGGATAAAGTGATAAAGAAAGATTGAGGGGGTGGCTGAGCACTCACGTAGGTGGACGGCCAGAATAAATTTACTCCTTCTCTGAAGTTAGCAACTGTAAGAGCAAGGTGTCACTAAAATTGTATTCAGCAAACCACAACAGAACTGAGCAGAACTGCAGGAAAATCATAAGCCATACAATATAAAAGAAGAATTGGACTCTTCAACCCATTGAGTCTGCTTTGCCATTTCCCTGTAAACCATGGCTGATTTTCTTTCAACCACATTTTCTTCCCTTCTCCCTGTAATCCTTAACCCCCTTCCCATCAAGAAGGCACAAGAGATTCTGCAGATCCTAGAAATAGCTATGTTAGGATGCTTTTACTGCCTACAGCTTAGCTTTTTAACACAATCATTCCTACAGTTCTGATCAAAATGCTCCAGAACCCAGGCCTCTGTACCTCCCGCTGCAGCTGGGTCCTCACCTTCCTAACCGGAAGACCACAATCTGTGTGGGTTGGAAGTAACATCCCCACCTTGCTGACAATAACCACTGGCGCACCTCAGGGATGTGTGCTTAGCCCACTGCTCTACTCTCTCCACACCCATGACTGTGTGGCTAGGCACAGCTCAAATGCCATCTATAAGTTTGCTGATGATGCTGTTGTCGGCAGGAATTCAGATGGTGACGAGAGGGTGTACAGGAGAAGATATATCAGCTAGTTGTGGTGTAGCAGCAACAACCTTGCGCTCAATGTCAGTAAGACCAAAGAACTGACTGTGGACTTCAGAAAGGGTAAGACGGGGAAACACACACCAGTCTTTACAGAGCAGTCAGAAGTGGAGATAGTGAGCAATTTCAAGTTCCTGGGTGTCAATATCTCTGAGGATCTAAAACACTTTCTTTCTCTGACTTCTTATCTTTTTTTCCCAGTGTTGATGAAGGGTCTTGGCCCAAAACGTCGACTGTTTACTCTTTTCCATAGATGCTGCCTGGCCTGCTGAGTTCCTCTGCCATTTAATGCTTCTCTGAGGATCTATCCTGGACCTAACATATTGATGGGGCCACAAAGAAGGCACAGCAGTGGATTTACTTCATTAGGAGTTTGAGGAGATTTGGTATATCACCAAAGACACTTGCAAATATCTGCAATGGCTCTGTGGAGAGCATTCTACCTGGCTGCATCATCATCTGGCATGGGGGTGCTACAGTAGAGGATTAAAATAAATTGCAGAGAGTTGTAAACTTAGTCAGCTCCATCATGGGCACCAGCCTCCGTAGTATCTAGGACATCTTCAAGGAGCGATGCCTCAAAAATGTGGCATCCATCATTAAGGGCCCCCATCACACAGGACATGCCCTCTTCTCATTGCTACCATCAGGTAGGAGGTACAGGAGCCTGAAGGTACACACTCAGTGATTCAGGAACAACTTCTGCTCCTCTGCCATCTGATTTCTGAATGGACAGTTAACTCCCGAACACTACCTCGCTACTATTTTATTTCCATCTTTGCACTACTTATTTAATTTAACTATTTTATATTTACCGTTATTCATATTTTATTCTCTATTATCCTATATTGCTGTTGTAATGACAATAAATTTCACGACATATGCCGGTGCTCTTCAACCTGATTCTGATCAGATCTATCACTAGTGCAAAAACAAAGGAATAATGAAATCGTGTACATGGGTTTACGGACCATTCAGAAAGCTGATGCTGGAGCGGATGAAACTGTTGCTAAATGTTTGAGCGTGGTTCTTCAGGTTCCTGTACCTCTTCCCTGATGGTAGCAACAAGAAGAGGGCATCTGTCTTTATCCTCCAGATCTCCATCGAGTAAAGGCCCAGAGCCATCAAACAATTCTCATATGTTAAGCTTTTCATTCTTAATATCATGCTTGTGAGCCTCCTCTGAACTGTTTCCATGGCCAGCACATCTTTCCTTAGTGGTGGGGCCCAAAATCGCTTACGAATGCAGTATGAGCAATGGCTTGAAGCCACTGCAGTACATCTTTGCTTTTATATCCTAGTCCTTTAATCTAAATGCTAACAGCGATTGTATTTGCCTTCTTTACTCTTGATCCAAAACCTTCAAAAGATAATTGTTATGAAGCTTTAAAGTTATTAAAATCAGTTCAGCACAGACACAAGCTCATCTTAAAGTGCATGTCAAACTCCCAATTTTGTGTCAGATCAGAAACTTTTATTAAAAAAACATTGTTGCTTTTTCGAGATGAGTTTGTCCCAATTATACTTTTGGACAAATACAAATGATAAGTGCCTGTGTTTCACTGTGATGTATTTTCAAGGAAAAATTGCTGCTGTTATGTAAAGGGATTGTTTACCCCGGAGTTGAAATTAGAATTCTTGCTGATAAGAATCAACCAATTAGCTAATGCCTGCTATTTTTTTATACGAGATGAATGCATGTAATGTTGGCAAGTTGTATCTGATATCAAATAGCCTCCTTTTGAAAAGTTCAACGTAAGTTTATTATCAATGTATGTATACTACCCTGAGATTAATTTTCCTGCAGCCATTCACAGTAGAACAAAGAAGTACAATAGAATCAATGAAAACAAAGGTTCACAACCGATTACAAAAGAAGGCAAACTGCAAATACAAAAAAAAAGTCAACAAATAATACTGAGATCATGAGCTACAGAGTTCTTGAAAGTGAGACCATTGGTTGTATTCAGTTCCGTTTTGGGGTGAGTGAAGTTATCCACACTAGTTCAGAAGTCTTATGGTTGAAGGGTAAGAACGGTTCCTGAACCTGGTGGTGTGGGACCTAAGGTTCCCGTACAAAGGCAGCAGGAAGAGAGCACGGCGTGGATGGTGGGGGGCCCTTGGTAATGGACGCTGCTTTCTTGTGGCAACACTCCTTGTAGATGGGCTCAATGCCAGTTTGTAGGTTGGTTTATGCATGGCTGCAAGTGTTGAAGGGGAATTCTATTATAATCGGAGCCAGGCGGGCATTATGCTAAACTTGCTCTGAATCCAATGCGTATGCTTTTTGCATTATGTGGAAGGAAATTGCATCAATTGCGGTGACGTGGAAGAGTAGCGGTTAGTGTACCGTTTTATAGCGGCAGCGAACATGGTTAATTCCTGCCGCTGTCTGTAAGGGTTTGTATGTTCTCACAGTGACTGCCTGGCTTTTCTCAGGTGCTCCAGTTTCCTCCCCCATTCCAAAGACACACGGGTTAGTAGGTTATTGGCCATATGGATGTTACTGGGCCGGAAGGGCCTTTTACTGTGCTGTATCTCTAAATTAAATACAATTAAATCAATATATGAATTTATTCCTCAGAGCAAGGAATCTGCTTGAATTTATTTTGAACTTTATTGCTTTTCATTAAGCCTCAGACCTTTCTTACAGTTGAAGTACATCTGGGTAGCCTCCAACATGATGGCATGAATATCGATTTCTCTTTCTGGCTAAAATAATTTTCCTTCCCCCTCCCCTCTTCTATTCCCCACTCTGATCCCTTACTTCTTCTCACCTGCCCATCACCTGTCCCATGGGTTTCCTCCTCCTTGCCTTTCTCCTATGGTCCGCTCTCCTCCCCCATCAGATTCCTTCTTCTCTAGCCTTTTACCTTTCCCTCCTATCTGACTTCGCCTATCACATTTGAACTACCCTCCTTCCCCTCTCCCCACCTTTTTATTCTGGCATCTTCCCCCTTCCTTAACAGTCCTGAAGAAAGGTTTTGGCCTGAAACTTTGAGTGTTTATTCACTTCCAAAGATGCTGCTTGCCTGCTGAGTTCCTCCAGCATTTTGTGTGTGTTGCTCAAGGTTTCCAGCATCTGCATAATTTCTCTTGTTTGGGTTGAAGTATACACTAATTTTCTATTCATTGCTTTGGCACTTGATTAGACAAACATTTGTCGTTCATCCCTGGCTGAAGAGGTGAGTGTGAGTGAGGAATCCTTCTGGTGAAGGTGTTGGGCAGAGACAAAATCAACAGGTGCTTGTGAACATCAGAACCTGCGGACTCCCTCCCACGCTGCACACCATCCAAATTTGGATGTGTACAGTCAGTGGCCTCTTTATTAGGTAGTCCCTGAAGCTAATAAAGTGGCCACTGAGTGTACGTCCGTGGTCTTCTGCTGCTGTAGCCCATCCACTTCAAGGTTCGACATGTTGTGCATTCAGAGATGTCCTTCCGCACACCACGGTTGTAACGTGTGGTTATTTGAGTTACTGTCACCTTCCTGTCAGCTTGAACGAGTCTGATAATTCTCTTCTGACCTCTCTCATTCATGTAGCATTTTTGGCCACAGAACTTCTACTCACTGAATGTATTCTTGTCTTTCGCACCATCTTCTGTAAACTCTAGAGAATGGTGTGCATGAAAATCCCAGGAGATTAGCAGTTTCTGAGACCACTCAAGCTACCCTGTCTGTCACCAACAAACATTCCGCAGTCAAAATCACTCAGATCACTTTTCTTCCCCATTCTGATGTTTGGTCTAAACAACAACTGAGCCTCTTGACCATGTCTGCATGCTTTTGAGCTGCAGCCATATGATTGGCTGATTAGATATTTGCATTAACAAGCAGGTGTACCATTGAGTGTATATCCCACAAAACTCTTTGTAATCCTTGTACACTACCCACACAGCCACAAATCGTTGTGTCATGTACAGATTTACGATCCCACCCATCGAGGTTTTTATCCAGGTCATAAATATATCACAAACAGCTCACCATCACCTTAATGGGAGCAGGCATGGAGAGATAATGATTGCTTGCCTGCCCCCAGTGCCTACGTCCAGCGTCACAATTGAAATATCAAATTGGATTATGCAAGCTTTATTCTAACAGAGATGGAGCATTAGTTTTCCTATGACATGGATAATCTGCAGACGGTGCTGGCCCCGTGGAGACATCAGGGAATATACATCAGTTCCACTCAGATATTCATGGGTTTCTTGCTCATTCAACATGTTGGAGGTAATGGGCTGCCACGATTACTTACAACCATGTTGAAGTTAATGAAATTTTGGTATTGAACTATTCACAACTGCTGAAGTACTTATGAGTCGTAAAGATAATGAGGTTAAAGCAGAGTAGAAATGTGATTAAGGAAGATGTAATGAGTTTGACACGCATAATCGAGGATCAAAGATCAACCTTATTCACCATATAAATTTACATGTACCAGGAATTTGTTTTGAAGTGTTAGCACGATGTGCAATGAAAAAAAAATTCAACAATTATAAAGAGGCATAGAGTCATAGAACACCACAGCAGAGAAACAGGCCCTTCAGCCCATCTAGTCCAAGCTCAATTATGAATCTGCCTTGTCCCATCAACCTGCACCTGGACCATAGCCCTCCACACCCTCCCATCCAAATTTCTCTTAAAGCCTAAAATCAAACCCGCAGCCACCACTTCTGCTGGCAGCTCGTTCCACACTCTCACCACCCTCTGAGTGAAGAAGTTCCCCTTAAGATTTCACTTTTCACCCTTAACCCATAACCTCTTGTAGTCTTACCCAACCTTGATGGAAAAAGACTGCTTGTATTTACACCCCTCATAATTTTGTATACCTTTATCAAATCTCCCCTCCTCCTCCTACACTCTAGGGAATAAAGAACTAACCATTCACCTTTTCCCTATAATTCAAATCCTGACAATATCCTTGTAAATTTTCTCTGCACTTTTTCAATCTTATTGATTCCTTTCCTGTTGGTAGGTGACCAAAACTGCACACCATATTCCAAATTAGGCTTCACTAATGTCTTATACACCTTCAACGTAACATCCGTCTCCTGATTTAAGAAGGCTAATGTGCCAAAATCTTTCTTTACAGCCCTATCTATCCTATTAAGAATAAAGAATTATATAAGGTACAGATGTGGAATAAAATGTGACTAAATACTAGCATGTATTTGAAATGTAAGCAGTATTATAAAAAGTGATTTAAGGTGATAACAGAGCAGTGCAGTGATGGTGTAATAGATGGGAGGTGGGGTAAGGTAGAGGGGAGGCTAACGAGAATGGTTGATCAGATTAACTGACTGAGGGAAGAAACTTTTAAGATGGCATGAAGTTTTTTTTTGTTTGAATAGCCCTACAGCATATTCCAGAAGGGTGCTTTTGGAAAAGGTTGTTTGCAGAGGGTAGTTTCCGCAATAATTTTCCCGCCTGCTTCTTTGTCCTTCTTCGCCCTGCAGTGATGGTAGACTGCAGCCAATCACCTTTTCTGCTGACCTGGCAGTTGACTGTAGTTTTCGTTTATTCTGAAGGGATGCTGCACCAAACCAGACAGTGATGTCTGAACAAACATTGCCCTTCTTTTCAAGAGCTGCTGTATTTAACTGCAAACAATATTTCAAGTTCTGGTTAGCCACTGTTTAATGTGATAATCAAGGTAACAAATATCCGTGAATGTCTGATTCCCTAATTGATCCATTTATCTATCTCTCTGGCCCTCTCCTCACTTCTTTCACAGCCTCTCTGTAAAAATACTATCGGAAACCTAGCTTGCTAGCATGATATCTTTTGGGGATATTTATAGTCCTGTCATGTTTTTCTTCAAGAAGCTTGAGAAAATGCTATGAAATTATTCTATTGATTGTTTAATGGAGCAAATTGCATTTAAAACTTCAAATATAAATGAAGCGCTCTAGAATGCCATTCGATCAACGCTGTAGAAAGAGATCAAACTCCTCGGTACCAGTTCCCAAGCACTCTAGTGTCTCTTTCTAGTTGAACCTTACGTGGCACCAAATCAGCAAAATAGACAAAGTCATTGGAAAAGATCAGGAACTAAATAAAGAGAAGTAGTTCAAGAGTAACACACACAATATGCTGGAGGAACTCAGCAGTTCAGGCAGCATCTATGGAATAGACTAAAGATTCAACAGTACAGGCCAAGACTGTCCATCAGCATTTTGTGTGTGTAACTTTGGATTTCCAGCATTTGCAGAATTTCTTGTGTTTAAAAATAATTCAAGGATGTCTTCAAAGTTCCCTTGAAAACATGCAATGTTCCCATTTGACGCTGGAACCCTTGCCCCATGACCACTCAAAGTGGGCTTGCTTCCATTTCCATTTTGTGGGTTCTGAAGTGGCTGATGAAGCCAGTGTGGGAATTGCAGACTCTCCTGCAGGGCAGAGAGAAGGTTTCACTGAGACAGGTAGCTGGGGAGTTTGTTGAAGGCATATATTCCTCCTGTCAGTTACCTTAGTCTTTCTGCACTCTCCAAGTATATGGTCTCAACGTTCTGCTGTCTTGAAAACTCCTACTCCATGTTGAGTGGTCATGGGGCAGGGATTGAAAGAAACTTGGAAGATACAAAGAAAAATAATTAAAGGGTTTGGTTCCTAATCTTTTCCAATGACTGTGTCTGTTTGCTAATTTGGTGTTATGTATGGGTGAACTAGAAAGAGACACGAGAGTGTTCGGGGAGTGACATTGCCGAGTTTGAGCTCTTTCAACGTTGCTGATCCAAAGACATTTATTTCTTTATTGAATAGGCCCATCCAGCATTTCAAACTATGCTACCCAGCGATCCCCGATTCAATCTTAGCCTAATCACATGGCAATTTACAATGACCAATTGTACTAGCAACTGGACCATGGGAAGAAACTGGAACACTCAGAGGAAGCCCACTCAGTCACTGGGAGAGTGTACAACCTTCTTTTAGGCAGTGGCAGGAATTGAACCTGCTCACTGGTACTGTAAATCATTGTGTAACCGTTACACTGCCATGCCATCCTACATTCTTGAGTACTTCGATCATGTTTGAAGTTATAAATGCAATTTGCTCCATTAAACAGTATCAATAGAATAATTTCAATAAACTTTCTCAAGCTCTTTGAAGAAGAACATTACAGGACTGTAAATATACCCTCAAATATTCAAGCTGCTGTGGAAGACTTTCCAATGGCACTGTTGATGACTGGTGTGAGAAGCTTAACTGTCCTGTTGGAGAACATAATATCACAATAAGGTGCAAAAAATCCAGTAGGGTGTTAAGGTAGCGTAGGTGATAATGTAATGTTATTACAATGCCAGTGATCGGTGATTAAGGTTCAATTCCCACCGCGGTCCATAAGGAGTCTATATTCACCCCGTGACTGTGTGGGTTTCTTCAGGGTGCTCCAGTTTCCTTCCATGTGCAGGTTAAGGTTATTAGGTTGAGGGCATGTGATCTTGGCACCAGAATCGTGGCAACACCAACAGGCTGCCCCCAGCGCATATTCGGACTGTGTTGGTTGTTGATGCAAATTTCGTTCTATGTTTTGACATACATGTGACAAATGAAACTAATCTTTAAATCTTTTTCAGAAAGGACAGCTTAGAGGAGGAAGAATTTATAGTCCAATCATCTCAATTTCATATTTCTTCAACCAACTAAAACAGATTACCTCACTGTTAGAGAGTGCGTAGAATTGTTATTTTTCTTGGAGTCTAACTTTCTTATATTTATATTTTTTGTATAATCATTTGTATGTATGGAACTATTCAGTAAACTTTCCAGTAATTGTGGTATAGCTGTTTCTGAATTTTTCTAGAAGCTTCTGAGATTCTTGTAGGTAATGCACGTATATGACACCATATACAACCCTGAGATTCATTTTCTTGCAGGCATTCGTAGTAGAACAAAGACATTTGATGGAATTAATAGAAAATAACACACAAAGCCTGACAAACAACCAAGTGCAAAAAAGTACAAACTGTACAAATGCAAAAAAAAAATAAGTCAATAAGTGAAATTGACAACATGAGTGCCTTAGAGCATCTTGACACAGGGAAGGGCTATAGATAAATGCAAATTCCTTCCCTTGTATAAGCATGTGGTGCAAAATTGCAATGTGACAGGATGTAATTTGTACCAAATTCCAACAAGTAGTTTCCATAGGAACATGTCATTCGGCCCAACTGATTCACAGTGTGGTTATCTGCCAGCTGAGCTTTCTCCCAGGCCTTTTGATCTCACTGAATGCGAGGCTTCATCAGGCATTGTTCAGACTGCACTTGGAGTATCAAGTTAGCTGTTTTGGGTCTCTTATCTAAAAAAGGATGTGCTGACATTGGCAAGAGTCCAGAGGAGGTGCATGAGAATAATCCTGGGAATGAAAGGATTCATGTGTGAGGAGTGTTCGTACTCTGTGCCTGTACTCGCTGGAGTTCAGAAGTTTGAGAGGGAAAGAATCTCATTGAACCCTATTGAATATTGAAAGGCCCAGATAGAGTAGATGTGGAGAGGGTGTTTTATACAATGGCAGAGTCTAGAACCAGAATGCAGAGTATCAGAATAGAAAAACATCCCTTTAGAACAGAGATGAAGAGGAATTTCTTTAGCCAGAAGCTGATGAATCTGTGGAATTCATTGTTACAACTGGGTGTGGAGTCCAAGTTATTAAAGTAAAGGCATCTGTTAGTCTTGCGAGACCGTGGATCTGCGCCTGGAAAGTCTTCACTCTCCAGGGCGCAGGCCTGGGTAAGGTTGTATGGAAGACCAGCAGTTGCCCATGCTGCAAGTCTCCCCTCTCCACGACACCGATGTTGTCCAAGGGAAGGGCATTAGGACCCATACAGCTTGGCACCGGTGTTGTCACAGAGCAATGTGTGATTAAGTGCCTTGCTCAAGGACACAACACGTTGCCTCGGCTGGGGTTCGAACTCACGATCTTCAGGTTGCTAGTCCAATGCCTTAACCACTTGGTCAAGTTATTGGGTATATTTAAAGAGGAGGTTGATTGGTTCTTGATGTAAGAGTGTCAGAGATTACAGGGAGACAGCAGGAGAGGGAAAATAAGAGCAAACTCATAGGGCCGAATGGCCCAATTCTACTCCCATATTCCTATGTTTTATGGTCTTATCATTTTGACCTTTTCTCAGAATCAGAATTGGGTTTATTATCACTGTGTTTATTATGCTGTGAAATTTGTTTGTGGCAGCAGTATAGTGCAATTCATAAAATATGCTATAAATTATAATATATATATTCGCATGTGTGTATGTATATATTATATATCATCTAGATAGACATTTTATATAATTTATAGTATACTTTATTGCATTGTATATAATGTATATATATTATTTTATATACTTATTTATGTTGTATATTTACAAAATAAATAAGGAGTCAAAAAGAGAGTACAAAGTAGTGACGTGGTGTTCATGGACCATTCAGAAATTTGATGGTAGAAGGGAAGAAGTTGTTTTGGAAATGTTGAGTGTGTCGGATTTGTTTAACAGAACAGCAGTCTCATCTACAACATCCCCTTATGGCACCAAATTCCCATGTTTGAAGATAACGCTAGGAACATTTAGGTTCCCCTGCCTCAGCTGCCAGACACTTCAACATGAAAACAGTGCCCCTTGAAAGCTGCTAAGAATAGAATTTATTCCAATGTGATGGCTCCATGTTCATGATTCCACTGAGAGTACTAACTTTCTCTCAACCTACTATATTCTGGTTGCTGATCGAAAATGCTGAGGTTTGACTCTACCTTCAGCCCCAGCCCCCTCCCCCACCCTTGCTCATTATCTTTCCCTGGCGTTAAATTGCCCTTCGGCTTGGTGCCGGTGTGCAGGAATCTTGACCTTCAGATACCTCTCGACCGTCTCGCTGTGCTATTTCAAGTTCAAGTTTATTGTCATTCAGCCAGACACTTGTATACAGCTAAAGGAAACATCGCTCTCCTGGGGCCAAAGTGCAAAACACAGCACATATAGCAACGATCACGATTCCCTGAGAGCCATGGCTTGAAGAGTGACAGGTTAACATAAAGTGCGAGGTGCACGTTAATGTACGACAGTATAATGTTACTGACACTATTATAATAAGACCAGCAGTAGTATAAATGTGTGAAACAGCAGCAATAAAAGATGAAAAGCCCTCACTGCAGGATGAGAGTCTGTGAGTTGGGGAGTGGGAGGGGCGGCAGGGCATTGATTGGGTGATTGATAAAACATATGGTGTGTTGGTCAAAGCATTGAGTTCAAGAGAAAGTTAACGCTGTAGCTCTATAAAATTCTGGTTGGACCACACTTGAGATATTGTGTTGAGTTCTGGTCACCTCATCCTAGGAAGGTTTAGCGAGGGTGCAATGGAGATTTACCAGGATGCTCCCCAGGTTATGATTATGAAGACACGTAGTCCTCTTTTATTGTCATTTAGTAATGCATGCATTAAGAAATGATACATTATTTCCTCCGCAAACACGAGGAATTCTGCAGATGCTGGAAATTCAAGCAACACACATCAAAGTTGCTGGTGAACGCAGCAGGCCAGGCAGCATCTCTAGGAAGAGGTACAGTCGACGTTTCAGGCTGAGACCCTTTGTCAGGACTAACTGAAGAAAGAGCTAGTAAGAGATTTAAAAGGGGGAGGGGGAGTTCCAAAATGATAGGAGAAGACAGGAGGGGGAGGGATGGAGCCAAGAGCTGGACAGGTGATTGGCAAAAGGGGTATGAGAGGATCATGGGACAGGAGGCCCAGGGAGAAGGAAAAGGTGGGGGGGAACCCAGAGGATGGGCAAGGGGTATAGTCAGAGGGACAGAGGGAGAAAAAGGAGAGTGAGAGAAAGAATGTGTGTATATAAATAACAGATGGGGTACGAGGGGGAGGTGGGGCATTAGTGGAAGTTAGAGAAGTCAATGTTCATGCCATCAGGTTGGAGGCTACCCAGATGGAATATAAGGTGTTGTTCCTCCAACCTGAGTGTGGCTTGATAGGATGCAGAGCTGGGCTGAGAAGTGGCAGATGGAGTTCAACTCAGATAAGTGTGAAGTGATTCAGTTTGGAAGGTTGAACTTGAAGGCAGAGTACAGGGTTAATGGCAGGATTCTTGGCAGTCTGGAGGAACAGAGGGATCTTGGGGTCCATGTCCATAGATCTCTCAAAGTTACCACGCAAGATGATAGGGTGGTTAAGAAGGCATTCTGTGTGTTGGCGTTTACTAGTTGGGTTACTGAGTTCAAGAGCTCTGAGGTAATGTTGCAGTTCTATAAAACTCTTGTTAGACCACACTTGGAGTATTGAGTTCTGTTCGTTATAGAGAGGATGTGGAAGGTTTAGAGAGGATGCAGAGGAGATTTATTAGGATGTTGCCTGGATTAAGGAACATGTCTTACGAGGAGAGGTTGCGTAAGCTCGGGCTTTTCTATTTGGGGTGAAAGAGGGTGAGATGTGACTTGATATCACCATCATCATCATGTGCCATGTTGTATGACGTGGCTAATCATGGTCTTATCCATGACCATAATTGTTCTTGGCAATTTTCTGTACAGAAGTCATTTGCCATTTCCTTCTTCTGGACAGTGTCTTTACAAGGCAGGTGACCCCAGCCATTATCAATACTCTTCAGAGATTGTCTGCCTGGCATCAGCGGTCACATAACCAGGACTTGTGATATGCATCAGCTGATCATATGACCATCCACCACCTGCTCCCATGGCTTCAGGGGAGGGCTAAGCAGGTACCACACCTTGCCCAAGGTGACCTGCAGGCTAGCAGAGGGAAGGAGTGCCCTACACCTCCTTTAGTAGCAACGTATCTCCACCTCGCCACCCTTATAGTTGGTGTACAAGATGACAGAGTGGCAATCAGAGACTTTTGTCTCAGAGAGAAATGGCTAATATGGGGGGGGGGGATGTCATTATTTTAAGGTGATTGAAGGAAGGTATAGGGGAGATAGCAGAGGTGGATTTTTTCACACACAGAGTGGTAGGTGCATGAAACACATTGTCCCTGTGGAGGTGATAGAGGCAGATACATTTGAGAGAATCTTAGATAGATACATGGATGAAATATAAATAGAGGACTGTGCAGGAGGGAAGGGTTAGATTGATCTTCGAGTGGGGTAAAGCGTTGGCACAACATTGTGTACCAAAGGGCCTGACTGGGCTGAACTGTTCTATGTGTTTTATTCCTAATGAAGGTGGGCCCATTCACCAACAAGGCAACAAGGCAATGATAATTCATCATTTGGTTCCACTGTACCTGATCTAATATAACTACTGCTGTTTGAATGTGGCTGCTTTCCTGCTCTGTCAGAATTAGCCCATGCTTCCTTCTCAACGTCTGCAGCTATACATCATGATGCTTTATCATGACAAGATAACTTCATTGTTCTGTAATCAGATGGGAATGTTTGAAAAACAACTGATGCTCAGCTAATGAAGAGCAAATTGATCTGTCCCAGTGAAATACTTTTAAAACTGAGAAGCTCGTACTTTTCAGGCTCAAACTCTTGTCGCATATCTTTTTATCTCCCCATCCCCTCTTCTTCTATTCTCCATTCTGGCCTCTTAACTCTTCTTGCCTGCCTTTCACCTCCCCCTGGCCACCACCCCTCCCCCGCTTTTCCTTTCTCCTCTGGTCCACTCTCCTCTCCTATCATAAAGTCTCCTCTCCAGCCCTTTATCTTTCCTACCCACCTAGCTTCATCTATCACCTTCCAGCTATCCTTCTCTCCCTCCCCCCCCCCCACCTTTTTATTCTGGTGTCTTCCCCCTTCCTTTCCAGTCCTGAAGAAGGGTCTCGGCCTAAAACGTTGACTGACTATTCATTTCCATAGATGCTGCCTGACCTGCTGAGTTCCTCCAGCATTTTGTGTGCATTGCTTTAGATTTCCAGCGTCTGCAGACTCTCTCGTGTTTATAGTTGACTGATTCCTGTCTAGTTTCAGCTGCCAATACTACACCCCGAGGATGTTATCCCAGGTCCCTTACAGTTCCTTTTCCGCACACAAAATTTCTGCAGTGCATATCAAATTTCCAAAGGTTCCTGGAGTGCAGCTTTGTAAACTCAATCCTAGGCAGTAAATCATTAACACGAGATTCTGCAGACGCTAGAAATCCAGGGTACACACTCAAAATGCTGGAGGAACTCGGCACAAACAAGAGAAAATCTGCAGATGCTGGAAATCCGAGCAACACACACAAAGTGCTGGAGGAACTCAGCAGGCCAGGCAGTAGCTATGGAAAGCGATAAGCAGCGGATGTTTCAGTCTGAGACCCTGAAGGGTCTTGGCCTGAAACATTGCCCTCCATAGATGCCGCCTTACCAGATGAGTTCCTCCAGCATTTTGTGTGTGTCACTCCTAGACGGTGTAACGAATCAGGACACTCGCACACAAGTCACATTCTTGGGCTTCCCAGTTTTTCAATACTGCACTGAGCCTCTTTCAACAAGGTAGGAGGAGCATTAACACACTGTTCATTTCTAAACAGAGTAGTATGGATCAGAAAAAGAGTTACTCTCTCAGTGGTGAAATGTCGTTATGTGATGGATGTCGGGTACATTGTCAGTTCCTGATTTAGTAGATACTGCTTTGTAAGCTGCTCAGTTCACAATGTAGTCTTATGCTATTAGACCTTCAGGAGGACAGTGCACATTGCAGAACAGTGACAGGTATTTCAATGCTGTCAGTCACTCTATAGAACATCACAGCACAGCACAGCACAGGCTCTTCAGCTCACAGTGTTATGCTGACCTTTTAACCTACTCTAAGATCCATCTAAGCCACTGATTCCCAAGGGGGTGTTAGGGGAAAATAGAAGTTGTCAGAGGGCATTCAAGATTCTTGGCGGGGGGGGGAGGGCAGTAAGTGGCACCCTAACTTGAGACATGAGACCTACTGTGTCAACTCGCTACTGTCATCAACATCCGATAGGCATTCCCAGTTTGTGTTAACTTTTTGTTTTAATTTAGCCCTGTTAATGATGGATAAATACGTATACTTTATACTTCATTGTCGCCAAACTATTGGTACTAGAACGTACAATCATCACAGCGATATTTGATTCTGCGCTTCACACTCCCTGGATTACACGTATTAAATATTAAAAATAGTTAAAATTAGTAAATATTAAAAATTTAAATTATAAATCATAAATAGAAAATAGAAAAATGGGAAGTAAGGTAGTGCAAAAAAGCCGAGATGCAGGTCCGGATATTTGGAGGGTACGGCCCAGATCCGGGTCAGGATCCGTTCAGCAGTCTTATCACAGTTGGAAAGAAGCTGTTCCCAAATCTGGCCGTATGAGTCTTCAAGCTCCTGAGCCTTCTCTCGGAGGGAAGAGGGACGAAAAGTGTGTTGGCTGGGTGGGTCGTGCCCTTGATTATCCTGGCAGCACTGCTCCGACAGTGTGCGGTGTAAAGTGAGTCCACGGACAGAAGATTGGCGCAATCTCAGTTAGTCCGTAGGCAGTGAAGCCTTGAATTCGAATCCTGCTAAGAAACTGAAACTACAGAAAGTGCTTCAGTACAACGTTACATACCTGCAGTATGGTTTTATTGTGTTCCCATCAGATCACTGACACCCCATGTGTCTTATTTGTAATACGGTACTGTCTAATGAAGCCATGAAACCATTAAGATTGCAGGAACATTTCCATAAAAGACACCTTGAAGAGTCTACTTATGGTATTACTCAGTTCCGGAAGACGAAAGAAGCATTTGAAAAGCCTTGCACCCTCGAGTCATTTACCAATAAAGCTAAAGATGAGCTTGATAGTGGTCTCATTGCTTCTTATAACATTTCCAAAACGATTGCAATATGTGGAAAATATCATACAATTGGTGAAAGATTATGAATGCCCTCTGTATCAAAAGTGCTCATCATTGTTCTCAAAATGGATACCAGTGTTTTAAAATCAATTCCTGTGAGTAATAACTCTGTAGTTCGTCATATTGATGAAGTGAGTGAAGACATTGAGTATCAACTATGCACAGAGCTACAAAAAACAGAATTTGGGATAAAACTGGATGAGTCAATTGTGCAAGACAATGAGGTATTGCTAATGGCATATGTACAGTTTATCAAAAATGGAAAAAATTATGAAGAGATTCTCTTTTGTAAAATGTTAAAAACAAATATCAATGGAGAATCAATCTACGACAAGCTCAAAATGTATATTGAGGATAAAAGTATTCTAATTAGAAACATGATTTCTTGTGTAACAGATGGAGCACCATATATGACAGGTTGCCATGCTGGTTTAGTGGCATTTATGAAAAAAGAAATTCCAAGTCTGCTTGCAATCCATTGTTTAATTCATCACCAACATGTCACAGCCAAAAACCTCAGCCGGTGACTTTTTTCAAGCATAACTTTTGTAATAACTACCATCAACTAACCTAAAGCTCATCCATTAAATAGCAGAATATTTCACCAGTCTTCACCAAGATAATGGTGAAGAGTTTGAATGCTTGCTTCTTCACACTGAAGTGTGTTGACTGTCAAAAGTCTGCTGCTTAAAACGTTTCTTTGATCTTTTTAACACTGTGGTTAAACTTTTGCTTCAAGTTGACAAGAGCTTGGACAACATGTTTGAACCTCTATGTTGAGATGTGGCATGCCTAGCCGATCTGTATGACAAAATGAACATTCTGAATATGAAACTACAGGGTGGGAATTTCAGTTTAATCCAGGCAAAACATGTAGTGTCCACTTTTATAAGAAAATTGGAAATACATAATCAAACATTGGGAGCAGAATGTTCACACAGTTTCTCTACATGGAAAGTATGGTGCTTTCTTTCACAGACAGTGATTTGCAAGAGTACTGCTTATACTTGCAATCACTGAAGAAGGATTTTCTGAATTGATTCAAGGATTTGAACAATCTGGAAATTCCAAACTGGGTAATTAACCAATTTCTTTGCAAGGTAGAAGAACAGAAAGAGAGCTTGCAGGAAGAAATTATTGAAATTCAGAAATTTCAGCTTTTGTGGTATGTGGCTACACTGTCACATAATGTTTCCTGGTCTTTGGAGAAGAACCAAACTGCTCTTCCTTGCATTTCCATCCTCCTACCTTGTTGAAAGAGGCTCAGTGCAGTGAAACACATACTCACAAAAAACAGAAACTGCTTGGACATTTTATGCCTGGGGACTTTAGATATTTGCTGTCATGACTTGAACCAGATATTTCAACTCTTGCTAAAAACCATCAAGCTCAAGGGTCACATTGACATTGAAGCTGCTGTGCAGTGCACAGGTACTGTGTAAGCTAGGTTTAAGGACAAATAACAATTTAAAGGAGAATAATTTTTCCAGTGTTTGCATATAGTAGACATGTTTTTGCACTATGGGGGCACTGGAAAGCATGTTGTGCCTAAGACGGGCATTGGCAAATATGAAGGTGCTTTAGGGGGACGCTGGGCTAAAAAAGGTTGGGAAACACTGATCTAACCCTTTCTTTCCACATAGCTCTCCATTTTGCATTCATACATGAATTTCTTAAATGCCCCTAATATATCTGGTGCTAGCAATACACACTTACCACTGTATAAGAAAACTTACTTCTGAGCTATACTTCCTCCAATCACTTTAAAATTTTGGGCCCTTGCATTAGCCATTTCTGCCCTGGGAAAAAGTCTCCGGCTATCCACTCTATCTATGCCTCTTTTAATCTTAAACACCTCTATCAAGTTACTCTCATCCTCCCTCGTACCAAGAATCCCTAGCACGCTCAACTTATCCTCAGAAGACATACTCTCTGATCGTGGTGGCATCCTGGTAAATCTCTGCACTCTCTAAAGTTTGCCAATCCTTCCTCTAATGAGATGACCAGAACTGAACACCATACTCCAAGTGGTCTGACCAGAGCTTTACATAGCTGCAACATTACCTCATGGTTCTTGAACTCAATCCCCGGACCAATGAAGGCCACCACTCCATACACCTTCTTTGTAATGCATTCATTTATCGACTGACTGCACCACTGCTTTGTTCTGTTGTCTGAAGGGGACATTTAGGCACATTCAGATTGTCGAATATGCTTCCCAAAAGCAAAATGCTGCAGATGAAGTGAATTGACTTTATTACTTACATACTTCACATATATGAGGAGTGGAAATCTTTACATTATGTCTTCGTCTAAATGTGCAGTGTGCAATTTATAGTAATTGGTAATAAATAGTATGTACAACAGGACAGTCAACATAATATGGAAATACAATTGTATCAGCATGAATTAATCAGTCTGATGGCCTGGTGGAAGAAGCTGTCCCGGAGACCTTTGGTCCTGGCTTTTATGCTGCAGTACCGTTTCCCGGATGGTAGCAGCTGGAGCAGTTTGTGGTTGGGGTGACTTGGGTCCCCAATGATCCTTCGGGCCCTTTTTACACACCTGTCTTTGCTAATGTCCTGAATAGTGGCAAGTTCACATCGACAGATGCGCTGGGCTGTCCGTACCACTCTCTGCAGAGTCCTGCGATTGAGGGAGGTACAGTTCCCGTACCAGGCAGTGATGCAGCCAGTCAGGATGGTCTTAATTGTGCTCCTGTAGAAATTTCTTAGGATTTGGGGGCCCATACCAAACTTCTTCAACCGTCTTTAGTAAAAGAGGCAGTGTTGTGCTTTTTTCACCACACAGCCGGTATGTAGGTATGAAGCCTGAAGTCACACACTCAGCGATTCAGGAACAGCTTTCTTCCCTCCGCCATCAGATTCTTAAATGGACATTGAATCTTTGGACACTATCTCACTTTTTGTTTTAGTATACAGTATTTCTGTTTTTGCATGTTTTTTTAATCTATTCAATATACATACAGGTATGTGTCGCTTAACGTCCACGATACGTTCTGTGAAATCGGACATTATGTGATTTGGACGTTGTGCGAACACCATATTATATACTTAGCAAACCTATATGGAGTACTGTAGTGTACCTGTAGTGACTAAATCCATGTCATTAGCAATTTCTCCATATCCGCTATAGGTCCCTCGCATTTTTGTGAGCCTTGTAGTTTTCAGTGAGGCCGATCCTCTAACAGCTTCAAGAAATTTTTCTTTGTTTTTCAGGATCGTCGTGATTGTCGAGTATGACATGCCTAAATCCTGAGCAATAGCGTTTACTGGTTTTCCACCTTCATATTGTTTAATAACCTTTTGTTTCACTTCCAAATCAATACTTTTCCTTTGCCTTGTGCTGCTGCTATCACTGGGAGTGGTTTTGTTGCGTTTGGAAGCCATGATGCACTTTACGGTAATATTTTCGAAAGAAAATTAAACAGAAAGATAACGCTACTACACTCGAGAGACCCGCGATACACAAGATTGGTTACGTCCACTATGTCATGTTCTCTGATTGGGACTACGGATGTATATGTGATCGGACGTTGTCTGAATGGACGTTGAGCGGCGCACACCTGTAATTGATTTACTAGTTTATTTATTATTATTATTTTTATTTTTTTTCTCTCTGCTAGATTATGTATTGCATTGAACTGCTGCTGCTAAGTTAATGAATTTCACGTCACATGCTGGTGATAATAAACCTGATTCTGATTCTGTACAGACTACGAGTTCCTCGGTGATGTTTATGCCACGGAACTTAAAGCTGTTTACCCTCTCAACCCCAGATCCATTGATGTCAATAGGGGTGAGCCTGTCTCCATTCCTCCTGTAACCCACAACCAGCTCCTTTGTTTTTGCGATATTGAGGGAGAGGTTGTTTTCTTGACACCGCTGTGTCAGGTGATGCTGGAAATCAGAAATAAAACTGAAATACTGGAAATACTTTGCATCTGTGGAGAGTAGAACCAGTTATGAATCCAGTGACCAGATGCAGACAGTGCAGAGGAGTTTTACCGTGATATTGCCTGTATTGGAGAGCGTGCCTTATGAGAAAAGGTTGAGCGAGCTAGGGCTTCTCTCTTTGGAGCACAGGAGAATGAGAGGTGAAGTGATAGAGGTATACAAGAGGATAAGAAGCATAGATAGAGTGGATAGCCAGAGATTTTTTTCCAGGGTAGAAATGCTTACAACTGGGAGCATAATTTTTTTTTTGATTATGAAGGCACGTAGTCCTCTTTTATTGTCATTTAGTAATGCATGCATTAAGAAATGATACAATATTTCCTCCGATGTGATATCACAAAACACAGGACAGACCAAGACTGGAAAAACTGACAAAACCACATAATTATAACATATAGTTACAATAGTGCAACAGTACCATAACTTGATGAAGAAGTCCATGAGCACAGTAAAGTTCAAAGTCTCTCAAGTGTCCCACATCTCATGCAGACGGGAAAAGGAAGAAAAACTCTCCCTGCCATGCTGACCACAATCCGACTCTGAGTCATCCGAAAACTTCGAGCTCTGATCAGCTCTCCAACACCGAGTACTGAGCGCCATCTCTGTCTGAACGATTCGACCTCTTTCTCGGTCGCCAAAAGCAGGCAAGGCCGGGGATTTTGAGGCCCACCCGCTGAAAGATTCCCAACCACATAATAACGACAGCAGCGAACGAGCGTTTCAGAAATTTCTCTAGATGTTCCTCTGTGCTTTCACGTCCATTCTCCATCCAATCAGAATTGTCCACGGCCCCTATTTTAATGTAATAAGATGAAAGTATGGTGTGGCAGGGGCAGGGGTTGAATATCTGAGGTAAGTTACTTACACAGAGAATGGTAGATGCATGGAATGCGCTGCCAGGGGTGGTGGTAGTGGAAGAAATATTAGGGACATTTAAGAAGCTCTTAGGCAGGCACAAGAGATGATAGAAACATGGAAGGATACGTCGGACGGAAGGGTTAGATTGATCCTAGTTGGTTGAAACGTTGTCACAACATCATAGGCCTATGTTCTGGAACGATCTGATCAGTTCTCATGAAGGGCCATAGATTGGAAATGTCAACCCTGTTTCTTTCACCACCCATGTTGTCTGACCTGCTGAGTCTTTCCAGCACTTCCTGTTTGAGTTTACTGACAGCAGGTGTTCCCAACCCTTCTTTATGCGATAGACCCCTACCATTAACTGAGGGGCCCTGATTTAGAGATACAGCATGTTTACAGATCCTTCAGGCCCAACGAGCCTATGCCACCCAATTATACCCATGAGACCAATCACCCTGCTAACCTGGACATCTTTGGGATCGAAGAATATGTTGCTGAACTTTCTCAGCTGTCATCCACTTCAATGTGAATCCAATGCCCCTTCAAAGCAGGCAAGACTGGATTTTATTCCAATATAGCAACTCCAGGTCAATAGTTCCATGGATGAATCACTGAGGGATATTTGTCCAAGATGAATTCGCATTCCTGAACTGGTGATTAAAACTGCTTGATGATTTAGACGCAACTTTGCTGAGATGATGAGTGCATGTCCGACAGATTCTACAGGAAGTGTAGCAGTTAGTGCAATTGCTTTACTGTACCAGCAATCATAGATCCGGGTTTGATACCCGTCGCTGTCTGTAAGGAGTGTGACTCTGTGGGTCTCCTTTGGGTGCTCCTATTTTTCCTACATTCCAAAGATGTATGGTTGGGGTTAGTCAGATGTTAGAATGCTGCGTTGGCACCAGAAGCTTGACAACACTTGCTCGGTACAATCCCTTCTGATTTGATCTGATGCGAACAATGCATTTCACTGAATGCTTTCATGTACCTGTGACAAATAAGGCACATCTGAGACATAGTGAGAGATGCTGAAGATACACTCAGTGGCCATTTTATCAGGAATCTCCTGTACCTAACCATGTGGCCAGTGAGTGTATGTTCATGGTCTTCTGGTGCTGTAGCCATCCACTTCAAGTTTTGATGTGCTGTGCATTTGGTGATGCCTATCTGCACACCACTGTTGCAACACATGGTTATTTGAGTTATTGTTGCTTTCCTGTCTGCTTGAAACAGTCTGGCCATTCTCCTCTGACTGCTCTCATTAGCAAGGCATTTTTGCCCACAGGACTGCCACTTGCTGCATGTTTTTTTGTTTCTGGCTCCATTCTCTGTAAACTCTAGAGCAGGGTTCCCAGCCAGGGTCCACAGACCCCTTGCTTAATGGTATTGGTCCATGACATGAAAAAACGGTTGGGGAACCCCTGCTTGAGAGACTGTTGTGTGTGGAGATCAGCACTTTCTGAGATAATCAAACCACCCCATCTGGCACCAGCAATTATTCCATGATCAGTCACTAAGATCATATTTCTTCCCCATTCTGATGTTTGGTTTGAACGACAACTGACCCCTCTTGACCCCGTCTGCATGCTTTTATGCATTGAGTTGCTGCCACTTGATTGGCTGTTTAGATATTTGCATTAACAAGCAGATGTACAGGCGTACCTAATAAAGTGGTCACTGAGTGTATGTCTAAATAGGTACAGGTTATTATGGTCAATTGGTCACATGGATGTAATTGGACAGTCCGGGCTCATTGGGCCTGTTACTGTGCTATATCTTTAAATAAATATCTATATCTTTCTTCTTTACCATCACTTAAAGTCAAGTGAGTTCCTAAAACATTAATTATTCCACAATCAGGAAACACCACCCCCCCCCCCCCCACCACCCAGGTTATGCTCTCTTCTCACTGCTGCCATCAGGAAGAAGGTACTGGAGCCTCAGGACTCGCACCTCCAGGTTCAGAAACACATATTAACCCCCAACCGTCAGGCTCTTCAATCAGTAGGGATACCAGCGACCCGGGTTCATTTCGAGCTGCTGCCTGCAAGGAGTTTGTATGTCCTCCCTGTGGCTGCTTGGGTTTCCTCCTGGAGTCCGAAGATGGAGTGGTTGGTAGGTTAATTGCTCATTGTAAATCGTCCTGTGATCAGGCTAGGATTAAATCGGAGGATTGCTGGGCAGTGCAGATTGAAGGGCTTATTCTGCGCTGCATCCCAATAAATAAATAAACTAACCTCACTTGCCCCGTCACTGAATGGTTCCTACAGCCAATGTACTCACCTTGCAGGTCTTTTCATATCATGTCCTTGATATTTCTTGCTTATTTATATATTATTATTTTTCTCTCTCTCCTATTTGCAGAGTTTGTTCTCTTTTGCACACTGGTTGTTTGCCTGCCCTGTTGGGTGCAGTCTTTTGTTGATTCTTGTATTTATGTAGTATGCCTGCAAGAAAACCAATGTCAGGGTTGTATATGGTGAGAAATATGTACTTTGATAATAAGTTTACCTTGAACTTTGAACTGAAACCAATCCTTGCTTACTCTCTCGGTAAATTTGCACAGGGATACGTGTCACGCTAACCAGCTGGTGTTGACAAATGTGGCAGCTGATTGGAGACGGTATCTTCTTTGCGCACATGTATCAGGTTTGAACCTAATGCATACAGACTGTGGGAACACTGTGTTGGCACTGTACTGACAGTCAGTCACTCTGTTAGATAAATTGCCCAAAGCACATTTGCTGAGCATATCATTACCAAGGATTTCAGTCATCAAAACTTTGATTGATGTTAATTATGCTGAATTATTGAACCAAATTCAACTTCTTTAAAAGAAAATATCCATCAAGACATCATGATTGTGAAAGCAAAACAATACAATGTGTGAGACCCAAGATTCTGCAGGTGCTGGAAATCTTGAGCAACTGGCACAAAATGCTGGATATAGAGGTGGGGAGGTTTAGGGAAGAAAAATATTGCCTTCAGAGTAACACACAAACTGCTGGAGGACCTCAGCAGGTCAGGTGGCATCCGTGGAGGAAGATGAAGTGTTGACATTTTGGGCCGGAACTCTTCTCAAGATGTGTGAAAGTAGAGTTGAACTCTTAAAGGGATTTGTCACAACGAATTCCATGTGAGGGAAGGATTAACATTTGACCCAACATTCAACTTCTGAAGGAAGTTTGGCTTGTATTCCTGAGAGACAAGAAGGTGCAAATGCTGGAATCTGGGACGGTCTGCTGGAGGAACTCGCCAAGCAAGCTTTGGAGAAAGTGCAGAAGGGGTTTACCAGGAAGCTGCCTGGATTAGAGGGTATGTGTTGTAATGAGAAGCTGGACAAACCTGGGTTGTTTTCTCTGTAGCGGAAGAGGCTGAGGGGAGATCTGATGGAGGTTTATAAGGTTATAGAATAGACAGACAGCATCTTTTTCCAGGGTTGAAATGTCTAATACCATAGGTTATGTATTCAAGGTGATAGGGAGTAATTATAAAGAAGATGTGAGGAACAAGTACTTTACACAGAGTTGTGGGTGCCTGGGGTGGTCGTAGAGGCACAAACATTACAGACTTCTAAGAGACGTTTAGGTGGACACATGAATGTGAGGAAAATAGTGGGATATGGACATTGTGTAGGCAGAAAGGATTAGTTTAGTTGACCATTTGATTACTAATTTTCTTGTTTCAGGACAACATTGTGAGCCGAAGGGCCTGTCCCTGTCCTGTACTGATCTACGTTCTTTGAGCAGCACCTGTGAGAGCGGGGATGGCTGGGAAGCGATTGTGGATGTCTTGGATGGAAATCCAGCTTCAGGACTGAGAGTGGAGAGGTGAGGTGGCCAGTGCACTGGACGTTCCTCCAGCAGATTGTGGGCAGCATGTCTTCCTGCTTGGAGACATCCATGTTAATACAACTCATCTCTCCTGTGGCCATCGCGCAAAATCATAGTTGAACTGTACCAGCTATACCAGGGCCTTCACCTTTCCTGCCTATCACCTCCCTGCTTCCCCTCCCCCACCCCTTTATCTTTCCCCTCACTGGTTTTTCACCTGGAACCTACCAGCCTTCTCCTTCCCACTCTCCCCCCACCTTCTTTATAGGGCCTCTGCCCCCTCCCCCTACAGTCCTGATGAAGGGCTCCGGCCCAAAACGTTGACTGATCGTTTCCACGGATGCTGCCCGACCTGCTGAGTTCCTCCAGCTTGTTGTGAGTGTTGCTTTGACCCCAGCATCTGCAGATTATTTTGTGTTTACCAGGGCCAGCTTCACTTGCAGGCAGTGTGTGTGTGTGTGTGTGTGTGTGTGTATGGATGCAGGCCCAATTGTGGCATTTAAGAGAAGTTTGGATAGGTACGTGGATGGGAGGAGTATTGAGGACTATCGTCTGGGTGCAGGTAGATGGGATTAGGCAAAAGACCAGACCAAAGGCCTGCTTCTCTTTCTGAGAGGAGAGAAGAGGGAATGATTTTGGTGGGTGAGATTATAAGTATTCTGGCTGATAATTCATAAGATACAGGAGAAGAATTAAGCCATTTGGGCCATTGAGTCAATTTTGATATTCAATCATGGCTGATTTATTTTCCCCTCTCAGCCTCATTGTCCTCACTAATCGAGAACATCTTTACTCATCAAGAACTTAACAATCTCCACTTTAAATATACCCATTGACTTGGCCTTTACAGCATCTGTGACAATGAATTCCACAAATTCACCACCCTCCGTCTAAAGAAGTTCCTCCTCATCTCTGCTTGGAAAGGGTACCTCATAGAAAAAAAGCCTCCACTTCAGAGGGCACATCCTCAGAACAGGACATCCTGCTTGAAGAGAATATCCTATTCTGAGGATGTGCCCTTTGGTCTCCCTTTATTGACAGTCTTCTTCTCCACGTCTACTTGATGTGGGCCTTTCGATATTCAGTAGGCAGTGAAAAGTGTGCACTGTGCACTGAGGTCATGGAGGGGAGGCTGGTTCCTGTGATGTACTGAGCTGTGTTCCGGATTTTGCTGTTCCTTGCTGTCTGAGGCAGAGCAGTTGCCGTACCAAGCCACAAAGCAGCATTTTACTGTGATGGAAAGTTATGCCATGGTAAATTGCTCAGGTCTCTGGAACGGGACCTGAATCCTCAGCTGTCTTCCTGCGATGAGTGGTTTACACAACTGAGCTGCAGCAGACTTCAAAGATCAAAGTACCTATATGTATCATATACAGCCCTGAGATTCATTGTCTCGCAAACATCTCAATAAATCCGTAACGGGATAGTAACCGTAATGGAATCAGTGAAAGACTGCTCAACTTGGGCGTTCAACTAGTGCGCAAAAGCCAACAAACTTTGCAAATACAAAAGGAAAAAAATAATAATAAACAAATATGCAGTAAATATCGAGAACAAGAGATGAAGAGTCCTTGATGGTGAGTCCATAGGTTGTGAGAACATCTCAATGATGGGCCAAGTGACGTTGAATGAAGTTATCCCCTTTGGTTCAAGAACCTGATAGCTGACAAGTAACAACTGTTGCTGAACCTGGTGGTGTGAGTTCTGAGGCTCCTGTAGCTTCTTCCCTGGGGTCTTGCTGTATACAGAAGGACATCCATGTCTTCGACATGGCAACAGTTGTCGTACTTCCAAAGCATGGCATCACAGCATTTCGGTACATCTGAGCTTGTGAAAGATGTAAACTGAAAGGCACTTATTACTTCCTTGATGATAGTCTATCATTCATCGTCACCTAGACTGGACTAACTGATCACAAGTCTGTACGTTGTTGGTTGCAAAACAATTATAGCATTTAGCTATGTCGTAATAACAACCACAGAGCAAAACAGCTGCAAGCCCTGTGGGATGTTTGTGAGAATTGGTATTTATTGGTATAAATGGATGTGCAGTCTTTCCCAGAACTTGACTTTATCCGACTGCAAGTTATTCTTGCTACTTCAAAATTGTTTACATCGGTGAAACTGAGGACAAAATGTGAGCATTTTTTATTGTTTATGTATAAGGTCCATTCACACCATTCTCTGTAAACTCTAGAGACTGTTGTACATGAAAACCCCAGGAGTTCAGCAGTTTCTGAGATACTCAAACCATCCTGTCTGGCACCAAAACATTTTTCCACAATCAAAGTCACTTATAACACATTTCTTCCCCCATTCTGATGTTTGGTCTGAACAACAACTGAACCTCTTGACCATGTCTGCATGCTTTTATGCATTGAGTTGCTGCCACATGACTGGCTGATTAGATATTTCGAGCAGGTGTACAGGTGCACCTGATAAAGTGGCCACTGGGAGCAAGTCATTGGGTTCTGTCTCATTGGACATAGTCTTTGTGTATCTGGTACTTTGGTAATGTGACTTTTACTTACCACTAATCTGCCCATTTTTTAATGTAAGCCAGGACTTGGCACGTAAGCGGTCCAAGAACATCTACTGAGAGCAACACAACAAACCATCCACATGTACTCCAGATGCATCCAAATACTGCCTGCTTTGGTAATAACAGCAATTACCTACAAAGCACAATATCCAATCTCGACACTTTCTAAAACAAGCCTCCATGTGCCAATCATGGACAAGATTTTTTCTGATGGTGTAATGTTCCTGTTTGTCACCAGCTGCACTCATTTCTCTTGGATAAGACTGAGTACTTCATATGTCCTCATGTTGTGTATGCCTTGATGGAATTATGATGTGGAATCTGACGGCTGAAAGCTGTGTCTGAGTATAGTCCTTTGAAAATGAAAAGCAGTTTTTAGCTTTCAGCATTTTTTTTGCTGACTATTATGTATAGTGAAATAAACTGTAGACATTGACATAGGATGTAGCCATCAAAATTATGATTGACTCACCTGCTTCTCGTGCATGTCCGCAACTCACTAACCCAAACCCATACGTCTTTGGAAACCAGAGGGCCTGAAGGAAACCCACGCCGTCACAGGGAGAATGAACAAACCCCTTACAGGCAGTGGCAGGAATTGAACTCCAGTCGGTGATCGCTGGCACTGAAATAACATTATGCTGGCTCTGTTGCCATCTTGGCCAAAGGTTTGTGGGAACAAATTGGCTCTGGGTGATGGGGTGGAGATACGTGGCCGGCAAAAGAAGTGTAAGGCATTAATTCCCTCCGCTAAGGTTGTGGGTCACCCTTGGGCAAGGTGTAGCATCTACTTAGTCCTCTGATCAGGGTCATGTGAAGCCATGGGAACAGGTGGTGGATGATTGTGTGAATAGCAGGTGCATACCACAATTCCTGGTTATGTGACCACTGATGCCAGGCTGAAAATCTCTGAAGAGAATTGATAATGGCTGAGGTCATATGTCTTGTAAAGACACTGCCCAGAAGAAGGCAATGGCAAACCACTTCTGTAGAAAAATTTGCCAAGCACAATCATGGTCATGGAAAGACCATAATCACCTACGTCATACAACACGGCACATAACAAGCAAATGAACACTACTGTGTAACATTCTTAAGCACTTTCAATTTTTTTAATATATGGTTTCAGATGGTATGGCCTCCATACAGCCCTGATGTCAACATCATCAAGGCTGTCTGGGATTACCTGGAGAGACAGAAGCAAGTGAGATAGCCAAAGTCTGCAGAAGAACTGTGGCAAGTTCTCCAAGATGTTTGGAACAACCTACCAGCCGATTTTCTTATAAAACTGCACAACAGTGTACCTCAGAGAATTGATGCACTTCCGAAGACAAAGGGTGGTCACGCCATACAACATGGAACATAATGATGATGATAACTCACCTTCTCAATCGTAACTAACTTTCAGTAGTAACACACATAAAATGCTGGAGGAACTCAGCTGGACAGGCAGTATATAGTTCCGGCTGAGACTCTGCAGCAGGACATGATGAAGGGTCTCAGTGCAAATCATCGACTGTTCAATCCTTCCCTTAGATGCTGACTGAGCTGCTGAGCTCCTCCAGCACTTTGTGTGCTTTTCTCCGGGTTTCCAGCATCTGCAGAATCTCTTGAGTTTATAACTTCAGGAGTGTTCCCTTGGCCCATCAGATACCCCGACCAAACCAGAATTGCTCTGTCTTTGAATGATTGGATGACTTCTTGTGATCTTTTGGCCAGTAACCTTGGAACAGAGATAATCAAAATCACTTTAGATATGGGGCAGGGTTCACATACCCCTCGACTGGTGGTAGGGGTTCATGGCATAAAAAGGTCGGGAACCTCCGGGAGCGATAATATGGATCAGGATGTTGACCGTTGAAGTTGCAACAACTAAAGCACTGTTTATCAAGGATTTGAATTAAGTTCCAGTTTTATTTATTACATGTACATTGAAACCTACACCAAGTGGCCACTCTATGAGGCACCACCTGTACATAATAAAGTGGTTGCTGAATATATGTTCATGGTCTGCTGCTGCTGTAGCCCATCCACTTGAAGTGCTGTGCATTCAGAGTTGCTCTTCTGCACAGCACTGTTGTAACGCATGGTTGTTTGAGTTACTGTCAGCTTAAACCAGTCTGGCCGTTCTCCTCTGGCTTCTCTCATTAACAAGGTGTTTTCACCCACAGAGCTACTGCTCACTCGATGTTTTTTTTTAAATCAGGTCACCCCTCAGTCTTCTACTTTACAGGGAATGAAGTTCTAGTCTCTGCAACCTCTTTTTGTAACTCAGGCCCCCAAGTCCAGGCACCAAGTTGGTGAATCTTTTTTGCACTCTTCCCACCTTAATAAAATCTTTCCTATATCAGGGTGACAAAAACTTTATAAAAACACTCCAAGCGAGATCTCAGCAACATCTTATATAGCTGAAACATAACTTCCTAACTCCTGTATTTAGTGCTCCAACTGATGATGGCCAGCATGCCAAATGCCTTCTTTGCCACCTGAGACATTGCTTTGAGTGATCTATACACTTGTACTCCTGGGTCCCTTCTGTTCTACAACACTCCCTGGGGCACTGCCATTCATAGAATAAATCCTATTCTGGTTTTATATACAAGTCATTTTCACCCACTGGACTGCCACTCACTGGATGTGTTTTTGTTTTTCACACCATTCTCTGTAAGCTCTAGAGACTGTTGTGCGTGAAAATCTCAGGCGATCAGCAGTTTCTGAGATACTCAAACCACCCCATCTGGCACCAACAATCATTCCATGGTCAAGGTCACTCAGTTCGCATTTCTTCCCCCATTCCGATGCTTTTGCTCCAACCTGCAACTGAACCTCTTCAGCATGTCTGCATGCTTTTATGCAGTGAGTTGCTGCCACATGATGCCAAGAAACTACAGCGACGTGTTGCGGGCGGCTTACAAAATCTTAATTGATTCTACTGTGTCTTTCACTGATTCTGTTATGTTTCTTGTATTTACTGTGTCTGCCCGCAAGGAAATGAAGCTCTGGGTTGTATATGGTGACATATATATACTACAATAATAAATTTTCATTGAGCATGATGTTTGACTAGATATTTGCATTAATGAACAGGTGTACAGCTGTACCTAATATAGTGGCCACTGAGTATATGTGGTCTTTTGTTTGTAAACTGAAATTGTTCCTTAATTATGTGCCTGTTCAAGCAGTTGAGGGATTAACTTGTTGCTGTTCAAGTTAATTGGTTTAAATATTAATAGAGCATGGCTGATGGTGTCAAATAGATAATGTACCTCAGATTATTAACATTTTAAAGAGCAGGGGAAATGCACTGCTGGCAAAAATTGAATGGAAATGCATAAATCATACTGCTTATGATTGTACCACAACTAGTAGAGAAAGTTTTCTGTCACAGCTTGAGAAAAGCCATGACTCCAGGCTTGTCTTCAAAACCGCTGTGAATTGGGATTCATGCTTTAACGCAAAGGGCCATAATTTTAAAGTGCACACTCAAAATGCTGGAGGAACTCAGCAGGCCAGGCAGCATCTATGGGGGAAAAAAAAGCGCAGTCGAAGTTTGGGGCCGAAACCCAGTCCTACTTGAAGGGTTTCAGCCTGAAATGTCAACTGTACACTTTTCCATAGATGCTGCCTGGCCTGCTGAGTTCCTCCAGAATTTTGTGTGTGTTGCTTGGATTTCCGGCATCTGCATATTTTCTCTTGTTTATAATTTTAAGGTGATGGGACAAGAGTGTAGGGGGATGTTCGTACAGAGTGGTGAATGCCGGGAACACCCTGCCAGGGATGGTGGTAGAAGCAGATACTTCAGGAGAATCAGTAGTAATATTAGCATTCATTTTAAGAGGAGGAGAATATAAAAGCAAGGATGTAATGCTAGCTGCTTTTAAGGCATTGGTCAGAACATACTTGAGGTATTGTGAATAGTTTTGTGCACCTTATCTTAGAAAAGATCTTATTATGATTATGAGGACATGCAGTCCCCTTTTATTGTCATTTAGTAATGCATGCATTAAGAAATGATAAAAATATTTTTCCAGAATGATATCACGAAAACACATGACAAACCGACTTAAAAACTAACAAAAACCACATAATTATAACATATAGTTACAACAGTGCAAAGCAATACCGTAATTTGATAAGAACAGACCATGGCACAGTAAAAGTCTCAGAATCTCTCGAAAGTCCCATCATCTCACGCAGACGGTAAACCTCCAGCGCCGCCAACTTGCCGATGCAGCATCCTGGAAGCATCTGACCACAGTCCGACTCCGAGTCCGTTTGAAAAACTCCGAGCCTCCGACCAGCTCTCCGATACTGAGCACCGAGCACCGTCTCTGCCGAGCGTTTCGACCTTGGCCCGAGCAACGGGCTTTATGCAAAGCCGAGGATTTGGGGCCTTCGTCTCCAGAGATTCTCGGTCGCGCAATAGCAGCGGCAGCGAAGCAGGCATTTCAGAAGTTACTCCAGATGTTCCTCTGCGCTTCTCACGGCTGTCCCCATCAAATCTGGATTGTGCACGGCACCCCTAGTTACACATATCGATATTTATTCAGAACGGCCGCGCGCGCTGCGTCGCGCCGCCATCTTCTCCTCCCTCCTTCTGATATGCTGGGCATTGGAGAGGGTCTAGAGGATATTCACAATAATGTGTTTGATGACTCTGGGCCTGTACTTGCTCGAATTTAGGAGAATCAGGGGGATCTCATTGAAACCTAATACTAAATATTGAAAGGTCTAGATAGAGTGGACATGGAGAGGGAGGAGTCTAGGACCAGAGGGCACAGCCTCAGAATAGAGGGACGTCCCTTTAGAACAGAAATGAGGAGGATAGTGGATGAGCCAGAGGTCAGTGAATCTGTGGAATTCATCGCCGTAGACAGCTGTCCAGGCCAAATCATTGGGTGTGTTAATGTGTGGGGTGATAGGTTTTTGATTAGATAGGGCATCAAAGGTTATGGGGGGGAAGGCAGGTGAATGGGGCAGAGGGGATTAATAAATCCAATAAATTTAATGATTAAATGGCGGAACAGACTCGATGAGCCAATTGCCTTAATTTTGCTGCCATGTCCTATGGTCTTATATTCCCATGGCCCTGTGAGTGAAAAACAAACCCCTCAAGACCCCCGTCTCTAATCTGCTTCTTGGCGACCTTCTCTACGAGGTTACCCATTTTCCTGTCACATTAAAGTACAGCAGTGCTTTCCCACAGCAGCACAAACACTGTGATCCATCATCATTTAACTGGGCCACAAAATGACAGAGTTTGGTTTCAACACAACCCTTGTAGTGAGTGTTACGTACCCCGTAACTGGGTTGCCAAACCAGCAGAAATGGATCACTCAGTTGGAGTCTGGATTACTAGAACTAAGAAAGTTTTATTAAAGAAACAAGCAACACAGTAATCAAAAGGATAATGAATGCAACAGTTCAGCAATGATAAACATACATGTACACAGAATTCAGATAACAGGATCAATCAAGCTCTATCGTTGTCTAGGGGTAAATGAGCAGTTTCAAAGTGACGCAAAGTTCAGTTCAATTTAGTTCAGTTCAGTTCGCAGTAATCACTGCCATGGGAGATGGACAGTGGGGGGAAGGAGAGAGAGAGCAAAATGAATGAATATTCAAAACGGCTTCCACACAGACCTTCGCAGTCAGCTTTCGGGCGAGTCCTTTGTGATGTCATCTGAGGTCACCGACCGTGACCCCTCCGTGTCCCGATACGATCGTTTCTCTGCGGTGAACCTGGCACCCAGGCAAGGGTGGACACACACCAGGTTCCTGCCGATCGTGCCTTTCCACCCTGAGCGTCTATGGCTTGATCCCGCGACCAACCGTCCAAAAACTTCCCACCGGCTTGTGGGAGACGCACCGCTTCCAGGGTCTCGTTACCTTGGGGTGTCGTGTGTGTCGCCTTAGCGAACCTGTCCCTTTTTATCCCCCTGTTGGTGTATCGCCTGTCCATCACTTCAAACAGCTCAGGGTTCAAAGGGGGAGCCGATCTTGACAGCTCTCCTTCCGTTAAACTCTCCCGTCCCTTCATTAACATCTCCAAATGCTGCTCCATTGTTTTCCTTATCTCTCTCTCGCCTGAAGACAGGTGGCAGACCAACTGTTGATCCCACTGGTGCCAGCACAGGACAGCTAACATCTTAATCTATGTGTATTCTCGTCACATGAGTGAGAAGTGTAAAGCTGAACAGCAGCTCATGGCGGGACGGTTAGAACAAGGGAAATGGTGAAGTTAGTCTGATGAACAAGGGGGCTCCAGTTGCCATGGTGCCTCAGGGCATTTAAAGGACAGGAAGGCACTGCACTGCTCCCAATAATTTCCCCAAATCATCCACATGTATTTAACAAATACAGATTGGTGAGAACAAAATGATTGCTGTGGTTAATAACTTGAACGCTTTCTCCATGATGAAGAGTTATTGCATTTAAAATCACAGAGTAATGCGGTCTGGGAAAACCCCATTAGACATGGGAGCAGAATAAGGCCATTCAGCCCATTGAGTCTGATTGGTAATTCCATCATGGCTAATTTATTTTCCCTCTCAGCCCCATTCTCCTGCCTTCACCCCATAACCTTTGACACCCTTACTAATCAAGAACCTATCAAACTTTACTTTATATATACTAAGTGATTTGACCTCCACTGCTGTCTGTGGCAACAAATTCCACTGATTCATCACTTTCTGGCTGAAGATTAAAAATTAGCTTTATTTGTCACATGTACGTCGAATTATACAGTAAGCTTCCACCACCATCCCTAGCAGGCCATTCCAGGCACCCACCACTCTCTGAGTAAAACAACTTACCCCACACATCTCCTTAAAAACTTTCCCCCTCTCAGCTTCAATGCATGCCCTCCAGTATGTGAGCGATTACGTGACATAGCTCAAGAATGATGGAATGCTGTCCGCCTGCCTGGATGAGTGCAGCAATAACACTTATCAAGAACTCAACACGTCCAGAGCAAAGGTACTGGAAGCACACACAAAATGCCATAAGAACTCAGCAGGTCAGTCTGAAATGTTGACTGTTTAGATTAATTTTCATAGATGCTGCCTGATCTATTGAGTTCCTCCAGGACAAAGCAGCCTACTTATAAATTTATATACCATCTTAACTATTTATGTGTGGCGCGTGGCCAAGTGGTTAGGGCGTTGGACTAGCAATCTGAAGGTTGTGGGTTCGAGCCTAGGCCGGGGCAATGTGGGGCAGTGTGTGTGTCCTTGAGCAAGGCACTTAACCACACAAAGCTCCAGTCTACCCAGCTGAGAATGGGTACTGGCAAAAATGCTGGGGGTTAACCTCGCGATAGACTGGCGTCCTATCTGGTGGGGGTGGGGGGGGAGTCTCGTACTGTCAGTCGCTTCACGCCACGGAAATTGGCATAAGCACCGGCCTGATGGGCCACAAGGCTCGTGACAGACTTTAATTGAAATAAATATTTATTCTGACCGGCACTAGCACACAACAGTTGCAGTGTGTACCACCTAGCAAACACTTTGCAAATTCTCAATCAGGTTAAGCTTCCAAAAGAGACAATCTCTAAACTGTACCAAGAAGAACAGCAACAGATAAAATAGGAATATCATCACCCACAGGTTCCACCTCAAGTTTTCCACTGTACCAGCTTGGAAGTAATTCACTGCACCCTTGTTGTTGTTGGGTCTGAATCCTGGGCTGTTAGGGATGGTGGTGATAGCAGTTGTGATGATGGCTTTAGATAGGCACATGGATTAGGAGGGATCTATATCTTGTGCAGGCAGAAGAGATTTAGTTTAATTTGATATTGTGTTTGGTACAGGAGGTACCTAATAAAATGGCCAGTGAGTGTATTTCTGTACGTCCGTGGTCTCCTGCTGCCGTAGCCCACCCACTTCCAAGTTTCGATGTGTTGTGCATTCAGAGATGCTCTTCTGGTCATCCCCACTATTGTAGCACGTTGCCTACTGAGTTACTGTTGCCTATTGTCAGTATGGCCATTCTTCTCTGACCTCTCTCATTTTTACAAACAGAACTGCACTCACTGATTTATTTTTGTTTTTACACCATTCTCTGTAAACTCTAGAGACTGTAGTACATTGTATGAAGATACCAGGAGATCAGCAGTTTCTGACATACTCAAACCACCCCATCAGGCACCAACAATCATTCCACAAAGTCACTTAGATTACATTTCTTCCTCATTCTGATGTTTGGCCTGAGCAACAGCTGAATGGCTTGACCAGGTCTGCATGCTTTTATCCGTTAAGTTGCTGCCACATGATTGGTTGATTAGATATTTGCATTAACAAGGTATAGGTGTACCTAATCAAATGACCACTGAGTGTAGAATTACAATATTTAAACAAGAGATTCACGAATAGAAAACATGGGCCGAAAGCAGGAAAATTGAACTGTTTCGGGCTAAAGGTCCTGTGAAATCTGTGCCTCTGATAAATGGCTGCAATTCCTACCGCATGTTGTGTGTGGGTTGAGGGCATTCAGTTCATGTGTAGAATTCACACTATTTTACGCGGGTGTTCAACATGTAATCAGCTAAACTGCTTAACTCAGCAGAGACATCCTGTAAACTGTTTGGATAAACTGCTACTGCGCTAATAATGTAATATTTTATTCTGAAAATTACCCAAAACTGGCAAACCCAAACCTCATTATCATGGATGTTGAAGTGTACTATGGTGGAAAGGCTTTGAGGTATTGGTTTATTAATGTCACATATACAGTGAAACACTTGTCTTGCACACTGTTTATGCACATCAATTCAATACACAGTGCATTGAGCTAGAATAAGATAAAGCAGTAACAATGCTGAAAGAAGTGTAAAAGCTACTGAAAAATGCAGTGCAGGTAAATGATAATGTGCAAGATCATAATGAGGTAGATTGTGAAGTCAAGAAAGAGTCCATCTTATCGTAAAAGGTCCATTCAAGACTCTGATAACTTCCTTGAGCCTGATGCTATGTGCTTTCATCCTCTTCTATCTTCTACCCAATGGGAAAGAGGAGAAGGAAGAATGTTTAGGATGGGTGGGGTCTTTGATTATATCCGCGGCTTTACCAAAGCAGTGAGAAGTATAGACAGAATCCATAGAAGGGAAGCTAGCTTCCATAACGTGCTGAGCCGTATCCACATCTCACTGCAGTTTCTTGTGGTCATGTGCAGAGCAGTTACAATACCTGGCCATTGTGCCTCTAGAGAAGTTACACTTTTCTTGTGAATGCTACTTATCTGATGCTAGATTGTGAAGTCAAGAGTCCATCTTAATGCTTAAGGGGTCTGTTCAAAACCTTGAAAATGGCGTGACAGGTAGATAGGGTTGTAAAGAAAGCTTTTGGCATGCTGCCCTTTGTGAATCTATGTACTGAATACACGAGTTTAGATTAGATTAGATTATGAGGACACGCAGTCCTCTTTTATTGTCATTTAGTAATGCATGCATTAAGAAATGATACAATATTCCTCCGGTGTGATATCACAGAAACACAGGACAGACCAAGACTGAAAAAACTGACAAAAACAACATAACTATAACATAGTTACAACAGTGCAAGCAATACTGTAACTTGATGAAGAACAGGCCATGAGCACAGTAAAAAACGTTCGAAGTCTCTCGGAAGTCCCACATCTCATGCAGACCAGAGAAGGAAGAAAACTCTCCCTGCCAAACCCAACCACAGTCCGACTCTGAGTCGTCCAGAAACTTTGAGCCTCCCACCAGCCCTCCGACACCGAGCATCGAGCACCATCTCTGCCGAGCACTTTGACCCCAACCCTGGCCGCCAGCAGCAGGCAAAACCGAGGATTTTGGGGCCTTCCCTCTGGAGATTCTCGATCGCACAGTAGCAGCGGCAGCGAACCGGACGTTTCAGAAGTTTCTCCAGATGTTCCTCCGTGCTTCTCACAGCTGTCTCCATCAAATCAGAATTGTGCACGGTACCCTATTTAACAAATACGATATCATTTCACCGGAGAGGCTGAGATATTATGTTGAAATTGTATAAGATAATGGTGAGGCCTATTTTGGAGTATCGTGTGAAGCTTTGGGCTCCTGCCTACAGAAAAGATGTCAATAAGATTGGAAGAGTGCAGAGAAAATTTACAAGGATGTTGCGGGGACTCAACCAAGTTACAGAGAAAGATTGAATAGGTTAGAACTTTATTCCCTAGGACATAGAAGATTAAGGGAGGATTTGATAGAGTTATACAAAATTATGAGGGGTATAGATAGGGTAACCGCAAGCAGGCTTTTTCCACTGAGGTTGGGTGAGAATAGAATTAGAGGTCATGGGTTAAGAGTGAAAGGTGAAATGTTTAATGGGAACCTGAGTGAGAATTTCTTCACTCAGAAGGTGGTGAAGGTGTGGAATGAACTGCTTTGTGCAAGTGGTGCATGCAGGTTGAATTTCGACATTTAAGGGAAATTTAGATGGGTATGTGGATGCGAGTGGTGTGAGGAGGCTATGGTCCCGGTGCACGTTGATGGGACTTGACACTAAATTAGTTTGGCACAGGCTAGATGGGCCAAAGGGGCTGTTTCTGTGCTGTAGTGTTCTAATGAATCTTTGACTCTCAGAGCCTGATAAAGGCCGGATAAAAGCTGTCCTTGAGCCTGGTGGTATGTACTTTAGTTGTCAGGTAATGAGTTATTTACCATCTCTGACCTGCACTTCATCACCCTCCCAGTAATGTTACCTATCACACTAGATTAGAAAAATACTTTTAGACAGCATCCCCAGAGATCTCACAATAGTGTTATCCTGCAGAATTTAACTGGGCCAAAAAGTACCTCATAGCAAGGTGAGGGCACCTTCACCAAAAAAAAATTTCTTGGCTTTTAAGAAAAGAAAGGCTCACCGCTACTTCTGCAAAGGCAAATTGGGATTGGTAATAGATGATATCCTTCCCAGTACAAAGTAAATATATTATCAAAGTATATATATGCCAACATGTACTACCTAGAGATTCGTTTTCTTACAGGCATTCACAATAGAACAAAGCAATACAATAGAATCAAGGAAAAACAACCAATGTGCAAAAGAAGACAAACCATGCAAAAATTTTTTTTAAAAATTAATTAATTAATCAATTAATTAATTAATACTGAGAACATGAGATTTGGAGTCCATGGAAGTGAATCCATAGGTTATGGAATCAGGTTAGTGCTGAGGTAAGTGAACTTATCGAGTCAAGTCACTTTTTATTGTCACTTCGACCATAACTGCTGGTACAGTACACAATAAAAACGAGACAACATTTTTCAGGACCATGGTGCTACATGAGGGGAACATTGACTCAGACCATGAGAGGCCTGCGTTGGGCATTTTCATGCCTTACAAGGTGCAGATTGGAAGTCTATGTGGGGTGCCACTCCTCGCACAGACTAGAGCAATGGGTGATTAAGTGCCTTGCTCAAGGACACAAAGACACTGCCACAGCTGAGGCTCGGACTAGCGACCTTGAGGTAACTAGAAGAACGCCTTAACCACTTGGCCACATGCTTCACACATGAACAATACAAAAACTACACTGAACTACGTAAAACAACACAAACACTACACTGGACTACAGACCTACCCAGGACTGCATAAAGTGCACAAAACAGTGCAGGCATTACAATAAATAATAAACAAGACAATAGACACGGTAGAGGGCAGTAGGTTGGTGTCAGTCCAGGCTCTGGGTATTGAGGAGTCTGATGGCCTGGGGGAAGAAACTGTTACATAGTCTGGCCGTGAGAGCCCAAATACTTTGGTGCCTTTTGCCAGATGGCAGGAGGGAGAAGAGTTTGTATGAGGGGTGTGTGGGGTCCTTCATAATGCTGTTTGCTTTGCGGATGCAGCGTGTGGTGTAAATGTCTGTAATGGCGGGAAGGGAGACCCCAATGATCTTCTCAGCTGACCTCACTATCCGCTGCAGGGTCTTGCGATCCGAGATGGTGCAATTTCCGAACCAGGCAGTGATGCAGCTGCTCAGGATGCTCTCAATACAACCTCGGTAGAATGGAGTGAGGATAGGGGGTGGGAGATGGACTTTTCTCAGCCTTCGCAGAAAGTAGAGACACTGCTGGGCTTCCTGTGCTATGGAGCTGGTGTTGAGGGACCAGGTGAGATGCTCCGCCAGGTGAACACCAAGAAATTTGGTGTTCTTAATGATCTCTATGGAGGAGTCGTCGATGTTCAGTGGAGAGTGGTCGCTCCGAGTCCTCCTGAAGTCAACAACCATCTCTTTTGTTTTGTTCACATTCAGAGAGAGTCTGTTAGCTGCTGCACCTCCTCTCTGTATGCTGACTCATCGTTCTTGCTGATGAGACCCACCATGGTCATGTCATCGGCGAACTTGATGATGTGGTTCGAGCTGTGTGTTGCAGCACAGTCGTGGGTCAGCAGAGTGAACGGCAGTGGACTGAGCACTTATACCCGCTGGTTCAGGAGCCTGATGGTTGAGGGGTAATAACTGTTCCTGTACCTGGTGGTATGGGACCTAAGGCTGCTATGCCTCCTACCACATGGCAGCAGTGAGAAGAGAGCTGCTGGGTGGCAGTGTTCGTTGATGACTGATGCTGCTTTCTTGTGGAAGTGCTCCTTGTAGATGTGCTCGGAGGCGGAGAGGGCTTTGCCAGAGATGAACTGGGCTGTGCCCACCACTTTTTGTAGGCCTTTCCTTTCTTGGGCATTGACGTTTCCATACCAGGCCGTGATACCAGTCAGGATACTGTGCAGTGACACTGAGATCCTCTGAATAGTGGGGGTAAAAACAAGTGTTAGTTGACGCTATTCTGGAGAAAGTGGGTCTGACCTGTTTGGCAAAGTCAGGTAGAAGATGCAGCTCACAGTAACTGGGCTTTGCTTCAGAGCAGATATCGAGTTGCTTGCTCGCTGTTGGGGTTAGCAGTCCAAGTGCATTGGCACTCACACTACACAGTTACCCAGCAGAAAACCTAAAAGGCAGAGACACGTGTTGTCAGTCAGTCTGCCACAACACTTGCACTGACACTCACTTTTTTTGCCAGAGCATTGAACCCGTGAATCTGCACTGTGCCATGGTTTGGATGGAGCTTATTTTTAAACTGTTGCGTGCCTGGGATGAAGTATTTTTCAAGCAAGGCAGGACCAGCTCGCACACGAGAGCATGCAGCATGCAATGTCACAGGCTGAGCTGGCATCTGTCTGCATTTTCAGTTCCTGACAAGCCTTCAGTGACTGGGTGGCTGTGCGGTCCATAGCCCTGTGCCGGCGGGTCCCAGCCTCACTGGTAAAATAAAACCAGAAAGCTGAGCCTGCTTGCAATTCCACACTTGTAGTGAGGTTGTGATGTAAAACAGATTGCATCTGAAATGAGCATGCTTAATAATACTAACAGGTAATTTGACAGAGACGGGTAGTTCTGCAGAATCCTTATAGAGATTGTGAGGCTGTTGGGGTCATCTGTTGTACTGCCTTACCAACATTCAGGGCCCCCAGTAAACCTTCCAGGTGAGGCGGGTCTGTCAGGGTCATCCATTGTACCTGGTGCCTTCAGTGTGGCCTCTTCTGCATTGGTGAGACCTGATGTAGATGAGGGGACTGCTTTATTGAACTCTTCGGTCTGCTCGCCGCAAAAGGCAAGATCTCCTGGTGGCCACCCATTTCAATTCAACTTCCCATTCCCATTTTGAGACATCTGTCCATGGCCTCCTCTAATGCCACGGTGAGGCCAAACTCATGTTGGAGGAGCAACATCTCTGGGTAGCCTCCAACCTGATTGCATGAACATAGATTTCTCTAACTTCTGGTAATTTCTACCCCTCCTCTCTTTTTCCATTCCTCATTCATATTACCCCTTCTCTACTCCTCACCTTTCCATCACCTCCCTCCTCTTCCCTTTCTTCCATAGTCCACTGTCCTCTCCTATCAGATTCCTTCTTCAGCCCTTTACCTCTTTCACCCATCATCTCCCAGCTTCTTACTTCACCCCCCCCCCACCCACACATCTTCCCCCTCACCTATCACCTGCCAGTTTGTACTCCTTCCCTTTCCTCCCACCTTCTTATTTTGGCTTCATCCTCTTTCCTTTCCAGTCCTTATGAAGGGTGTCGACCCGAAATGTTGACTGTTTATTCCTCTCCATGGATGCTGCCTGTCCTTCTAAGTTCCTGCAGCATTTTGTGTGTGTTGCTGTAGATTTCCAGCATCTGCAGAATCTCTTGAGTATATTTATTTTCCTTTCCTTGCATATAAATTGCCAAAATCCATATGAAAACAGTTGTAAGTGATTCCATCAGTCCCTCTTCTGCCTCCCTTATGCTCCCACTGCCAAGGAAACAAAAAATGTACATTATTGGTAAATTGGTTTATAATTGAGGTACAATCAACAAACTCATCTTGCATACCGTCCATACAAATGAATTCATTACAATGGTGCATTGAAGTCGTACAAGGTAAAACAATACCAGAATACAGAGTGGAGAAAGTAGAGCTCAGGCCGTTGATAAAATGCAAGGCCACAATGAGGTAGATTGTGAGGTAAAGAGTCCATTTTATTGTACCAGGGAACCATTCATAATCATAGAAAAATACTGCACAGAAACGGGCTCTTTGGCCCATCTAGTTCATGCTGAGCCATTTAAACTGCCTACTCCCATTAAATTGCACTGGGACCATAGCCCTCCGTACCCCTACCATCCATGTACCTATCTTACAAATTGAGATTGAGCTCGGATGCACTACTTGTGCAGGCAGCTCATTTGACACTCTCACAGCTCTCTGAGTGAAGAAGTTTCCCTTCATGTTTGCTTTAAACTTTTCACCTTTCACCTTTCACCCTTAAGCCATGACCTCTAGTTCCACCCAGCTAAATAAATAGCCTGCTTTCATTTGCCCTATCTGTACCCCTCATAATTTTGTATACCTCTATCAAATCTCCTCTCAATCCTCTACATTCCAAGGAATAAAGTCCGCACTTATTCAGTCTTATAATAGTGAAGCTGATCTTGAGCCTTTTGGTACGTGTTTTCAGGGTTTTGTATGTTCTTCTTGATGGGAGGGGAAAGAAAAGAGGGTGTCTGGTATAGGAGATTTGTTGGGATATTTTAAAGTTCAAAGTAAATTTATTATCAAAATATATACTGTATATCTCACCATATTGTATTTGGAGATCCATTTTCCTGCAGATGTTCACAGTAGAACAAAAAATGCAATAGAATCTATGAAAAGTGACACACAAAGATCGGCAAATAACCAATGTGCAAAAGATGACAAACCACAAATACAAAACAAAACATAATTTAAAAAAAATACGATGAAAATGAGTTGTAGAGTTGTTGAAAGTCAGTCAATACCTGTGAGACCCTAGTTGTAGTTGACAGCAAAGATAGTGGTATTTGTCAAAGACATCTGCGTATCACACAGGACAAGGCTTCACCTCGACACTTACACCACTGCAATACCCGAGTTAAGCATACTATTTAACCACTTCAACATGTTCTGTTGTGCCTTTGAAAAGCACTGCATTGATCTCAGCTCTGCAGGCAGAGTAGAAAGCATCGTGGATTTCATTTGCAGCTTGTAGCACTCTGATTGGGAGCTAATTGCCGACCAATTTACTTCCAATGAAGAATGCCAGGTAGGAGCCACGAGCTCCAGTAATGAGTGATTAAAAGTTGTCAGAGAGTACAGTGTACCCAAGAGGGACGTTACTTCAGCCCACGTAATGAAAAGTGAAGAAATTTCATTTCAAAATGATCACTATTAATATTATTTATAATGAAAAGACCATAAGACATAAGAGTGGAATTAGGCCATTCAGCCTGTTGACTGCTTTGTCATTCCATCATGGCTGATTTATTATCCCTGTCAACCCCACTCTCCTGCCTTCTCCCCATAACTTTTGACACCTTTATTTATCAAGAACCTGGAAATTTCTTCTTTATGATGTGGCCTCCACAGCCATCTGTGGCAATGAGTTCCACAGATTCACCGTAAACCTTTAAAAGACTCCCCCCGCCCCCACCAACATGAGGAACCTCCCAATCGATTTAATCTCCCATTTTATCTGTTAACTGGCTGTTAGGTTTGGCTGTCCTAGAACATGGCAAGAGAAATCATAGAGGTACAGAAGGAGCCTTTTCAGCCCATTATCTCAATGTCGGCTCAAGACCAGAGAAACATTCCAGTTTTCCACTCCTGATCCCGTTCCCTGTAGCCACTGTCTATTTATTCATTTTCCTCTTTTCCGCCCATTACAGAATTACCATCCACCAACCTGCAGACAGTGCCTTTCAGATTTCAAACATATGCTGCTTCCCAAAAAAAAAGAATTCCTCATAGTTAACTTAATTAGCTTCCCTACAATGATGAGATGGACCCTTTACCTCAAAATCTAGCTCATTTTAATCTTGCACCTTATTGTTGAACTGCAATGCACTTCCTCTGTGTCTATTTCACTTTAATTCTGCACTTTGCTACTGTTTAAACTTGTACTATCTCAATAATCGAATCTGTACAAACAAGCTTTTCACTCTACACGTGACAATAATAAATCAATTTCAATTCCAATTCCGATTAATTCTGTATTTTATAACTATGACCTTGCACGCTGGATCATTACAGTAATGGGAGCAGCCTTCCCTCATCCATTTTGTTCAGGCCCTCTATTTTTCCTCAAATCTCCCTTCATCCCTCTCTTTGAGGGAGATAGTCCTGGTCTCTCAAATCCTTCCTTGTAACTGTTGTTTCTTTTCCCAGGAGTCTTTCCTGGATCCCTCAAATGACTTCACGTCCTTCCCAATGTAGTCGCCACAACTGAATATTGCGCTCTAGTTAGGGCTGGACCAGTGTTTTATAGTTTTCTTGTCTTTATATTTTATATCTCTAATGATAACACAGAAATATACAGTACTGTGCAAAAGTCTTAGGCACACGTAAAAAAAAATTCTGTAAAGCGAAGATTCTTTCAAAAATAATGAAACTAAAAGTTTACAAAGATCGAAACATTTACTATAAAGAGCAGTAAACAGTAAAAAACTAAATCAAATCAATATTTGGTGCGACCACCCTTTGTCTTCAGAAGTGCATCATTTCTCTTAGGTACGCTGTCGTGCAGTTTTATAAGAAAATCGGCTGGTAGGTTGTTCCAAGCATCTTGGAGAACTTGCTACAGTTCTTCTGCAGACTTTGGCTATCTCGCTTGCTTCTGTCTCTCCAGGTAATCCCAGACAGTCTCGATGATGTTGAGATCAGGGCTGTATGGAGGCCATATCATTTGCACAGTAGTGCAAATGTAGAATTTTACACAGTAGTGTTCATTTGCTTGTAATGTGCCGTGTTGTATGACGTAGGTGATTATGGTCTTTCCATGACCATGATTGTCCTTGGCAAATTTTTCTATAGAAGTGGTTTACCATTGCCTTCTTCTGGGCATTGTCTTTACAAGACAGGTGACCCCAGCCATTACCAATAGTCTCTAGAGATTGTCTGCCTGGCTTCAGTAGTTGTATAACCAGGACTTGTGATATACACAAGCTGTTCATACGACAATCCGCCAGCTGCTCCCATGGCTTCACATGACCCTATTCAGGGAGCTAAGCAGGTACTACATTTTGACCTTCAAGCTAGTGGAAGGAAGGAGCGCCTTACACCTCCTTTGGTAGAGATATATCTCCACTCTGCCACCACAAGTCATTAATAAGGCATGTACAGTTGTGTGCCTGTCTTATTAACCCCTTTCTCAACTCCCTCTTCTCAATGACTTATGAGTATATGAACTCAGGTTTGTTCTTACACCCCTTTGAGCAGTATCCTTTACTCTGTGTGGTCCCTCCTCAATCTTCTTATTAAATGCATTACCCCAAGATGCATTACTCCTCTCTGTATTCCTGCCAGCCGCATCGTATGGGTCAGACTTCATCTGATTGATGATATGACCAAAAGACAATCTGTTTAAACTTTAATGATTAGCTTTATTTGTCTTTAGCTTTATGAAGGGAAACATTCAGTGAAACAAGAACTAGGGGACATAGCCTCAAGAGTCGAGGGAGTAAATTTACGACGGAGGTGAGGAGGAACTGCTTTTCCCAAAAAGTGGTGAATCTGTGGAATTATCTGCCCAATGAAGCAGTGGGGATTACCTCAGTAAATATATTTAAGATAAGGTTGGATACATTTTTGCATGGTAGGGGAAGTAAGGGTTATGGGGAAAAGGCAGGTAGGTGGAGATGAGTCCATGGCTAGATCAGCCATGATCTTATTCAAATGGTGAAGCAGGCCTGACGGGCCCATAGCCTATTGCTGCTCTTATTTCTTATGTTCTTATGTTCTAACGAAATGCATTGTTTGCCTCAATGACCAACATAGTCCGAGGGTTGACTGCCAATGACTAGTAGTGTTCCTCAGGGGCCAGTACTGGGACTGTACTGTTCACTTTGTTGTCAAAGAATTAGATAGTGGAATCAATGGCTTTGTGGCAAAGTTAGCAGATGATACAAAGACAGGTGGAAGGGTAGGTAGTGCTGAAGAAGCAATGCGATTGCAGCAGGACTTAGACAAATTGGAAGAATGGGCAAAGAAGTGTTGGGAAATGTATGATCATGCATTTTGGTAAAAGGAACAAAAGTGTGGACTATTATCTAAATGGGGAGAAAATGCAAACGTCAGAGGTGTAAAGGGATTTAGAAGTCCTCATTCAAGACTCCCAGAAGGTTAAATTGGAGAGAGTCCAGAGGTTTACAAGGATGACTCCAGGAATGAAGGGGCTAATATATGAAGAGCAGCTGGCAGCTTTGGGCCTGTACTTACTGGAATATAGAAGAATGTGTGGGGATCTCATTGAAACCTACTGAATGTTGAAAGGACTAGATAAGGTGGAGAGAATGTTTCCTCTGTTGGGAGTATCCAGAATTAGAGGGCACAACCTCAAAATAGAGGGACGACCTTTTAGAACAGAAGTAAGGAGGAATTTCTTTAGCCAAAGAGTGGTGAATCTGTGGAATGCTCTGCCACAGACTGTGGTGGAGGCCCAGTCTGTGGGTATATTTAAAGTGGAAAGTGACAGATTCCTGATTGGTTGGGGCATCAAGGGATATGGTGAGATGGCAAGTATATGGGTATATGGGGTTTAATGGGATCTGGGAGCAGCCATGATGGAATGGTGGAGTGGACTTGATGGGCTGAATGGCCTAATTCTGCTCCTATGTCTTATGGATGTGCTGGGGACAGCCCACAAGTGTTACCATGTTTCTGGTGCCAACATAGCATGCCCACAACTCACTAAAGTTAACCCATACATCTTTGGAATGTGGGAGGAAAGAACAGCTGGACGAAACCCATGTGGTCATAGGGAGAATGTACAGTCAGCGGCAGAATTGAACCCAGGGATTTAAAAGACTCGTAGATAGATAAATAGCTAAAGAAAAATGGAGGGCTAAGTACGAAGGAGAGTTTAGATTGATTGATCTTGTAGTAGGTTAAAGGGCTGGCACAAGATTGTGGGCCGAAAGGCCTGTACTGTGCTGTAACGTTTTATGTTCTAGACTGGAATCTTAGCTCTGAAGTCCAACAGTAAAGCTGTTAGCATGAGAGGTGTGAAAAGATGCCAACACTGCAAGTTGCCTCACTATCCTCTGTTGCTTAATTGGAGATAGGGGGCAGAGAGAGGAAGTTCTATACGGTACCCTGCAGAGCAGTATCAAGTTTTAAAAGTGCTTTTTAATGGAGATTAATAAACAGCCAAGTTAGAGTTCAATTCAGAATCTCCCTATCCAAATACAAGAACTTTGCCCATTAGCTGAAGAAGAGACTACTGTAGTTCATATTTAATAGGAAAGATTATTATAATTACCTGGCAGAAGCACATGATTATAATAGATTTACTGGCCTGCCGATGCAGCAAGCATTTTGCAATATCCTGTTACTGAAATACATAGATAATGCAAATACTTCCAGGTGCAAGGCTATGTCTTCCCTGAGGTAGGGAAGGATCAAACCAATATTTATTTATTTAAATGCAAATCAAACTTGATAAATTTCAGTCAGGGTTCCCCAGGCATTGGCAACATCCTGCTTAGAGTTAGTCTTGTTTAGTCCTATTAGATATTTATAAATTCCCATGAGATCCTTCTAAACCCTAGAGAATCTAGGACAAACAATGCAATATATCCATCTTCAGAATCAAGTTCGAATTCAAAATTATGAGGGGTACAGATAGGGTAAATGCAAGCCAGCTTTTTCCAGTGAGGTTGGGTGAGACTAGAACTAGAGGTCATGGGTTAAGGGTGAAAGGTGAAAAGTTTAAGGGGAACTTGAGGGGGATCCTTTGTCACCCTGAGGATAATGCAAAGAACTGGGGCTGCAACAATGCCTGGTTTTGTAGCTTTCATAAAACTTCAGTTCTGAATGCGATTTGCTTAATTTATTGTTTGCACTGCTTTTTCCTCTGCGCACTGAGTGTTTGACAGGTTTTTTAATAGGTTCTTTTGGGATTTCTTTGTTTTGTGGCTGCTTGTAAGAAGCTGAAACTCAAGGTTGTATAATGTCTGTGTGCAGATAACTCCTATCAATCTTCCCTGCACCTTAGCTCCTCTACTCCATTCCTGGTTTTCCTACACTTTCTCACTTCTATCCTTCTTCTCACTTTTATTATCAGGATCACTTCCATCCATAGCATCTTTCCTGCTGACGTACCCACCCTAGAGTGATTAAAACTTGTCTGACATGCTGTACCGGAGCAAACACACTCCCACAAGCAGCTTTGTAATGATCTGATCTTAATGATGGCCATTGAGAGGTAATTATTTTCCTGGGTATTGCTTGTCTTTGATACCATGCTATGAAATGTTTTACCTCCCCTAGGGAGCACTGAGCAATGTGCACCTGAAGGATGGTATCTCTGACAATGCAACCCTCGCTTGGAACTGTACCGGGAGCCACAGAAGTTGCTTGTGTTCAAATCTCCAGCTGGGTAATGAGCCCTCTGTCTCAGAGCAACCAAACAGGCCACAACTGCATCATATAGGCTATGTTAGTACTGTTACCATGGAGAAGAATGAGTCAATTCCACAAGTTTCAGATACCAGTGTGCCGATAGTGATAAAGAGATTATCCAAAGCATCACAGAGCACTACAGCACAGAAACAGGCCCTTTGGCCCATCTAGTCCATGCAGAACTGTCATTCTGCCTAGTCCCAGTGACCTGCACCTGGACCATAGCCCTCCATACCCTTCCCATCCATGTACTTATCCCAGAAGAGCATCAGTTTTTGAGATACTCAAACCACCCCATCTGGCACCAACAATTATTCCATGCTCAAAGTCACTTAGATCACATTTCTTCCATATTCTGATGTTTGGTCTGAACAATAACTGAACTTCTTGACCATGTCTACATGTGTTGAGTTGCTGCCACATGATTGGTTGATCAGATATTTGCATTAATGAGCAGGTGTACCTAATATAAGTGGCCACTGAACATATAGTCACCAAGTGGTTCTAATGACGGACATTTATAGTTCAAGAATTTAGAAGTGCACAAAACAAAGAGTAATAACAATCCCAGGGAACTGTAATCCATGTAGATTGGGAAAATCAGGAAAGGTACAAAAGATAAATTCTCGGAGTTTAAAAGAGGAGGCTATTTTCAAAGGTCAAAATAATTTTATCAAAGTACATATATTCACCATATACAACTCTGGGATTCATTTTCTTTTGCACGTTCTCAATAAATCTATAATAGGATCAGAGAAAGGCCGCACCGGCTTGGGCATACAACCAATGTGCAAAAGTCAAGCTGTGCAAATAGAAAAAGAAATGAATAATAATAATGAATAAATAAGCAAGAAATATCAAGAACATGAGATGAAGAGTAATTGAAAGCGAGTCCATTGGTTGTGGGAACATTTCAATGATGGGGCAAGTGAAGTTATCCCCTTTGGTCCAAGAGCCTGAAGGTTGAGGGGTAACAACTTTAACTGAACTTGGTGGTGTGGGTCCTGAGGCTCCTGTACCACCTTTCTGATGGCAGCAGTGAGAAGAGAGCATGACATGGGTGGTGGGGCGATGCTGATGATGGATGCTGCTTTCCTGTGACACTCAGTGTTGATGTGCTCAGTGGCGGGGTAGGCCTTATCCATGATGGGCTGGGCCGCATCTGTTACTTTTTGTAGGTTTTCCGGTCAAGGACATTGGTGTTTCCATACCAGGCTGTGATATAGCCGGTCAATATACTCTCCACCACACGTTTACAGAAGTTTGTCGAAGTTTTAGGTGTCATGTGGAACCTTTGCAAACTCCTAAGGAAGGAGAGGCGCAATGAACAACCAATGAGGAAACATGCTGGAGATACCAGAGCATGCAGGTACTGGAATACGGTAGCATTGCGTTTAATGTAATGCTATTACAGCTTGGGGTGCGGGGGTCAGAGTTCGCAGGTCAGTTCCAATGTCCTCTGACAGCAGTTTGTACAGTCCAGTTTCCTGTTTCCACGTGGGTTTCCTCCCACAGTTGAAAGACGCACTGGTCAGTAGGTTAATTGGTCATTGTAAATTGTCCTGTGCTTAGGCCAGACTTAAATTGGTAGGCTGCTGGGTGGCTCAAAGGGCTGGAAGTGACTCTTCTGCACTGCATCTCCAAATAAACAAATGAAATTCAGCAGGCTGGGCAGCATCTGTGGAGGAAAATGAACAGTCGATGTTGTGGGTCGAAAACCTCTCCATCCTCAGAATGTCGATCCTAATACAGATGCAGGCTAACCTGCTGAGTTCCTCCTGCAATTTGTTTATCCACCATACTAGATCTAGTTGTGGAAGGAGAAAGGACCAATTGATGACCTGGTAGTTAAGGACCTTCTGGGGAAGAGTGCTCACTGTGAACACGGAACATTACAGCATAGTACAGGCCCTTCAGCCCACAATATTGTGCCGACCTTCTAACCTGCTCTGAGATCAATCTAACGCTCAGCCTCTCCACTTAGTTCTCCCTTTGTCTGTCATCCTATCTAAGAGTTTCTTAAATGTCCCTGATGTATCTGCGTTTACCACCATACCTGACAGTACGTTCCACGCACCCACCACTCTCTGTGTAAGTAACCTACCTCTGACATCCCTCTTACACTCTCCATCATTCACTTAAAATTATGCCCCCTGCTATTAGTCACCTCCCCTCAATTTTGTATGAAGGTTAGGAGTGATTATTTTTATATCAGGGCCTTATATCTAAACACAGAAAACCAAAAAACTATAAGGTGTTAGTTGGCTATGCTAAATCAGGAAAATACATTAAATTGTACAGTAGTAAAGAGCATTGCTAATATTAAGAAAAACTTATGTAATAAATATCTTCAAATATATTGTGGTTTAAGGCAAAAAAGAACCATTTGTGAAAGTTAAAGGTTTTATTAGATTAAAGGTTAAGACTTATAACATTGTTTAAAAGAGCAATGATACCACACTACTGCAGAAAATGATCCAGAAATTGATAATGGAATGTGAATATAAAAAATATTACTATTTCAGAAAGTTCATACAGATATGTAAAAGGGAAAAGTTTGCCAAAAGGTTAATGTGGGTCTTGTATAGAATGAGACAATAAGGACATTGGACAATAAGGAAATGGAAGATTAATTCAGCATACTTTCATCCACTTGGTGCCAGATGAGGTAGTTTGAGTATGTCAGAAACTGCTGATCTCCTGGGATTTTTGTCCATAACAGTCTCAAGAGTTTACAGAGAATGGTGGAAATAACAAAAAATAAGACCATCCAGTGGCTTCAGTTATGTGGTGTAATCCTCTTGCTACTGAGGGAGGTCAGAGGGGAATGGCCTGACAGGTTGAATTTGACAGGAAGGTGACAGTAACTCAAATAACCACACGTTACAACAGTGGTGTACAGAAAAGCATCTCTGAATGCACAACACATTGGATCTTGAAGTGGATGGGTTGCAGCAGCAGAAAACCAAGAACATACACTCACTGGCCACTTTATTAAATACCGGAGGTTCCATTGAGTGTCTTTTGCATTGGTCTTCAGAAAAGGAAGTAGAGAAGTGGGCCTGGAGACAAAGGGAAGAGACCGAGTCTCCTGCACGTGCTATTCTTATACCTCCGAGGCGCCCGGGACCAGAAACCGGTGCTGTAGCGCGCAAGGCTACCAATGGAAGCGGCTTTCGACCGGCAGATAAGCCAGCCCCTCACGCGACAATTCTGCCTGGTCAGAGGGCAGAGGATGAACCAGTGTTCAGCTCACCACTCCATGTCTTACTCTCTTCAGTGCTGAACTGAGCCTGCAGCTCTGGCCTGCAAGCATTGAGCTGAAGATCGGGTTCTGTGTATTATTTGTCTACTTTTTCATTGTTTGCAAGATTTATTTTTTTTTGCACCTTTGGGTCTTTGTTATAAGGGTTTTTTTGTGGATTCTATTGTGCTTCTTTGCTTTGTGGCTATAAAAAGATGAATCTCAGGGTTGTGCATGTTATCCATGCTTTGATAAATGAAATTGCTTTGAAGGTGCTGGCATTCAGGCTTACATTGAGCTCTACCATTGTGCTCACTGGGAATGGGAAGATGAGACAACTCTCTTTCATCATCTTTATTTAGTTTGGCAAGAATGATATCCACTTGACCAGTCAGTACTTCCCCCTGTTTATTCTTTCCAGCAGAATGTTAGCCGCAGCACTGCCATACACCAGACCGACTGCAGAGGCTGAAGCTGCACTCTGTTGTACAACAAAGGCTGGAGAAGCAGTCAGGCAACAATTAAAAGTGCATGCTCGACAGCAATAATACAAGATGCACGCAGATGCAGAGCAAACAAAATCTCATTCCCCAAAGGCCCCGTGAAAAGAGAAACAAAAGACAAATACATTAACGGGAGATTGCAGCGAGGCTGCTGAAACAGGGTGAGATCTGACAGCTCGATGCTGTCCAGGATGAAGCTCCTATCTGATTGTTGCCTTTTCTCTTTTTTCATTCCCCATTCCGGTTCCCTTCTCAGCCCGTCTCCTCACCTGGCCATCACGTCCCTCTGGTGCTAGACTCTCTTCCTTTGAGGGTGTCTAGGAGCAGAGGGCTTCGCCTCAGAATACTAGAATGTTCCTTTAGAACAGTGATGAGGAGGAATTTTTTTTTTTAGCCAGAGAGTGGTAAATCAGTAGAATTCATTTGCCACAGATCGCTGTGGAGGCCAAGTCATTGGGTACATTTAAAGAGGAGGTTGATAGGTTCTTGATCAGAAAGGGCATAAAAGATTACAGGGAGAAGGCGGGAGAATGGGATTGAGAGAGATAATGAATCAGCCTTGATGGGATAGTACAGCAGATTTAGAGAGCCAAGAGACCTAATTCTGTTTCAGTGTATTATGGTCATAGGGCCTTGTAGTTCCTGTCCTCCTTCCCTTTCTTCCATGGTCCACTATCTTCTCTTACCAGATTCTTCCTTCTTCAGCCCTTTACCTTTTCCACCAAATATCTCCCGGCTTCCTACTTCACATCCATCTTCCCCCTCATCTGGTTTCACCTATCACCTGCCAGTTTTTACTCCTTCCCCTCCCCCACTTTTTTATTTTGGCATCTTCCCCCTTCCTTTCCAGTCTTGATGAGGTATCTCAGCCTAAAACACTGAATGTTTATTCCCCTTCACTGATGCTACCTGACTTGCTGAGTTCCTTCAGGATGCTGCGTGTTTGCTCAAGCTTTTCGGCATCTGTGAAATCTGTGGTGTTTTATGATTCCAGTCATGAACCTTCCTGTGGCAAAGTTCTGTTGTTCTCATGGACTATATTCAAAGCAGAGGTTGATAAGTTCTTGATTGGTCAGAGTGTCAAAAATCGAGAGAAGGCAGGAGAATGGGGTTGAGAGGGAAAATAAATCAGCCGTGGTAGGATGGTGATGCAAAGTCAATGGGATGCATGGCCCAATTCTACTTCTTTGTCTTATGGTCTTAAAGCCTTGGGTGAAAGTGAATGGACCATCCACCCTTTAAAGATCGAAAATACACTCCTGTGATTTAGGGAGGTGGCTGGGTGGGGGGGGGGGGGCAGCCTGTGCAAACAAGCCACATCGGAGCACGTACTGTGGCTGGGAAAGATTATGAGGGGTCGTGGGCTGGGGATCAACCAAGGACTGTGGGTCTCGGTGAGCGCAGCAGGATGGGACATTGGCGTCCTGGGCATCTAAAGGTAGACGTTAGAGATGAGTGGACTGGGGAGCTGTGGGGATGGAGAGTCGCGGCTGGGATCTGGAGTTTCTCAAGCCAGAAGCACCGTGATGAAGGGCAAGAATGGGACCTGTGTGATTAGGGGTCTAGCCCTGTTTATTTTGGACATGTCTGATAATGGTAAGTGTCTCATGAAAGTCATTCCACATCACTTTCCTGGGGTCCTTTGGATACAAAATTAAAGCCATTCCGACCATCCAACCCTGTCCCAGATCCTAATAAATTTGTATTTATTTATTTATCAATACAGTGTGGAGTTTGCCCTTCGAGCCACACCACCCCAGCAACCTCTGACAGACTGGACAAACCCTAACCTAATCACAGGATAATTCACAATGACCAATTAGCATACCCGGTACGCCATTGGATGAGGAAAAACAAGCATGCGGGTAAAACCCATCAAATCAGTGCGGGAATTGAACTCTGAACTCCAGAACATCTCGAACTGTAATAACGTTGCGCCAACCACTATGCTATCGTGGTGCTTCCGCGCAGAAGCTGATTGGTTGAAGGGTCAAGGTCACATGGATAAGGTGCTAGACTAGCCCAGGGCAGCCTGAAAACAAACTAAATTCGTGTAGTTGAGCTATGCCAGGCTTGGCCCTGGTTTACCAGTCTGCAGCTGAGAATTATTATCATTGTATTTTACTCTGAGAAAACTTGAGTTTCAGTTGTCTGCAGTGGAGGAAAAAGTAATTCTTCATCTTCTCTTCTTAAGCCCATCACCCCGACTGAGGCACAGGCTGCCAACAGCAGCTCGCCAGAATCCTCTGTCCTGGCCAAAGATTAATTCGCCCTGTGGCTTCCACCTTCACCACAGGACCTCATTCATCTTCTTGGTGAATATCCTTCCTCTCCCAGGGACGGGGTCTTCGGGCTTCTGTTGAGGTTCCTGTAGCACTAGGTTTTTGCAGGATGGGGTTGAAAGCCCGATGTCCAACTCTCCACCTTGCACAGCCAGACTTGGGATTGTCCATGGTGCAGTTGGCAAAAAAAGAAGTAATTATACATTTTTAGTCACAAGTACTTATGATCTTCTTATGTTGTAAAATCTCTGAAAATGTGCTTTGTTGCAAATATAAGTGAGTTTTTAATGGCGAGCTAATCCATAATTACTGGTTAACCACATCCTTAGCTCCAAAAACATGTGTACTGTCATTCTATCAATAATATGTAGTACAAGATTCTGTGCTTTTAACATAATTTTGTTTTTTAATATTCTCAACAATAGTACGATTCTGTGCTTTTTAACATAATTTTGTTTTTTTCTCAAAAAATAAGACAAGATTCAGTGTGTTTTAATGTAATTTTGCTTCTGATATTCTCAACAAAATAGTACAAGATTCTATGCTTTTTAACATAATTTTGTTCTGATAGTTCACCTATCTAAATCTTATGTGTATGCTTTGATCTTTATTTTGCCCTTTGTAAAGTGTTTAAAAATTATCTGATTCAAAATTGTGCCCCTGACTCATTGATGTGGAAGAGTAACATTAGTTTACTGGTGACTACCAGCTGTAAAATCTGCTGATGTCTGCAGTCAATCTTGGATTAATAAGAAAAACCTTGTGTGTACTATAGACACCCTGATGCTTTCTGGCATTTTGGTAGTTAGAATTGGAATCAGATTTATTACCATTGATCAAGTTTGTTGTTCTGTGGCGGCAGTACAGCGCAAGACGTTGAAAAATTACTATATTACAATAAAATTAATACATAGTGTAAAAAATGAATAGTGAGGTAGTGTTCATGAGTTCATGGGCTGTTCAGAAATCTGATGGTGGAAAGGAAGAAGCCATTTCTAAAATGTTAAGTGCGAGTCTTCGGGCTCCTGTAGCTCCTCCCAGTTGGTAGAAATGAGAAGGCATGTCTGGATAGGGAGGGTTCTTAATGATGGATGCCACCTTCTTGAGGCACTGCCTTTTGAAGATGTCCCCCATGCTGGGAAGGGTTGTGCCTGGGCTGGAGTTGGCTGAGGCTACAGCACCCTGCCGTCTCTTTCGATCATGCACGTTGGAGGCCCCATACCAGGTGGTGATGTAACCAATCAGAATGCTCTCCACAGTCATCATCATCACCATCATGTGCCGCGTCGTATGACATGGGCGATCACGGTCTTCCATCTGTCTTTCCATCTGCTGTCCTTATTCTTTTCTCTATCCATGACCGTGATTGCTCTTGGCAAATTTTCTACAGACGTGGTTTGCAATTACTTTCTTCTGGGCAGTGTCTTTAAAAGACTGGTGACCCCAGCCATTATCAATACTCTTCAGAGGTTGTCTGCCTGACGTCAGTGGGTCACATAACCAGGACTTGTGATATGCACCGGCAGCTCATACGACCATCCACCACCTCCTCGCATAGCTTCACATAACCCTGAACAGGGAGCTAAGCAGGTGCTACATCTCACCAAAGGGTGACCTGTAGGCTAGCGGAGGGAAGGAATGCCTTACACCTCCTTCGGTAGAGACGTATCTCCACCCCGTCACCCACAGTATTCTCCACAGTATATCTGTAGAAACTTGTATGAGCTTTTGGTGACACGCCAAATCTCCTCAAACCCTGAATGAAGTGGAATTGCTGGCACGTCTTCTTAATGATTGCATCAATGTGTCGGGTGCAGGATAATCTTCTGCAATGGTGACACCCAGGAATTTGAATCTGCTCACCCCTTTCTCTGCTGACCCCTCAACATGATCTGGTGTGTGTTGTCCTGTCTTCCTCTTCCTGAAGTCCACAATCAGTTCCTTGATCTTACTGACACTGAGTACAAAGTTGTTGTTGCGACACCACTCAACTATCCGGCCTATCTCACTCCTATATGCCTCCTCATTCTATCTAAGATTCTGCTAACCATTGTGGTGTTATCTGTGAATTTAACCGAATTGCCTTTTCGCTCCTGTAATGGTCTTTTATAGATCATACCTGAACTTCTTGTAGGGTTTTGGGTCGTTGGTCTTGAACAGCACAGATCTAGCCCTCAGTAGTCTGAGCATTGGAGTCTCCATGGAGTTTTCAATCTCCTGTTTCCAACCAGTTCCCCTTCACTATGGATTTCCATTCTCTCTAGACCATGCTGACCTGAGTGCCCTTTGCAGTGACCTGACTGGCCTCCCTCCAGTAACACCCTTCATTCACTTTTGCATTGGAAGATCTTCCCTCACTTCTTTCTAATCAAAGGCATAGCTGTTGGTGACAGAGGGGATGCAGAAGCTGGAGTCCGAAGCAACACAAAAACTGCTGGAGGAACTCGGCATCTATGGAGAGAAATTAACAGATGATGTTTCAGGTCGACACCTTTTATCAGGACTGGGTCTCTCCATTTCTGACCATAGAAGCTACCTGATCCATGGACCAGTGACTTAAAGGTTTGGATTAGAGATCCAGAGAGATTATTTTAATTTCGTAACTTCTGGGAATTTTTCTCCCTCCTTCCTTCTTTCTTTTTTCTTCATTCTCGTTACCCTCTCACCCCTTTTCTTCTCCTCACCTACCCATCACCCTCTGCTGTCCCTCCTCCTTCCCTTTCTTCCCTGGTACACTGTACTCTAATATTAAATTCCATCTTCTTCAGCCCTTTACCTCTTCTACCTATCACCTTCCTGCTTCTTACTTCATCTCCTCACCTGGTCTCACCTATCACCAACTAGGTCGTATTCCTTCCCCTCCTCTCACCACCCCCTCCCCAACTTTCCTATTCTGGCTTCTTTTCCCCTTCCTTCCCAGTCCTGATGAACGGTCTCGGCCTGAATTGCCGGCCGTTTATTCCCCTCCATAGATGCCGCCTGACCTGCTGAGTTCCTCCAGCATTTTTAGTGTATTGCTCAAGATTTGCAGAACCTCTGTGCTTTATAATTAATGGATGAAAAGCCTGCTACCAGCTCTCTTGTCCTTGAAAGTATTGTATTGCTGTAAAATCACATCGAGTTGACTCTTACTGAAGGAGCTCTACTCTGCCTGTCTGGTCATACTTCAGAATCTCAGCAGTGGAACCCTTAACTTCCCTCTGAAATCGCCCAAAAGACACTCGGTTTTACATACAGTGTCGGTCAAGGATAGTTCAAAGTTCAAAGTAAATTTATTATCAAAGTCCATATATATTGCCATATACTACCTTGAGATTTATTGATCTATTTATTGATTGATTGAATGGTTGAATACAGGGTGGAGGAGGGCCTTCTGGCCCTTTAAGCTGTGCTGCCCAGCAGCCCCTGATTTAACCCTAGCCTAATCATGGGGCAACTTACAATGACCTGTTAACCAGTACATTTTCAGACTGTGGGAGGAAACCAGAGCACCCAAAGGAGACCCACGGGTATGCGGGAAAAGCATACAAACTTTCTTACAGAGAGCATTGGGAATTGAACATGGGTCATGGGTACTGTAAAGCGTTAGGCTAACCCTATACTACTGTACTGCTTCTTGCAGGGTTCACAGTAGAACGAAGAAATACAATAGAGCCAGTGAAAAACAAGCAACCAATGTGCACAAGAAGACAATCTGTTCAAATAAAAATAAAAAAATAAGTAAATAAATAATACCAAAAACATGAGCTATAGATTCCTTGAAAGTGAGTCTGATGGTCTTAAAGGGTAATAACTATTGCTGAGCCTGGTGGTGTGGGACCAAAGGCTCTGACGGGAGCAACAGGAAGAGAGCATGGCTTGGATGGGAGAGACCTTGGTGATCGATACTGATTTCTTGTGGTAGTGCTCCTTGTAGATATGCTCAATGATGGTCAGAATAAATTGAGGATCAGCCTTTAAACAAAGAGCTTCCAAGTGACATCCACATCCCTTGTACAAAGAAAACATTGAGAACTGAGTTAATGTGTAGTGGAGCTCGAAGGTTGTACATTAAACCCACGGAGCAAATCAATATTGTCCAGTCACAGCAGGGAGCGTTTCTTAAGAAATGCCTTTGGACCCAACTTTAAATTGATTTTCCTATGTGTGATTCATTAAGTGGAATCATTTAGGAACATCTTATTCCGCACTTTCACCAACTCTTGTCCTCAAAAGACTTGTTAATTTTTTTTAATTGCGAGTGTCCTGACCAGCTGCGCCACTGTCTGGCATGGGAATATCATTTTATTTACGTATATTTTATTTCGAGATACAGTGTGGCATAGGCTGTTCCAGCCCACTGAACTACACTGCCCAGCAACCCCAATTTAACCGCAGCCTAATCGCGGGGCAATTTACAATGGCCTATTAACCAGTACATCTTTGGACTGTGGGAGGAAACTGGAGCACCCGGAGGAAACCCACAAGCACATGGGGGGGGAAAAACATAAACTTTCTTACAAGTGACACTGGAATTGTGCTCTGAACTCTGACAACCCAAGCTGTAATAGTGTTGTGCTAACTGCTAGGCTGCCGTGGCGTCCTGTTGCAAGACATCTGACCGCAAGACCCTACAAGGGATTGCCAGAACTGCGGAGAAGATGATCAGGGTCTCTCTTCCACCCATCTGGGATACTTATCAGGAGCGCTGCATACGTAGGACCCTTAGCTTTGTCAAGGATCCCTCCCATCCATCCCACAATCTCTTTGACCACCTACCATCAGACAGGAGGTACCGTAGCATGTTCGGATGGGAAACAGCTTCTTCCCCCAGGCTGTGGGGCGAATGAACTCCCTGCCAGCTCCCAGGCCTCATCATGTATGGAGCACCAGTGACATTATACAGTTTACTGTTTAACTTGCTTCCTAAATGCACCTTTTGCAAAATGTCAAACTTCTGGAATATATTTTACTATTTTGGTAATATATTTGTGGTAATGAGTTGTGTGTGACTTATGTGCACCTTGGTCCGGAGGAACGTTGTTTCGTTTGGCGGTATACATGTATACAGCTGAATGACAATTAACTTGAATTTGGAAACTGCTTTTTAAAGACTTCATTGATTATACTTACTGAAACTTACATGCCATCGTGCTTTGATGGCTTAAGTCTGTCTCTGTTTTAATAAGTAGTTGGAATTGGTTTGGTAGTGAATGGCTGAATTCTTGTTTCTTCCCTAAAACGTGTCCACCATCCACAAGGCACTCTGAGAAGCATGCAGATGGGTTGAGTGAGCTGGGGCTTTTCGCTTTGAAATGAAGAAGGATGTGAGGTGACTTGATTAAAGTGTGCAAGATGATAAGAGGCATAAATCAAGTGGACAGCCAGACATTTTTCCAGGGTCGAAATGACTAATACAGTCGGGGTGGGTGGTTATAATTTTAAGGTGATTGAAGGAAAGTATAGGGGGTGATGTTAGAGGTAAGTTCTTTACACACAGAGTCGTAGGTGTGTGGAATGACCCTTCTGGGGTGGTGGAGGAGGTACATTAGGGGCATGTAAGAAACTCTTAGATAGGCACAGGGATGATAGAAAAATGGAGGGAAGGGTTAGGTTGATCCTAGATTAGGTTAAAAGATTGGCACAACATGGTGGGCTGAAGGGCCTGTACTGTGTTCTTTGTTCTTACCTAGATGGGTATAGCTTCAACAGCGTGACACCTCCCAGGACAAGGTAGACCAGTTGTTTGTTACTCCAGCAGACACCCTAAATAGTCTACCACGAATGTTATACAGATTGGATGCAGGTCCTTCAGCTTAACCCATCCGGGCTGACCAAGTTGTCCATCTGGACTAGTCCCTTTTTGCCTTCAGTTAGTCCTAATCCCGCTTAACTGTTCCAATCTGTCTACAGAACATCGACCAGTACAGCATAGGAGCAGGCCCACAATGTTGCGCCGAACCAATTAAATTGGGAATCAAATTGCCAACTAAACTACCACCCAGGCCATGCCCTCTTCTCACTACTCCATCAAGCAGAAGGTAGAAGAGCCTCAGGACTCACACCAGGTTCAAGAACAGTTACTATCCCTCAACCATCAGCCTCTTGAACAAAAGGGGATAACTATACTCACTTGCCCGTCCATTGAGCTGTTCCCACAACCAGTGATCTCACTTTGAGGACTCTCTATCGTGTAATTTCATGTTCTCATCACTTATTGCTATTTATTTATGTTTGTATTTGCACAGTTTGTTGTCTTGTGCATTCTGGCTGATCTTTCAGTGATCCTGTTATAGTTACTATTCTATAGATTTGCTGAGTATGCCCACAAGAAAATATATATATGGTGACGTATATGTACTTTGAACATTAATCTTGTCTGCCTGCACAATATCCATATACAATCCCCTCTGGTATAAATGTGTGGTAATTATATCCACCTCTGCCAATTTCGCTTCTGTACTTGCATCAACCTCTGCATAGAAAAAGTTTGCTCTTCAAGCTTCTTTTAAATCTTACCCCTCTTACTTTAAACCTATGCGTTCTAGTTTTGGAACTACACCCCTCCCATCCTGGATAAAAGACTTCGGCTATTCACTTGATCTATACCCCTCAAACTTTATAAACCTCAATTGTACTTCTTTCAACATCTTTTTCAATCTTTTGGGTATGGTCAAATGAAAAATTTCACAAATTATGCAGAATTTACCTAGCCATCAAATCTTAACTGCAACTTTGTGTCAATGAGAAAAATGTCCCTGTTCCACCTGTTTCCCTCCCCCAACCTCCCTATTAATCAGACTCATAAACACAAGAGATTCTGCAGATGCTGGAAATCTTGAGCAACACACACAAAATGCTGGAGGAACTCAGCAGGTCAGGCAGCATCTATGGAGGGGAATAAACGGTCGACATTTTTGATCCTGAAGGCGGATCTCAGACTGTAACGCTGACTGTTTATTTCCTTCCATAGATGCCGAGTTCCTCCAGCATTTTGTGTGAAATACCCATGCTGACTTGTTTTCCTGTTTCTTCATTCTCATGAAACATTAACTGCTTCTCCTTCCGCAGATGCTGCCTGACCAGCTGAGTTTTTCCACATTTCTTTCTGTTTTTATATGTTTGCCCATTGCTTTTGCTTACTTATGAATGGTCAGACTCCTGGTATAGTTGCCGTTAAACAAAAGTCAAAGGTCAGTTTATGGTGATGTTCACAAGTGCATGTATGCATTGGTGCATTAAAAACCTGCAGCAGCATCGCAGGCACATAGAATCAGAGACCAACGTTTGCGAGAAGAACATACAATAAGCATAAGTTGTACAAAATTCTGCAAGAAAGAACACAATTAGAACAAAGGAATCCATTGTTGTGCACAGTGGTCACAGTGCTGCTACACTGAGCTAGATTGTGCCATTTGCTTCAAGAACCGAATGGTTGAAAGGAAGTAGCTGTCCTTGAACCTGGTGCCGTGAGACTTCAGGCTTCTGCACCTCCTGCCCAATGATGGCTGTGGGAAGATGGCTTTCCCGTCCCTTTGTACTGATCTGCAGGTGAATAAGGAGTTATCCAACATATCCTGAAGAACATTTCACTCAATATTTCTAAAATTGGCTATTATGATATCTCTGTGGAAGAGCAAGCGGGTTACATTTTAGCTTCATTGGCAATATACAAATACAAGCCCTTCATTTCTTTCCTGAGGGAATGGGGAAAAACAGAGCATTTTTTCCCACTCAGAGGAGGAATGTTGAACCTACTTGTCTACAACAAGTTAGAAGTTAGGGGGTGTTTCAGTGCTGAGGGGGGTGTTTGGGAATAAAGATACGATTACACAGTTGAAAACTACACTCAGTGGCCACTTTACTAGGTATCTCTTCTACCTAATAAAGTGGCCACTGAGAGTATGATTGTGGCTTCTGGTGCTGTAGCCCACCCACTTCAAGGTCCTACTTGTAGTGCATTCCTCTGCACACCACTGTTGTAACACGTGGTTATTTGAGTTACTGTCGCCTTCCTGTCAGCTTTAACCAGTTTGGCCGTTCTCCTCTGACCTCTCTCACCTCTCTCATTAACAAGGCATTTTTACCCACAGAAGTGCCACACAATTTTTTTTGTTTCTTGCACCATTCTCTGTAAACTCTGAGAGATCGTTGTGCTTGACTCACCCACTATAGGAACCATCCTCTCCACATCCACTCTGCCTCGGCCTTTGAATATTCGATGTTCGGTTTCAATGAGAAACTAAAATCAAATTTTCTGAACCTGATAGTGTGGGACTTCAGGCTTCCATACATCCTGCTTGATTGTAGCAGCAGGAAGATAGATGATGATATATGTAAGGTTTAAAATGCTATTTGCTTGAAATTAATTAACAAGGCCAAATGATATTGCGGAGATGCCTCCCTTCATTGTCTCTGCTTGTACCGCGACCACCTCTACGCATTCATCCACAGCCAAGCGGCGTAAACTGAGCCAAGTCTGTTTATTTAATGAGAGACTCCTCTATGAACATACACAATAATTACAGTAATTTCTGGGTGTTTTGATTACCAGGAATTAGCATTTGTTTAAGGAGTCATCACAGTGACACTGTGTAAGTTTTGATGCAGGCAGAATTGTGCAGTACGGTAAGGAACTACTCCAGACCAGCTCACGTTAGCTTTTTAGAGCTTCAGTTGAATCTGCTATCACCTTGTGGGTCAGACAGTCATATAGCACAGAGAAGATGCATCACATTCATGCCAACCTATCTTGTGCCCATCTCTGTGAATTCTATTTGTCTGTATTAGAGTTCTATCCTATTGTGCCTTGCATATTTTAGTGTCTGTCTAAATGCCTGGTAATGTGGAAATCATGTCTTGTGAATTTGGTTAAGTTTTAAGCTTGACCAAGTGGATTGACAGGCGCAAAGGCTGTAGCAGTAGATGCTGTCGATGTGGACTTCTTACAAGGGCTTTGACAAGGTCCCGTATGGTAGGCTGGCCCAGAGGATCTATCTTAGTGTAGACTGATCAGACTGGCCAGAGTGTTGCTAAACTGCAGTGAGTGGGGTTGTGCCGGTTGGTTCAGGAACCAGATGGTTGAAGGGAAGTAGCCCCTCTTGAACCTGGTGGCATGGGGCTTCAGGCTTCTGTACCCCCTGCCCGAAGGCAGCTGCGAGAAGATGGTGGTTTGCGTGAGGGGGTGGGTCTGTTTTTGCAGTTCCTTGCCACCTTGTGCAAAATGGTTGCTGTACCAAGCTGTGATGCAACCAGATAGGATGCCTTTGTGGTGCATCGGTAAAAATTGGTGAGTCACCAGGGACTATCAACTAGCTGCATGTATAAACAAAAATCCACCGCCCCAGTTGAATGTAAGGAAGACTGCTATCGGAACACCATTCTTACATAGCTTGACATTTTCCCACTTTCACTTTGATCTTGTGTGAACGTAGCATAGTGCAGCATAGGAACAGGCTCTCCTGCCTTCGATGTTGTGCTGAACTAATTACACCAATAACTATAATCCCACTAAGCTGGTCCCTTTTGCCTACACAGTGTCCATTTCCCTCCTTTCTCCGCATGTTCATCTCACTAAGAGGCTGTTAAGTACCTCTGTTATGTCTGCCTCCACTATCACCCCTAGCAGCACATTCCAGGTACCCAGCATGCTCTGTGTGAGAACAAAGTGCCTCTTATGTCTCCTCTGAGCTTCACCCTATCACCTTAAATGTATGTAAATCCTCTAGTATTAGACATTGGGAGAAAGATACCAGCTGCCTGCTCGATCTATGCCCCTCATTATCTTATAACCTTCCATCAGGTCTATCCTCAGCTTCCACAACTCACAATCTTGTCCAATCTCTACCCATAGCACATGCCCTGTAATCCTGGGCAGCATCCACGTAAACCTTCTGGAGGATCATAAGTCCAGCACCCTATGAAGAAACTCTCTGCTGACATTACAGCTATCAATTCTGTTTGAGTGGATATTTAATCATCCACAACAACATCTTTCTGCCCTACTAATACCCTACTTGATTACCTAACTTGTTCATCGACATGGCAATTTACAGAATCTATTTCATATGATTGGCTGAGTCGTACGTTAGTCAAACACCCTATCACCTATAAGTTTTATAGTCAACAGATGACAGTAAAAAGAAATCGAAGCTTCTTTTAGTATCCCACAGATTTGTCTCCTTTGCAAGATTTATCCTGGAAGGTTGACAACTTGGACTAACGTTTGCCAACTGGCGTGGCCTCCACAAATGATGTTGTTGGTGCAGGGGCTGGGTGATATTAAATAAGGATTCAGTAATGTAATAATGACTTATGTTGAGCTGGGATACCTGAGCCAAGAGTTGATCTTTCATTATTCAAGATTTTTTAAGAATCAAGTCTCAGGATTGTCTAATGTCACCTCCAGTACCCAAGTGTAAAGGAAAACGAAATTGTCGTTACCTTGTATCTGATGCAACAAAAAAAAACACATAAGGTAAAGAACACAACAATAAAAACCACAATAAATATAAATACATAAGATAGCACATACACATAGTTAAATTGTATGTCCATAAAATGATGCTAGACACAGGAGTGTCTGTACATAAGGTGACTGACAAGAAATGATAAGGTAGTGGTGGTTGGGGGTGTGGAGGGGTGGGTTAGTGGGTGGAGGTGTTGATCAGCTTTGCTGCTTGGGGAAAGTAACTGTTTTTGAGCCTCATGGTCCTGGCGTGCTCTGAATTTGAGAACCATCTCCCTTGTCTTGTTGACATCTAGGAAGAGGTTATTTGCCTGGCACCAGGCCTCGAGCTCTTCCTCCGCTCTGTAGGCCGTCTCATTGATGTTGGTGATGAATCCCACCACTGTTGTGTCATCGGTGAACTTGACAATGTGATTTCCTCTTAATTCCACTTGATCCTTCACTCTGTAAGGAGGAGGAGGACAAATTTGCATTGTTTTCCCTGGAGATTCAGTGGCTAGAGTTGAGGGGTGGGGGTGATCTAACTGAAGTATATAAAACTTTGATCGGGTTGATAATGTGGAAGTGTCCAGCACTAGAGGGTGGACAGAGATTGGTAGGGCCTGGAATATGCTGCCAGCGGGAGGTAGAGGAAGCAGATAAATTAGCAACATATAAATCACATTTAGACAAGCACATGAACGGTCAGGGATGGATGGATATAGACCACGTGCACGCAGCTAGGGATTAGTTGATATTTGCATCATGGTTAGTACAGACATTATGGGCTGAAGGGTCTGTTTGTATGCTGTACTCTTCTATGTTCTTTATGAAGTAAATATAACCAGGAGCGAAGATTAGAGGTGGGCTGCAGGGGTCAGTGTTGGAACCCTTGTCATTTATATGAATGATCTGGATGTGAATTGAAACACTTGAACAGTAAGTTTGCGCTGTAACAGAGTTACACTAACTACTATGCTACTGTGTCGCCCTGGTCTAGACAATGGGGAATTAACCCTGCATGGCTGTAGGGATAGGTGCAGGAATAGTTGTTTCCTCAATCATCAGGCTCTTGAACCAGAGCGAAATAACTGTTGTCTTTTGCACAGTGGTTATTTGTCAGTCTTTGTGCATGGTACTATATTTAACTATTGTGTTCCTTTGTAGTTACTGTGAAAAGTAATACATTCACTTGGAACTGTGAATAAGTCCTAGCTGTTCATTTTCATGTAAACCTGGGTACTTCACCCCTGTCTTTTCCACTGCATGTTCCTAAATCTTCCTGAATGGCTTTAATGCAGTCGGAATGAGTGCTGAGTTCATGGAATTTGTTAGCAAGAAATGAAAGATGCAGCTGCCATGATTATCAGTATAGACAATGTATATCATTAACTTGGCTACAGCTTCCCAAGTTTGTTGATCCACAGGACAATATTAAGAAAAGCAGCCTTCCTCCTTATGTTTTAAAACACTACCGGGAGTTCCAAGTTATTTAATGTGGCTTGCTCAGGTAAAATAATGGACAGAGTTAATGGTGTTGCTGTTTGGTTCCAGTGACGTGGGTTCGATCTGGTTGGATTGGTCTGTGGAGCTGCTAACGCAAGAGATTCTGTAGTTGCTGGAAATCCAGAGCAACACATACAAAATGCTGGAGGAACTTGGCCGATCAGGCAACATCTATGGGAAGGAGTAAAGGCATTTCAGGCTGTGCCCCTTCATCATGTAAAATTGTGATTTTTCTTGTAGATTAACTTTCGTAAGCTTGCTTTAATGTTTATGTAATCACCTCTATACGTGCGATTGTTCAATGAGTTTTCTAGTGGTTGCAGTTACCTCTGTATTTTTCTGGAAACTTCTTGGTTTTAGTGACAGGTATCACATTACTTGAATCTGATGATTTTATTGGTTAACTTTTATCAATGGACTTTTCTGTTATCTCTAGACTGGTCTGGGAAGACCACAACTACTTTTTAATCTCCTGTTCTCTTGGTTTTCTCGATGCTTCACTTTCTTCTTCTTTGCTCTTTTAATACCAAATAAACAAGCAAGCAACAAGATTTATACCTCATTCTTGACTTCCGAAGAACCTTTGGATCACAAGAACATCAGGGTTCAGCAATCCTTGGGTGCTGTCAGCGCGCTGTCCCTGTGACTGCAAGCACGTCGCAGTCCGCAAGATTCTCTACTTTCTGCTCATGTCCCAATGGCAAGCTGGTCATTGCAAAACTCCCTTAGTGTGGGTGGGTGGCTGGCAGAGAACCTGGGGAGGTCTATGGGCTTGTGAATACCTTGCAGAGAAATAACAGAGAGAGTGTGGGGAAAATAGTACTAATGCAGGGTTTCCCACTCTGAGGTCCACAGACTCCACAGTTAACGGGAGGAGTCCATGGCATAGGGAATGGTAACTAACAGGATTGCTCTGAGGGCTGACATGTAATTGATGGGCCAAATAGCCTGCATCTATGTCATAAGGAAATATGAGAACATAAAAATGGAGAGCTATGTGTGAAGAAAGGGTTAGATAGATCTTGGAGCGTTTGGCACAACGTTCTGTGTGTACTGTTCTATATTCTACAGAATGTTCTAGAACAATACAACACAGGAACGGGCCCTTCAATCCTTCAACCCACAATGTCTGCAACGAACATGAGTCTCACTAAAGGCCTCTTAAATGCCACTATCATATTTGCCACTACCACTGCCCCCTGGCAGCCAGTTCCAACCACTTGCCACTCTGTGTGGGGGGAAAAAAGCTTCTGATTTCAGATTTAGATTTATTTGTCAAATGTACGTTGAAACATACAGTGAAATGTGTCATTTGTGTTAACAACCAACACGCACAGAGAAACCATTGGTCCATGAACCAGTTATCATTGGAGGATCAGAGGGGGAGAGGATCAGCAACTTTAAATTCCTCGGTGTTATAATTTCAGAGGACCTGACCTGGGCCCAGCACGTACGTGCAATTAAGACTAGGTTAGATTAGATTAGATTATGGGGACATTCGGTCCTCGTTTATTGTCATTTAGAAATGCATGCATTAAAAAATGATACAACAATCCTCCAGAATGATATCACAAGAAAACACAGGACAAACCGAGACTAAAACTGACAAAGCCACATAATTATAACATATAGTTACAACAGTGCAAAGCAATACTGTAATTTGATAAAGAGCAGACCATGGGCACGGTAAAAAAAGTCTCAAAGTCCCGATAGCCCCATCATCTCACGCAGATGGTAGAAGGGAGAAACTCTCTCTGCCATGAACCTCCAAGCGCCGCAAACTTGCCGATGCAGCACCATTGGAAGCACCCGACCGCAGCGGACTCTGAGTCTTCGAGCCTCCGACCAGTCCCTCCGACACAGCCTCTCCAAGCACCATCCTCTGCCGAGTGCTTCGACCCCGCCCCGGCCGCCAAGCAACAAGCAAAGCCGAGGACTCGGGGCCTTCTCCCCCGGAGATTCTGGATCACACAGTAGCAGCAAGCGAAGCAGGCATTTCAGAAGTTTCACCAGATGTTCCTCTGTACTCTCACGTCCGTCTCCATCAAATCAGGATTGTGCACGGCACCCTACTTGACAAGTAACAGACATCACCACCGGAGTGGCCGTTGTGAGCTGCGTCGCGCCGCCATCTTCTCCTCCTGCCTGGAAGGTATGGCAGCGCCTCTGCTTCCTTAGGAGTTTGCGTAGATTTGGCGTGACATCTGAAACTCTGACTAGCTTCTTTAGATGTGTACTGGAGAGTATATTTACTGGCTGTATCACAGCCTGGTATGGAAACATTAATGCCCTTGAACAGAAGGTTTTACAAAAGGTAGTGGATATGGCCCAGTCTATCGCAGGTAAAGCCCTCCCCACCTGGGAGTACATCTACCTGGAGCGCTGTCACAGGAAAGCAGCTTCCATCGTCAGGGACCCACCACCACCCAGTTCATGCTCTCTTCTCACTGCTGCCACCAGGAAGAAGGTACAGGAACCTCAGGACTCACACTGCCAAATGAAACAATGAGTGATTTTTTTTTTACAACCCGAAGGCAGTGAGATGTTTTCACAGGAAATATCTCACGCTGGCTTGGCGCTAGCTAGACATTTGCGAGAACACATGAAATTGGATGATACGTTTTGGAACCCTCACGGACCTGGTGTACACATCAGTATTTGGAGAGTGGGCAACACTCACAACACGCTGGAGGAACTCAGCAGGTCGGGCAGCATCAGTGGAAATGATGAGTCGACGTTTCAGGCCGGAACCCTTCATCAGGACTGAACAAAGAAGGATCCAGCTATGCCCACCTCTTCTTTGGTTATGTGGAACAGTCTGTGCTCCAAACCTATTCTGGTACTGCTCCCCAACTTTTCCTTGGCTACATTGATGACTACATTGGTGCTGCTTCTTGCACCCATGCTGAGCTCGTCAGTTTCATCGACTCTACTTCAAACTTCCACCCAGCCCTCCAATTCACTTGGTCTATCTCGGACACTTCTCTCCCCTTTCTCGATGTCTCGGTCTCCATCTCTGGAGACAGACTGTCCACTGACATCTTCTACAAGCCCACTGACTCTCATAACTACCTCGACTATACCTCTTCCCACCCCGCCACATGCAAAAATGCTATTCCCTATTCCCAGTTCCTCTGTCTCCGCCGCGTCTGCTCCGAGGATGAGGCTTTCCGTTCCAGGACATCTCAAATGTCCTCTTTCTTTAAGGATCATGGCTTCCCTTCTACCGTCATCAATGATGCCCTCGCCCACATCTCCTCCATTTCCCGCACTTCGGCCCTCACCCCATCCTCCCGCAACCACAACAGAGACAGAGTTCCCCTTGTCCTCACCTACCAACCCACCAGCCTCTGGATCCAGCACATTATCCTCCGCAACTTCCACCACCTTCAACACGTCCCCACCACCAAGCAGATCTTTCACTCTCCACCCCTCTCCGTTTTCCGCAGGGATTGGTCCCTCCGCGACTCCCTTATCCGCATGTCCATCCCCACGGATCTCCCACCTGGCACTTATCCCTGTAAGCGTAAGTGGTACACCTGTCCCTACACCTCTCTTGCCACCATTCAGGGCCCTGAACAGTCCTTCCAAGTGAGGCAACACTTCACTCGTGAGTCTGTTGGGGTCATCTGTTGCATCCAGTGCTCCCGGTGCGGCCTCCTCTACATCGGTGAAACCCGACGCAGATTGGGGGACCGCTTCGTCGAGCACCTCCGCTCCGTCCGCCACAACAGACAGGATCTTCCAGTAGCCACCCACTTCAACTCTGCTTCCCATTCCCATTCAGATATGTCCATACATGGCCTCCTCTACTGCCATGATGAGGCTAAACTCAGGTTGGAGGAGCAACACCTCATATACCGTCTAGGTAGTCTCCAGCCCCTTGGTATGAACATAGAATTCTCCAACTTCCGGTAATTCCCTCCCCCTCCCTTCCTCTATCCCTATGTCACTCTGCCCCCTCCTTCAGCTGCCTATCACCTCCCCCATGGTTCTGCCTCCTACTTCTACTACCCATTGTTTTCCTGCCTATGACGTCCCTGCTTCCCCTCCCCCACCCCTTTGTCTTTCAAATTTCTAGTCTTTCAATTGAACATACAAGCATTCTTCAAATCCTTCCCCCTCCTTCTTTGTTCAGTCCTGACGAAGGGTTCCGGCCCGAAACGTCGATTCATCGTTTCCACTGATGCTGCCCGACCTGCTGAGTTCCTCTAGCGTGATGTGAGTGTTGCTTTGATCCCAGCATCTGCAGAATATTTTGTGTTTAGTATTTGGAGAGTAAATGGTTACAATAACAATACTATTTAGAAATGATGTTATTTTTAAATTTTCATTTGTAAGATTAATATTAATAAGTTTTGAATAGGTTTTCTGAAATGCTTGATTTATTTCAATCTGTTTTTGTTACGCTTTTATTATGGTTAGGATTATGAATGCATGTAAGCAAGCAACACACATCAAAGTCGCTGGTGAACGCAGCAGGCCAGGCAGCATCTGTAGGAAGAGGTACAGTGGATGTTTTGGGCCGAGACCCTTCGTTGGGACCATCCCTGGCCACTACCAGTCCTGCTGGAGGGTCGTGATCATGCTCTGCCTTCCCTGACGCTGCCTGGCCTGCTGCGTTCACCAGCAACTTTTATGTGTGTTGCTTGAAATTCCAGCATCTGCAGATTTCCTCGTGTTTGCATGTAAGTAAGCAAACAGGATTCATTTTTCTTTAAAATGTCCATAATTATTGTTACTGATTCATTAATCAACAATGATCTCTACTCAAAATTACCATGGTGTGTGAGAGGATTTTTTAGAAGGTTATCACCATTTTGGGCACATGCTCCATAAAGGTTTGCCACCCCGGTCTAGGGAATATTTTGAGTTCTATTGATCAGGGCAATTGAAGTATATTACATCACCTTCTAACTCCAGCATTGTGTTGGCTGGGGGGAGTGGAAATAAGCTTTGGAGATAGAGTTGGGAGATGAGCCAACAGATAACCAGGAGCATCATTTATTGTCTGGTCCAGCTGGATTTCTGTTTAATGCTTCGATAATGCTCTGGTAAATGGATGAAATGGAAACTTCATGCATCAAAGTCTGATTGTTTTGAACATTTATATTGCTTTTAATATCATTATATGCTTCAGATTACATCCTTGTGCTGTTCTTTTGGTGCATCGCTTCAGAAAGACATTATGTCAATTGGAGAATCATTCTTAAGTTGTGTGATTGAACTCAGTCACAATGTCTTAATAAAAACAAGATAGTAGACCACAGTGGCGATAGCTTGGATTTCCTTTCCTGCAGCAGTGTTGGTTTCTGTTACAAATCCGCAGTGGAAACAAGTTACTTTTCAATGTGCTAGCTTTCACTTAGAATAGTCAGATGCGCTATGAGGGACATGATGGGATGGAAGATAATTGGAACTTGCCTTAGAGATTATTTTCCTTCTGGGTTTTTGTGAGCACAACTTCTGCGAAGTTGAACAACTGAATTCATTTCAGGCATGGACGTGGTTGGCAAGGCCAGAAGTTATTGCTCGTCCCCAAGTGCCCCTGAGAAGGTGGTGGTGAGATGTTACCTTGAAGCACTGTCCCAGTTGCTGAGCAGTGTCCATGATTAAAATGCCTCTGTTGAACTTGGACATTTTCCTTTTCCAATATCTTTATTGATTTCTATATAGAAGAATACAGAGTCCAGAAGAATACATATTACAAAACAAAAGAAAAAATATAATAATACCAGATACAGTATATTGAGTCACATTAACAAACTCCTTACTCTATATTCATATAGATTAGATGAATTCGTATATTAGAATATAAACAATTTTATTTAAAAATAAAGATCTACACCCACTACCAAAGTCGAAGCTGTTTGGGGGGGCGGGGGGGGGGAAGAAAAAAAACTTATCAGATAATAAAATATGCTATTAACCAACTTCTGTACTTTAACAAGAAGTCAAAGATTATGAAAATAATTTAAAAACGGCCTCCACAAATTTTGAAAATCTTGGTTAGTTTCAGAAATTGAACAACGAATCTTTTCTAAATTTAAGCATGCAATAACATCCCGTAACCACTGAGTGTGGTTAGGGAGAACAGCATCCTTCCATTTAAACAAAGGCACCCTCCTAGCCATAAGAGAGATAAAATCCAGAATGTGCAGATCAGATGTCTTCAAAATGATATCTTCCCTTCCAACAATACCAAATAGAGCAGTCAAAGGATTAGGCTTAAAATTTACTTTAAAGAGTACAGAAAAAGTTTGGAATACTTCCTTCCAACATTATCCAAGACTTGGGAACGTCCAAAACATATGAATAAGTGAAGCTTCTCCATTGTTACACCTATCACAGTAGGGAGATATATCCATATAAAAATGAGATAACTTATCCTTTGTCATATAAGCCCTATGAACCAGTTTAAATTGTAGGAGGGAATGACGAGCACATAATGATGAAGTATTAACCAATTTAAAAATCTCATTCCAAGTTTCTTCAGAAATTGAGGTATATAAATCTTTTTCCCAAAGATTTTTGATTTGGTCTAAAGAATCATTTCACATTCCCAACAACTCATCATAAATATTGGGCGATTTTTATCAGTGCACCATAGAAAGCAACCTTTTCAGATGTTTCACAGCCTGGTATGGCAGCTGCTCTACTTGTGACCAAAAGAAACCGCAGAGTTGTAGACAGAGCTGAACATGTTATAGAAATCAGCCTTCCCTCCATGAGCTTTCTCTACATTTCACACCGCCTCGGTAAAGCGGCCAGCATAAGCAAAGATCCCTCCCACCCCTGCAATTCTCTCTCCTCCCCCCTCCCATCAGGCAGAAGATACAAAAGCCTGAAAGCACGTACCACCAGGCTCAAGGACAGCTTCCATCCCACTGCTGAATGATAATTGAACAATTGAATGGTACTCTAGTATGATGAAATGGACTCTTGACCTTCCAAGGAGCTTGTTCCTGTTCTGTGCATTTTCTGTAGCTGTTACACTTCATTCTGCATCCTGTTATTGTGTTACCTTGGACATTACCAGTGCATTACCTCAATGAGCACAAGCTTTTTACTGTACGTCGGTCCACGTGACAATAATAAACCGATTCCAAGTGACTATGCTATGTTCCCATGACAGAGTAGTGTGTGTCTGCTACAGGAAGTTGCAGGGGGATGGCATTCCTAGGTGCCTATTGTCCTTGCTGACAGCTCACAAGTTTGGCAGAAGTTGGGAAATACAATCAAGGAAAGACATGAATTTCAATTGGGCCCATTATCTTTGTGGCTGGAGAGATGGAGGAAATACTTATGAATTTATATGTATCAGGGTATCATATTCTTTGGACACTTACCATCACTTAAAATACATATAACTAAGGTACAGAAGCCTTGGGTCCCACACCACCAAGTTCAGGAACAGTTCTTCCTCTACAGCCATCAGGCTCCTGAACCAGTGTGGATAACTTCATTCACAGTCTTTGGACTCATTTTCAAGGATTCTACAACTCATGTTCACAGTTTTGTTTTTATTTGTACAGTTTGTCTTTTGCACATTGGCTGTTTGTCAGTCTTTGTCTGTGTACAGTTTTCCATAAAATTCTATTGTATTTTTTTTCCTCTAAATGCCTGCAAGAAAATGAATCTTGAGGAAGTAAATGGTAGCATATACACACTTCAATAATAACTTTCCTTTAACTTTGAAGAGAAGAACAAACAAATTTCTGACAAACAAATTAGTACAGCAGCTGTCTTGGTGCAGGAGAAGGCCTTGACCTTGAAAATGTGCCATGAAGCAAAACTAGTTTCGTTTTTCTTTTGGCTATTCTGCGATCTTTGTTTCCGATTTCAGCTCTGTTCAGTATTCCCATCTCTCTGCCAAGATTATTCGAGGAGGATGAAAAGGAATTTCTTTAGCCAGGGGGTGGTGAATCTGTGGAATTCGTTGCCATGGATGGTGGTTGAGGCCAGGTCATTGAGTGTATTTAAAGCAGACGTGATATGTTCTTGATTAATAAGGGCATCATCAAAGGTTACAGAGTAAAGGCAGCAGAATAGGGTTGAGGGGGATAATAAGGAAAACTTAAATTTAAAGGCATCCATTAGTCTTGCGAGATCGTGGAACTGCGCCTGGAAAGTCTTCACTCTCCAGGGCGCAGACCTGGGCAAGGTTGTATGGAAGACCAGCAGTTGCCCATGCTGCAAGTCTCCCTTCTCCACGACACCGATGTTGTCCAAGGGAAGGGCAAGGGCCGATACAGCTTGGCACCAGTGTCGTCGCAGAGCAATGAGTGATTAAGTACCTTGCTCAAGGACACAACACACCTTGCCTCGGCTGGGGCTCGAACTCACAACCTTCAGGTCGCTAGTCCAATGCCTTAACCACTTGGCCACGTGCCCACAAATAAGGAGAAGCTCTTTACAGTATTAATGAGCAGAGGGATCTTGGGGTTCAAGTTCATAGCTCCCCGAAACTGGTTACACAGGTCGATAGGATGGTTAAGAAGGCATATGGAATGCTTGCCTTTTTTAGTTGAGGCATTGAGTTCAAAAGTCAGGAAGTTATTTTGTAGCTTTATAAAACTGTAGTTAGGCTGCATCTGGAGTATTGCATACAGTTCTGGTTGCCTCATTGTAGGAAGGATGTTGAGGCTTTGGAGAGGGTGCAGAAGAGGTTTACCAGGATGTTGTCTAGATTAGAGGACATGTACTATAATGAGAGGTTGGAGAAACTGAGAGTGTTTTTCTCTGGAGCAGTAGAAGCTGAGGGAAGATCTGACAGAGGTTTATAAGATTATGAGAGGCAGAGATAGAGTAGACAAACTGTATCTTTTTACAAGGGTTGAAATGTCTAGTATCAGAGGGAATGCATTTAAGGTAAGGGGATAATTTCAAAGGAGATGTGAGAGGCAAGTTTTTTTATACAGAGAGTGGTGGGTGCCTGGATTGTGCTGGCTGGTGTGGTGGTAGAGACCGATGCATTGAAGACTTTTATGAGATGTTTAGATAGGCAAATGAATATAAGGGAAATGGAAGGATATGGACATTGTGTAGGCAGAAGGGATTAGTTTGGTTGGCCATTTGATTATTAATTTCATTGGTTTGGCATACGGCTGTTACTAAAGGGCTTTTTCCTGTGTGGTACTTTTCTACAGTACTGAGCAAAAGTCATAGACACACACTCTATATCTAGCTAGGATGCCTAAGGTGCTTGCGCAGTACTGCAGTAATTTGGTGGAACTCAGCAGGCCAGGCAGCATCTCTAGGAAAAGGTACATTCGACATTTCGGGCCGAGACCCTTCGTCAGGACTAACTGAAAGAAAAGATAGTAAGAGATTTGAAAGTGGGAAGGGGAGGGGGAGATCCGAAATGATAGGAGAATACAGGAGGGGAGGGATGGATCCCAGAACTGGAGAAGGGGATGGGAAGCCTGGGGAGAGAGAGAAGGGGAGAGGGGAGTCCGGAGGGTGGAGAGCAGGCAAGGAGTAATAGTGAGAGGGACAGAGGGAGAAAAAAGAGAGAGAGAGAAAAAAAGTGGGGGGGGAAATAAAAAAAATATATAAAATAAATAAATAAGGGATGGGGTGTGAAGGGGAGGAAGGGAATTAACGGAAGTTAGAGAAGTCAATATTCATGCCATCAGGTTGGAGGCTACCCAGAGGGGATATAAGGTGTTGTTCCTCCAACCTGAGTGTGGCTTCACCTTGACAGTAGAGGAGGCCGTGGATAGACATGTCAGAATGAGAATGGGACGTGGAATTAAAATGTGTGGCCACTGGGAGATCTTGCTTTCTCTGGCGGACAGAGCGTAGGTGTTCAGCGAAACGGTCTCCCACCCTGTGTCGGGTCTCGCCAATGTATGGAAGGCCGCAGCAGGAGCACCGGACGCAGTATATCACTCCAGCCAACTCACAGGTGAAATGTCGCCTCACCTAGAAGGACTGTCTGGGGCCCTGAATGGTGGTGAGGGAGGAAGTGTAAGGGCATGTGTAGCACTTGTTCTGCTCACAAGGAAAAGTGCTGGGAGGAAGATCGGTGGGAAGGGATGGGGGGGACGAATGGACAAGGGAGTCGCGTAGGGAGCGATCACTGCAGAAAGCAGAAAGGGGGGGAGGGAAAGATGTGCTTAGTGGTGGGATCCCGTTTGAAGTGGCGGAAGTTACGGAGAATTATATGTTGGACCCAGAGGCTGGTGGGGTGGTAGGTTAGGACAAGGGGAACCCTATTCCTAGTGGGGTGGCGGGATGATGGGGTGAGAGCAGATGTGCGTGAAATGGGAGAGATGTGTTTGAGAGCAGAGTTGATGGTGGAGGAAGGGAAGCCTCTTTCTTTAAAAAAGGACGAAGCGTCTGTAAGGACAATACACACCCATGCAATCATCTGTTGGAACTTCCATCTGGCAGACATTATAAGATTTTCTATGCCTGCACTTCTAGACTGAAAAATAGCTTTTTCCCCAGAGCTATAACTGCTCTGAACCGATCGATCAAGCATCATCCATCAATTTGTTACATTGCTACTTTAATACTGGTTTTATGTCTATCATGCATCTGGGTTGTGCTTTTGTACTGCTGGGCATTGCTTGTACTGGCTGGTTACTGGATTTTATTTATTGTTTATTTATTTTATTTGTTGTTTTATAGCATTGAGTATGAGAGTTGCAAACTCATTTTTGCTGTATTGGTGCATGACAAATTGTACTATGCAATGATAATAAAGATATTTCAATTTCAATTTCACTTCACCTGTGAGTCGGCTGGGGTGATATACTGCGTCCGGTGCTCCCGGTGTGGCCTTCTATATATTGGCGAGACCCGACACAGACTGGGAGACCGTTTCGCTGAACACCTACGCTCTGTCCACCAGAGAAAGCAGGATCTCCCAGTGGCCACACATTTTAATTCCACATCCCATTCCCATTCTGACATGTCTATCCACGGCCTCCTCTACTGTAAAGATGAAGCCACACTCAGGTTGGAGGAACAACACCCTATATTCTGTCTGGGTAGCCTCCAACCTGATGGCATGAACATCGACTTCTCTAACTTCCGTTAATGCCCTTCCTCCCCTTCATACCCCATCCCTTATTTATTTATTTTATATATTTTTTATTCCCCCCTTTTTCTCTCTCTCTCTCTTTTTTCTGCCTCTGTCCCTCTCACTATAACTCCTTGCCTGCTCTCCACCCTCCAGGCTCCCCTCCCCCTTCTCTCTCCCCCCAGGCTTCCTGTCCCATGATCCTCTCCCTTCTCCAGCCTCATATCCCTTTCGCCAATCAACTTTCCAGCTCTTGGCTCCATCCCTCCCCCTCCTGTCTTCTCCTATTATTTCGGATCTCCCCCTCCCCTTCCCACTTTCAAATCTCTTACTATCTCTTCTTTCAGTTAGTCCTGACAAAGGGTCTCGGCCCGAAATGTCGACTGTACCTCTTCCTATAGATGCTGCCTGGCCTGCTGCGTTCACCAGCATTTTGTGTGTGTTGCTTGAATTTCCAGCATCTGCAGATTTCCTTGTGTCTGCGTTTTTAAACTGCAGTAATTTAATGTATTGCACTGTATTGCTGTTGCATAAAAAAACAAATTTCATGACGTATGTGAGTGACAATAAACCTAATTCTGATATGGGTCTCTACTGTGGACTGAGAGTGGGAAGGGGACAGGGAGAGGGGAATCATGGTTGGGAAAAGGGGAAGGGAGAGGGGAGGAAACGGGAAGCACCAGAGAGACATTCTGTAATGGTCAATAAATCAATTATTTGGAATCAAGTGACAGTGCCTGGTGTCTCAGGGCTGGGTGTGTATGCACACGTGCACCCTCACCCCACTGCCCACCCCGGCACTCCTCCTCTGCCACCTGTCCCACATCCCTCCTGTGGCGCTCCACCCTCACCATTCCTAACATCCTATGTTCCTGCCAGATTTACAAATTCACTTTCTGCTCCACATTGACAACTGTGCAAATGCCTTAGGCACCCCAGCTATAAATATGTTCCTCAGACTTTTGCACAGTACTATATATTCTATGTTCTATGTTCTAAATCAGCAATGATGGAATACTGAGGCAGACTAAATGGACTGAATGGTCTAATCCTGCTCCTATGTCTTATGGTTTTAACGCTTTCCAACAGCGCTGTTAAACACAGGATATTGATGGTGGGTAACTTTTTCCATACAGGGGATGGTGAATCCCTGGAATGAGCTGCCAGAGGAGGTGGTGAAGGCAGATACAATATAATATTTAAAGGGGTTTGACAGGTACTTGGATAAGAAGTGCAGGAAGGGATATCTGCTTAATACAGACCATGCGGAATTAGCACATGATGGCCAATAGATAGTCTAGTGAGGAGGGTGTGAGGACACCCAGCAGGACTGAAAAAAAACAAGACCTGACAAAGGGCGGATGAGCTCCTTGTGAGCCAACAGCCATCTTCCGTGGAAGAGATTAAAGCCTCACCACGTATCTACGAATCATATGCTATGCACCTAGTTAGAAGAGACATGATGAACTTGGACGTTGCACTGTGTGCCTGGACCTGCCCAAGGCCTCTGCCTAAGGAAGGGCCGAGCTCGAAGAAGCAGCCGCGGCTGAAGGCCGACACGGCCTCGGGGTCAGGTTCGGCGGGGGTGGCGGCGAGCGGTGCCAAGGCAGCCAGCAAGAACAAACTGGAGGAGAGGCTGTACTCGGTGCTGTCGCAAGATCGAAGAAGATGGAGGTGCATAGCTGCCAACCCTGGATTCGGGACGACACCCACTGACTGACTGGCCAATAGATCCATTTCTCTGTGGTCCTATTCTATGAGGAAAGAAAAGAAAATCTGCAGATGCTGGAAATCTAAGCAACACACACCAAGTGCTGGTGGAACTCCACAGGCCAGGCAGCATCTGTGGAAAAAACGTACAGTCGACATTTCGGGCCAAAACCCTCCGGCAGGATGGAGCCGCAGGGACCACAGCGGGGGAGCGGTGAGAGAGAGTTTCACTGAACTCGTGTCGAAGGGAAGATTTAAATTTCTTCAGGCTAGTTATCGCTGGAAGAGACTTCGCAGAGTAGTAATCCAATCACAAACACGAGAAAATCTGTAGATGCTGGAAATCTGAGCAACACACACACACACAATGCTGACTAAAATAAGCCTAACTTCTCCAGTCCTGCCGAAGGGTTTTGGTCTGAAACACCGACTGTACCTTTTTCATTAGATGCTGCCTGGCCTGCTGAGTTCCTCCAGCATTTTGTGTGTGTTATTCTATGAAAAGTTGTTTTCTCTGCACAAATATAAACTGAAGGGAGGTCTGACAGAAGATTGTGAGAGCTATAGATAGACTGCTGGTATCTTTCTCCCCATGGTTGAAATATCTAATACTATAAGCCATGCGTTTAAGCTGAAAAGGGGAAAGTTTTAATATCTAATACTAGAGGCCATATTTTAACGTCTAACACTAGAGGCCATGCCTTTAAGGTGAGGGGGGGGAAGTTCATTTCAGGGGTAAAGGGAGATTCACAGGTCCAGTGTTTTTCTACAGAGTGGAGAGTGCCTGGAATGTGCTGCCAGAGGTGCTGGTGGAGGCAAATACAGTAAAGGTGTTTGAGAGCCTCTTAGATTGGTACACAGGTATGCAGAGAATGGAGGGATAGGAAGCATGCACAGCCAGGAGCGATTAGATATCATCAGTCTGATTAGTTCAGTGCATGGTAGTGTAGTGTTTAGCATAGTACTATTACAGTGCCTGTGACCAGAGTTCAATTCCCACCACCGCTGTCTTTAAGGAATTTATACATTCTCCCCGTGACCGTACAGCTTTCCTCTGGGTACTCCAGTTTTCTCCCACGTAACAAAGTTGTACCGGTCGGTAGGTCAGTTGGTCACATTGGCGCAGTTGGGTGGTGGGAGCTCATTGGGCCGAAATGGGCTGAAACCATATGCTGTATCTCGAAATAAGCCACACTATTGTGGACCGAAGGGCCTGTTTATGTGCTGTCTGTACCTGTTCTCTGATGAGGTGTACCGTACCCACTTGACTTGGATGTGCCCCAAAACAGGCTAAACCGGGAAACTTACTGCTGAGTGCGTTTCCTGTTGATGTCGACGATGTATTTAGTAACACGATGCACAGGAGCCGATGAATATGCAAAGAAGGACTCTCATAGGAGATGTTTTCTTTAATTTATTCTGCTTGCCTAATTTGAGCGTGTTTGAAGTATTCTTCAGTGTATCATGACGGACATACTCCTGGCTTCTCAGCTAATCCACGTTAGTGAAGTTCAAGGACACTTGGAGTGTTTTGTTGACGAGCAACAGAGAAGGACTAAACAGGCCGCACTCGTGTCCGTTATTTAACATCAAAGCTTTAAGGAGGCCATTGTCACATGCAGTTTGGGACTGATCCTGTTCTGCAATAGTCATACAATACCAAAAAAGGCCCTTCAGCCCAATTGGCTGCTGCTGACTTAGATGCCCATTGGACCCCATCCCTCTATATCTTTCCTATGCCTGTACCTGTCTGAGTTTCTTTTCAATGTTGTTATTGTACCTGCCCGAACCATTTTTAAATATCAAAATAAACTTTATTAATAATCAAAAGTACTTTACTTGTGATAGATGTCACTCTGAGGTGGCTTCTTTAACTCATATGTTTTGGTCCTGTCCTCTTTTGGAAAAATAATGGAAAGATATTTTTGATATTATTTCAACAGTTCTGTGTTTTGATTTAAAACCCCATCCTATTACGGCAATTTTTGGATTGTCAATGGTAGATCATAGATCTTTGTCTTCTTCAGCCTGTCGGATGATTGCATTTGTTACTTTAATGGCTAGAAGACCTATTTTGTTGAACTGGAAGGAAACCAATCCTCCTACTACATTCCAATGGTTTTCTCAAACTATATTAAGTTTAAATTTAGAAAAAATTAGGAGTGATAGTTTTGACCCTTCGGTTAAATTTGGAGAAACCTGGAAACCTTTTTTGCAACATTTTCATATGATGTAATCTGACCTTTCCAAATCTTTTTTTTCTAACTTAAATTATATGAATAGAGGAGCGGAGTTGACGACATTACTGAACGTGTTTGATTCAAGATATTGGTCTAGCCCTGTTCTGTATCGTTTTTTGTTTTTTTTCTTTTTCCTTTGGGGATTTTTCTTTGTTTATATATATATATATTTTTTTTTACTTTTTATTTCTTTTTTTATGACTAATTTCATTATGAGTTTGGAACTCTATTATACCTATGTTACTTAAAATCCTTTTTGTATATGCTGATTAAGATTATTCCAATCTCTTTGTACCAACTTTGTTATTCAGTTTATAATTTTGAAAATGAATAAAAAAATTTAAAAAGAAAGAATAATCAAAAGTACTTACAAGAATAAAATCTGCAAAGGTTTTTTGTTCTTACATTTATAGTCACTGTGTTCTATTATTTTCCTTAAAACCAGTAGGACTGTTAACACTCATGTTGGTTCACAACTACAGTAATTGAAGACTTTCAAACCCAACCATGGCCCCTCCCTGTCCAGTAGCTGAAGGACCCTATACTCTAGTCCTTCCCCACCAAGCCCTTGCAGTGGCTACACCAAGCTTCCCTCAGCACGTGCTCCTGCAGTCTGAGATATGCCAATTGACAGCATTCCTCTACGGCAGGGTTCTCAACCCCGGGTCTAAGGACCTATCAGTTACCGGCAGAGGTCTATGTCGGAAAAAGGTTGGGAACTCTGCTCCATGGACATCTGAATGGGCTAGCAAGCCAACAAGGTTTGGGCAGACCAAAGGACTTCTTTCACCCAGTTGATGGCCTTCCAAGAGCACTTGAGGTCTGGCTCTGAGTGAGACACTTAAGAACAGCGTGAAAACCAGAGAGTCCTCTGCCATGCAGCTGCTCAACATGAACCGTGACAAAGGCCCTTGCATCTTTCTCCACACCCTCTTCACAAACCCACCGTCTGCTAAGAGGCAAACATTCATCTGGCAGCTCAATCCCTGACAGATGACCCCCTCCCATGTGAAAAGGTTGACCCTCAGGTTTGTACTAAACTTCTCCCCTCTCACCTTCAACCTATCGCTTCTGGGTATTACACAGTTATGTGAAGGGCATCTGTTAATTCTTTATCCGAAATTGTTGGATAGTCCCAAATCTGGATGTTTGTAATGAACCTGGCAGAGAGGAAAGGTGCAGTTTTACGGCATTCTTTGAGGTTATTGGGAAAGTGCTCTCTGCACGATTGAGGTGACAGAGAAGAACAAAAAAACCCTGCAATTAGAAGCCAGTTTGAATCCCTCCAGCTCTTCGACTTTTGCAAAATGCTTCTCTGTGATGGAGTTCAGAGCTTCTTAAGTAATTAATTTGTTTGTTTGTTTGTTTATCTACTTATTGAGATACTGAACAGAACAGGCCCTTTTCCGGTCCTTCGAGCCACACTGCCCAACAATCCTCCGATTTAATCCTGGTCTAATCATGGGACAATTCACGCTGACCAATTAACCTATCAGAATCAGAATCAGAATCAGGTTTATTATCACCGGCATGTGACATCAAATTTGTTAACTTAGCAGCAGCAGTTCAATGCAATACATAATCTAACAGAGCGAAAAAGTTAATAGTAATAAATAAAATTAAAAAATAATAATTAATAAACAAGTAAATCAATTATGTATATTGAATAGATTTTTTAAAAGTGCAAAAACAGAAATACTGTATATTTAAAAAAAAGTGAAGTAGTGTCCAAGGATTCAATGTCCATTTAGGAATTGGATGGCAGAGGGGAAGAAGCTGTTCCTGAATCGCTGAGTGTGTGCCTTCAGGCTTCTGTATCTCCTAGCTGATGGTAACAGTGAGAAAAGGCCATGCCCTGGGTGCTGGAGGTCCTTAATAATGGATGCTGCCTTTCTGAGACACCGCTCTCTGAAGATATCCTGGGTACTTTGTAGGCTAGTACCTAAGGTGGAGCTGACTAGATTTACAACCCTCTGCAGCTTCTTTCAGTCTTGTGCAGTAGCCCCTCCATACCAGACAGTGATGCAGCCTGCCAGAATGCTCTCCACAGTACAACTATAGAAGTTTTTGAGTGTATTTGTTGACATGCCAAATCTCTTCAAACTCCTAATGAAGTATAGCCACTGTCTTGCCTTCTTTATGACTACATCAATATGTTGGGACCAGGTTAGATCCTCAGAGATCTTGACACCCAGGAACTTGAACCTGCTCACTCTCTCCACTTCTGATCCCTCTATGAGGATTGGTATGTGTTTCTTTGACATACCCTTCCTGAAGTCCACAATCAGCTCTTTCGTCTTACTGACGTTGGGTGCCAGGTTGTTGCTGCGGCACCACTCCACTAGCTGGCATATCTCACTCCTGTACGCCCTCTCGTCACCACCTGAGATTCTACCAACAATGGTTGTATCATCAGCAAATTTATGGATGGTATTTGAGCTATGCATAGCCACGCAGTCATGTGTATATAGCGGGTAGAGCAGTGGGCTAAGCACACACCTCTGCGATGCACCAGTGCTGATCGTCAACGAGGAGGATATGTTATTACCAATCCGCACAGATTGTAGTCTTCTGGTTAAGAAGTCGAGGATCAACCAGTACATTGTTGGATTATGGGACAAAACCGGAGCACCCAGATATTCCTATGCAATCACGTACATGCTCCTTACAGGCATCGGTGGGAATTGAACCCAGGTCACTGGTACTGTAAAGCATTGTGCTAACCACTACGCTACCATGCAGTCCCCAACTTGTGACTTTAATGAATCAGAATCAGAATTAGGTTTAATATCACTGACATTTGTCTTTAAATTTGTTGTTTTGTGGCAGCAGTACATTGCAACACTAAAATTATTATAAGTTACAATAAGAAATTACTCAGTGGTAACTTAATTAGGTGCATCTGCTCAATACTGCGAATATCTAATCAGCCAATCAAGTGGCAACAAGTCAGTGCATAAAAGTATGCAGACATGGTCAAGAGGTTCAGTTGTTGTTCAGACCAAACATCAGAATGGGGAAGAAATGTGATCTAAGTTACTTTGACCATGGAATGATTGTTAGTCTAAGATAGGGTGGTTTGAGAATCTCAGAAACTGCTGATCTCCTGGGATGTTCACGCACAACAGTCTCTGCAGTTTACAGAGAATGGTGCAACAACAGACAAAAAAGCATTCAGTGAGTGGCAGTTCTGTGGGCGAAAATGCCTTATTAATGAGAGAGGTCAGAGGAGGATAGCCAGACATCAAATCTTGAAGTGAATGGGCTATAGCAGCAGAACGAACACACACACACACACACACACACACACACACACACACACCTGTACCAAAGTCTCAGGCGTCTGAACTAATATATATATGTTTGTGTGTGCGTGACTGCGCGGAAGACTTTTGCACAGTACTGTAGTAATTTTATGTATTGAACTGCACTGCTGACACAAAAAAAATACTTTATGTTTGCCAAACAATTGATACTAGAACGTACAATCATCACAGCGATATTTGATTCTGTGCTTCCTGCTCCCTGGATTACAAATATTAAATAATAAAAATATTTAAAATAGTAAAAATTAGTAAATATTAAAAATTTAAATTATAAGTCATAGATAGAAAATAGAAACATGGAAAGTAAAGTAGTGCAAAAAAACCGAGAGGCAGGTCTGGATATTTGGAGGGTATGGCCCAGATCCAGGTCAGGATCTGTTCATCAGTCTTATCACAGTTGGAAAGAAGCTGTTCCCAAATCTGGCCGTACGAGTCTTCAAGCTCCTGAGCCTTCTCCCGGAGGGGAGAGGGACGAAAAGTGTGTGGGCTGGGTGGGTCGTGTCCTTGATTATCTTGGCAGCACTGCTCCGACAGCGTGCGGTGTAAGGTGAGTCCAAGGACGTGAGTGATGATAAACCTGATTCTGATATGGGTCTCTATTGTGGACTGAGAGTGGGAAGGGGGCAGAGAGAGGGGAATCATGGTTGGGGAAAAGGGCAAGGAAGAGGGGACGGAGCAGGAAGCACCAGAGAGACATTCTGTACTGATCGATAAACCAATTACTTGGAATTGAATGTGTTTCAGGACTGGATGTGTCTGCACCCACACCACCCCTCTACCCCAGCAATCTTTCTCTGCCACCTGTCCTACACCCCTCCCACAGTGCTACACCTTCACCAATTTCTAAAGTGTTGAGTGTGTGTCTTCAGGCTCCTGTCCTCCTCTCTGATGGTGATAATGTGAAGAGGGCATGTCCTGGGGGATTTGCATTGAAATAATGGGAAGAAAGCCACAAGCAAAAAGAAAGGACGTAGTTGGCTCATTTAGAACTGATATTTGGATACATGAGTTTAAATTGGTTCTGGCAGAACAGGAGGACTCTTAAGTGGAATAGAGGGCAAAAAGAGCTGGCGCCTAAATGGAATCTGATTTAATGGCTGCCATTATCAGCTGTTTGAAATAACATATCTACTTATTCTCCACTCAGTCTTTAAGGGTAAGTAACTATTCAGCCTGTTTATGTACTGTGGCCTGTCCAGTGTTCTACTTGAAGTACTTAAGCTTTATAAGTGTTTAATGGAATCTATATAAAAGCTTTTGAGGTCTTTCACATACAGGATATTTTTCATATATTTTCTTGTTTAGCTTAATGTCTGTTGACAATTTAAAATTATTTTCGCCTTCAAAATTTTTCTTTATTTAAATAAAAGATGTTTCACAACAGAATTTAGCTGGTATGAAGGGTAAAGAGAAACACACACAGAATGCTGGAGGAACTCAGCAGGTCAGGCAACATCTATGGAGAGGAATAAACAGCAGTTTTGATAAAGGCTCCTTCCTCGCCCCCCCCCCACCCCCCCGCCCAACCCTATTCTGGCTTCTGACCCCTTCCTTTCCAGTCCTGGGTCTCAGCCTGAATTTTCAACTGTTTATTCCCCTCCATCGATGCTGTCTGACTTGCTGAGTTCCTCCAGCATTTTGCATGCATTTCTGAAGATTTCCAGCATCTGCAGAATCTCTTGTGTTTATAATTAATGGATCGAAAGCCTACTGTCAGCTCTCTGGGCTTTGAAAGTATTGTATTGCTGTAAAGTCACATCTAATGGACTGTTACGGAATGAGTTCTACTGTGTCTGTCCAGTGTGACTTCAGAACCTTAGTGGGCAGATCATTAACTGCCCCCTGAAATAGCCCAAGGATAAAGAGAACATCAGATTTGTTCCAGCATTAAAGAGACTTAAACGTTTGTGATAGTTCCACTTCAGTCTTTTCTCAAATCTGATGGTCCTTTCAAAATGGCTGATGGGACAGACACAGAGAGGATGGTTCCTGCATTCAGGAGAATTTACGTCCAAGAGGAAACGTATCAGATGAAGAGGTACCTATTTAAGCTGGAGATGAGGAGGTGTTCCTTTTCTTGGGGAGTTGTGAATCATTAGAATTCTCCACCCCAGACAGCTGTTTAAGGCTGAGATGAATTTTTAGGGATTGGGGGAATCGAGGGTCAGAAGTCCAACAGGAGAGTGGAGTTGATGTATGCAATCAGATTCGCCCTGGTGATATTGCATGGCAGGTCAGTTTCAAGGGGATGAACGGCCTGTACTTGTTCCTATTTCATCTTGCTGCCTGGAGCTTTAGATAGGTACATGGATGGGATTGGTATGGAGGGCTGGTGTGGGTCAATGGGTCTTGGCAGAATAATAATTTGGCATGGACTAGATGGGCTGAAGGGACTTTTCTATGCTGTGGTACTCTATGACTCTAAAACATCAGGCCAGATGAATGGAGATGGACAATCAGCGCCTTGAAAACCAATGTTCACTAGAACTGCTGAGAGATCTTGTGAAGATGTGGCTTGAAGTCATATAGTATAGTAATGGGTCCTTGGTTCAAATGGTAATTGGTGACCAAGAAACGCATCTAAGCTAGTAGCATTTGCCTGTGTTTTTCCCATATCGTTTCAAACCTTTCTTATCAATGTAGCATCCAAGTCTCTTTTCAATGGTGTTAATGTACCTGCCTCTACCTCTGGAAGTTATAGGTAAGGAACGTCATAGTCAGTAAGATTTAAGAATTCTGCCTTTTAGTCTCCGGTTCTACCGAAGGGAGGTTTGCAGCTGCATCTGAACGCACTCATTCCAACGTTAAAAAATGGGTAAGGAAAAGACACACATCAACATTGTTGTCATTGGACACGTCCATTCTGGCAAATCTACAATCACAGGTCATATGATCTACAAATGTGGTGGAATTGATAAGAGAACCATCGAAAAATTTGAGAAGGAAGCTGCTGAGATGGGCAAAAGATCCTTCAGGTATGCCTGGGTTTTAGATAAACTGAAGGCTGAACGTGAGCGTGGTATTACCATTGACATCTCTCTTTAGAAGTTTGAAACTTCAAAGTACTACATCACCATCATTGATGCCCCAGGACACAGAGACTTAATCAAGAACATGATTACTGGAACCTCACAGGCTGACTGCGCTGTGCTGATAGTTGCAGCTGGCGTGGGTGAGTTTGAAGCTGGTATCTCAAAGAATGGACAGACTAGGGAACACGCTCTGCTTGCCTACACCTTGGGTGCCAAGCAGCTCATTACTGGTGTCAACAAGATGGACTCCACTGAACCCCCATACAGTGAGGCAAGATACAATGAAATCACGAAAAAAGTCAGCACATACGTCAAGAAGACCAGCTATAACCTAGCAACTGTAGTATTTGTTCCCATCTCTGGTTGGAATGGCGACAATATGCCATTCCAGGAGGGAGGAGAAGATGGCGGCACGACGCAGTGCGCGCGGCTGTTCCAAATGAATATCGTATGTGTAACTAAGGGGGCCATGCACAATCCGGATTTGATGGAGACAGCCGTGAGAGTACGGAGGAACACTTGGAGTAACTTCTGAAATGCCTGCTTCGCTGCTGATGCTACTGTGTGATCGAGAATCTCCGGAGACGAAGGCCCCAAATCCTCGGCTTTGCCTATTGCTTGTTGCCGGGGCCGGGATCAAAGTGCTCAGCAGAGATGGTGCTCAGTGCTCGGTGTCGGGAGGTGGTTGGAGGCTCGGAGTTTTCGGACGGACTCAGAGTCGGACTGTAGTCGGATGCTTCCTGTATGCTGTAGCGGCAAGTTGGCGGCGCTGGAGTTTCACCGTCTGTGTGAGATGATGGGACTTTTGAGAGACTTTGAGATTTTACCATGCCATGGTCTGTTCTTATCAAATTACGGTATTGTTTGCACTGTTGTAACTATATGTTATAATTATGTGGGTTTTGTTAGTTTTTAAGTCGGTATGTCGTGTGTTTTTGTGATATCATTCTGGAAAAACATTGTACCATGCATTACTAAATGACAATAAAAGGGGACTGCGTGTCCTCATAATCTAACATGCTAAAACAAAGTCAGAATATGGGCTGGTTCAAAGGTTGGTCAATTACCAGGAAAAATGAAAACCTCTCTGGTACCACACTGCTTGAAGCCCTCAACAGCATTCAGCCTCCGGAACGCCCAATAAAGAAACCTCTTCATCTCCCTCTCCAGGATGTCTACAAGATTGGTGGCATTGGCACAGTACCAGTCGGTGGGGTTGAGACAGGTGTTCTGAAACCATCCATGTTGGTGCAGTTTGCTCCCAATCCAGTCATCACTGGTGAAATCTGTGGAAATGCACCATGAAGCCCTGCCAGAAGCTCTTTCTGGTGACAACGTTAGTCTTAACGTCAAGAACATCTCTGTTAAGGATGTCCATCGGGGTTATGTTGCTGGTGACAACGAAAATGACCCTCCAATACAAACTAACAACAGGAATTCTGCAGATGCTGGAAATTCAAGCAACACACATCAAAGTTACTGGTGAACGCAGCAGGCCAAGCAGCATCTGTAGGAAGAGGTGCAGTTGACGTTTCAGGCCGAGACCCTTCGAAAGGACTAACTGAAGGAAGAGTGAGTAAGGGATTTGAAAGTTGGAGGGGGAGGGGGAGATCCAAAATGATAGGAGAAGACAGGAGGGGGAGGGATAGAGCCAAGAGCTGGACAGGTGATAGGCAAAAGGGGATACGAGAGGATCATGGGACAGGAGGTCTGGGAAGAAAGACAAGGTGGGGGGGGGGACCCAGAGGATGGGCAAGAGGTATATTCAGAGGGACAGAGGGAGAAAAAGGAGAGTGAGAGAAAGAATGTGTGCATAAAAATGAGTAACAGATGGGATACGAGGGGGAGGTGGGGCCTTAGCGGAAGTTAGAGAAGTCGATGTTCATGCCATCAGGTTGGGCTACCCAGATGGAATATAAGGTGTTGTTCCTCCAACCTGAGTGTGGCTTCATCTTTATAGTAGAGGAGGCCGTGGATAGACATGTTAGAATGGGAATGGGATGTGGAATTAAAATATGTGGCCACTGGGAGATCCTGCTTTCTCCAATACAAACTCCTGATTTTACTGCACAGGTTATTATCCTGAACCATCCTGGTCAGATACCTGCTGGCTATGCCCCAGTACTTGATTGTCATACTGCAAGTTCAGTGAGCTGAAGGAGAAAATTGATTGTCGATCTGGCAAGAAGTTGGAAGATGGCCCCAACTTTGTGAAGTCTGGAGATGCAGCCATTGGTCACATGATGCCAACTAAGCCCATGTGTGTCGAGAGCTTTTCTGAATATCCACCTCTTGGTCCCTTTGCTATCCGTGATATGAGACAGACAGTGGCTGTTGGTGTGATCAAGTCAGTTACTAAGAAAGATATTGCCACAAAAGCCACCAAGGCTGCCAGTAAAGTATTAAACAAGAGGTGAATGTTGCCACTGGCCACCAAGACCCAGCAAACCTTGAGACTTGCACCAAAATGTTTATTCATTACCAGCCAAATATGTATATTAATAAGAGACTGGATATTGACTAAGATGCATCGAAAGAAATTCAGAAGGAAAGGATAAGAAATGATGGATTCTAAATGTAGATTCCAAAGTTAGCAGTGTAATTGCAAATGTCCTTTCACTAATTAGAAGCTGTTTTGGTTGTGTAATGATTTAAAACTAATGAATATACAAAACCAAAAAAAAAAGATTTAAGAATTCTGCCCACGATGAATGTTAAAAATAAACTACACAAAGAGAACGAGACAGCCTCATACCCAATTACAATGTAAGGTGTTGTGTTGACCCAGGGGCTTGATGGGCCAGAAGGACATCTTGCTGTGCTGTACCTCTAAGCAAAATAATGTTTGTCCAAGGTGGGATGGGGGTTGATTTGAAGAGAGATGTGTCATGTGATGGAACCATTTCATGCATTTCTGACACTTACAGATAGAGAATTTGGAGGTTAGGGAAGCTATGGTGGGATTAGATTCGATTATGAGGACACGCAGTCTTCTTTTATTGTCATTTAGTAATGCATGCATTAAGAAATGATACGATGTTCCTCCGGTGTGATATCACAGAAACACAGGACAGACCAAGACTGAAAAACTGACAAAAACCACATAATTATAAGATATAGTTACAACAGTGCAACAATACCATAACTTGATGAAGAACAGGCCATGGGCACAGTAAAAAAGTTCAAAGTCTCTCGAAAGTCCCACATCTCATGCAGACGGGAGAAGGAAGAAAACTCTCCCTGCCATGCCCGACCACAGTCCGACTCTGAGTTGTCCGAAAACTTCGAGCCTCCGACCAGCCCTCTGACACCGAGTACTGAGCGCCATCTCTGCCGAACGCTTCGACCCCAGCCTTGGTTGCCAGCAACAGGCAAAGCCGGGGATTTTGGGGCCTTCCCTCCGGAGATTCTCGATCGCACAGCGGCAGCGAACCAGGCATTTCAGAAGTTTCTCCAGATGTTCCTCTGTTCTTCTCACATCTGTATCCATCAAATCAGAATTGTGCATGGCATCCTACTTACAAATACGATATCATTTCACCGGCGAGCTGCGCGTGCTGCGTCGCGCTGCCATCTTCTCCTCCTGAGATGATAAGGTCGTAAAGAAAGCTTTTGGCACGTTGACCTTCATAAATCAAAGTACTGAGTACAGGAGTTGGGATGTTATGTCATGTATACGATGTTGGTGAGGCCTAATTTGGAATATTGTGCGCAGCTTTGGTCACGTAGCTATAGAAACGATGTAAGTGAGGTTGAAAAAGTACAGAGAAAATAGACAAGGATATTGGCAGAACTGGAGGACCTGAGTTATAAGGAAAGATTGAATGGGTTAGAACTTTATCCCCTAGAATTTAAAAAATTGAAGGGAGATTTGATAGAGGTATACAAAGTTACGAGGGATATGGATACGGTAAATGCAAGCAGGCTTTTTCCACTGAAGTTGGGTGAGACTAGAACTAGAGGTCATGGGTTGAGGGTGAAAAGTTAAATGTTTAAGGAGAACATGAAGGGGAACTTCTTCACTCAGAGGGTGGTGAGAGTGTGGAATGAGCTGCCAGTGCAAGTGGTGGACACCATTTTGATTTCAACATTTAAGAGAAGTTTGGATAAGTACATGGATAGTAGAGGTATGGAGAGCGATGGTCCAGGTGAAGTTCGATGGCACTAGGCAATTTAAATGTTTTGGCATGGACTAGATGGGCTGAAGGGCCTGTTTCTACACTGTAGTTTTCTGTGACTCATTGAGACATCCACTTTATGGCAGTGGTCAAGAAAATGAGCATTTAGGTCAATGGAGAGACAGCTGATCAAGTGGATGGAGACACAGGAGACTGCAGACACTGGGATCTGGTTTGTATGTTGATCAGCTGGACTGCTTTGCCCAAGAAAGCTGAGCAAATTAGCTCCAAATTTTAATGAAGTCAATGATGAAGGATCAGTTTTATCTGCCATATACATTTACATGCATTAGCAATTGGTTGTGGTGTGTTGGACAAGGCACGACATGCAACTGAAAAACAATATTAACAATTAAATCAGATAAAGAATCATACAAAAAGTAAAGCTAGTGGTTAAAGTACAGATATGGATTTATAACAGGATGTATTTACAATGTAAGCAGCATTATAAAATGTGTTCAAAGTACAGTGCAGTGACTGAGATGGGTGTTGGGGGCTGACTAGAATGGTTGAACGGATTAATTGCCTGAGGGAAGAAACTTTGAAGACGGCGTTAAAGTATTTGTTTAATAGCCCTATAGCATTTTCCAGAAGGGAGTTTTTGGAAAAGAAAGTTTGCTGATTGGGTAACGTCCACAATGATTTTTCCTACCCGCTTCTTTGTCTGTGACAGTTCACTGTAGATTACGTATACTGTGAGAGGATGCTGCACCAAACGAGACAGTAACGGCTGATGTGAGGATGATCTTTATGGTGGTAGTGTGAAATTTGTTGGTCTTATGCCCCCTTCAGGATTTGGCACAATTTCTTCCTGATGCAAGTTAAGTTTTCAATTTTGCTGCCTCACTGCAGTTCATTGAAAAGCACAGGGCCTCATTCCAGTAGTGTTGCACCATTAACTTTGAAATTAACTGCTTCAAAGAGGCATTTGCACTCCTATAGAACTTTTCATTAAAAATATCTCTGGGTGAATGAGTTTTATGCCAAAGGTGGTGGAAAATGTGTGACAATTGCTATTGTCAGAGGGTTTATCCTTGTCAGCGATTGTGGAAAGCTCTAAGGATTGTGAAAAGATGAAGTGAAAATGTCATCTTGCTCTGTGCCCACACTGGTTGTTAAAGTAGATTGATAGGCCACCGAGGCTAACTCACAAGATAATTAGTTTTGCATTAAATCATTAGATGACTTGAGATCGCATCTTGATAAGGCAAGAAAGTTTGAGAGTCACGAGAGGTTATTTGGCTAGCAAAGTAAGTTATTTATTTATTTAGAGATACAGGCCTTTTCATTACCAAAGAGTCACACTGCCCAGAAACCCACCTATTTAACCCCTAGCGTAATCCGAGGATAATTTACAGTGACCTATTAACCTACTAACCGGAGTATCCAGAGGAAACCCATGCATCCCATGGTGAGGATGTACAAACTTCTTACGAGCAGTATCATAATTGAACTCTGAACTCCGACGCTCTGAGCTATAATAGAATCGCACTAACCACTACGCTACCATGGCGCCTCAAATACTTCCCTATCTCACTGTGCCAGGGAACTCTTCAAAGTTCAAAGTAAATTTATTATCTAAGTTCATATATGTCACCATATACAACCCTGAGATTCATCTTCTTGCGGGCAATCACAGTAAATGCAGGAAACACATTTGAATCAATGAAAGGCTGCACCCTACAGGACGACGAAGAACCATTGTGCAAAAAACCCAACTAATTGTGGAAATGGGCCGCCTGTCGAGCTCTTGGTCAAGGTGGAGCCTGAGTACACTGCTCCTTCGGTCGACATCTTCTGGCTAGATCATGAAACCAGATATTTCACTTCCTTTATGTCTTTTATGTCTGCTTTTCACCTTGAATGTGATTCTGAAACTGTTGGAGCCTGCGATTTGCAGTTTGGAGATTGTTTGGGTGTTTCGGTACTCTGCAGTCTCCGAGAGGATTCCGGGAAACAGAGGCAGCGTGAGCAAACCTCGTGGTGAGAAGGTTGCGGGGCATGAGCCGATGTTCGACTCCGTTTTGCCAAATAAATCTTCCATTGTCCTCTGATTGAAGCAATGAAAGAGGTTGAAACATCCAGGCAAATGGGGAAGGTGAGCACCAGCTGCCTGCCTTTTATTGCTGGTGAGATTGCTCTGCTGCCAGAGAGGGGAGAAAGCCTGTCGCTGTGCCTGGAGATGGTTACCCAGGTTTTTTGCATTTCGGATATGGACTAGGATGATAAACTTCTTTTTCAGTCTTATAGTTTTTTTAATATTCTGTGTTTTTTGCCCGATCTTCCTTGTTTTTTTTGTGTGTAGGGAGGAGGATTTGAGGGGACAATGTGCCTATTCCATTTTTGTTCATTTTTTATGCTGGAAGGAGGGATTTTGGGGTTAGGTGATCGATTATATTGCCGTTCTTTTCTTCCTTGGTTTCATGGCTATCTGGAGAAGAATTTCAGAGATGTACACGCTGATAAAAATTAACCTTCCAAATACCAAAAGAGAAAAAAAGAAATAATAATAATAATAAATAAACAATAAATATCGAGAACGTAAGCTGAAGAGTTCTTGAAGGTGAATCCACAGTTTGTGGGAACAGTTCAGTGATGGGGCGAGTGAATTTATCCCCTCTGGTTCAAGAGCCTGATGGTTGAGGGGTAATAACTGTTCCTGAACCTGGAGGAACCCAGCATGTCAGGCAGCATCTATGGAAAGGAATAAACAGTTGGCGATTTGGGCTGAGAAATTTCATCAGGACTGGAAAGGAAGGGGAAAGAAGCCAGATTAAGAAGGCGGGGGAGGGGAAGGAGGACGAGCTGGCAGATGATAGGTGAGCCCAGGTGAGGAGGAAGGTGGGTGGGTGGGGGAAGTGGTTGAAGTAAGAAGCTGGGAGGTGATAAGTGGAAGATGTAAAGGGCCGAAGAAGAAAGAATGTAATAGTAGTGGACAGTTCACCATAGAGGAAAGGAAAAGAAGAACAGCACCAGAGAGAGGTAATGGGCAAGTGTGAAGAGAAGGAGTGAGACCGGAGACAGAATGGGGAATGGAAAATGCGAGAAGGAGGGAGGATGAGAAATTAGCAGAAGTTGGAGAAGTGGATGTTTGTGCCATCGGTCTGGAGGCCACTCTGATGGAAGTTGGGTATTGGTGATGTTCACTCCTTGGGACCTGAAGCCCTCAACCCTCTTCATTGGTATTTTTCTGAATTCCAGATTCACATAATTATGTGTGAATTCCCCAAAGACTAGTTTCAGATTGGATTATCTTTGTCAAACGTACATTGAAACACACAGTAGAATGCATTGTTTGTGTCGACGATCATCACAGTCCGGGATGCGCTGGGGGTAGCCCTGCAAGTGTCATTACATTTGCGGCGCCAACACAGCGTGCCCACGACTTACTAACCCAAACCCGTTCATTATTGGAATGTGTTACGGAACCAGAGCACCGAGAGGAAATTCACATAGTCATTGGGAGAACGTACAACCTTACAGACCTTGCAGATGGCAGCAGGAATTGAACCTCAATATCACTGGTGGTCTAAAGCGTTTTGCAAACTGCTACACTGCCGTGTCAGTGACTAGGGTGGGTTTAGAGCACAAGGCTCTGAATAAGTGGGCGAGAACTCGACTGTTTAGTCCAGTAACTCAACCACCATGTGCCTCCACTCCTCCGACATAAGGAGATCAAAGTTGCCCTGGATGTTTTGTTGCAGTGTACTGGGCAGTTCCAAAGTGAGGCATGACAAATATTGTTGCTTTAAAAGTCATTATTCACTCCCAGTTCTGTACCCTTTGCTGAATCGCTGTGATTAATACTGTATTTCTCCCACAGCAGAAATCCATACACTTGATGTAATTTATTTCACGTTTACCAAACCCTCTGGAACCTTTCTGAATTAGATATCTAGGAGGCAAGGATGGTGTTCTAAGTTGTTAAATAATGGCAAGTGTTGTGCACTGCCTTTAAAAATACTGCTTGGAGAATCTTTGACTCCCTTCCTGTTGTCACGAACGGGACGTGATGCTCATTCATTCTTCACTGTCTGGGCACGGAATCAATAAAAACAGAATTTATATTTTGACTGTAACTTTCTCAACCTTAACTCATCCCTGAGGCTTCACAGTGAAATAAGACTTCTTAAACTGTTATAGATTGGAAAGTCAGAAGCAGCCACATCCTACAATTAGCAATGCCTTCGATGACCAAAACTTCCATCAGAATCAGAATCAATTACCACTGACATATGTCGTGAACTTTGTTGTATTTTACTTGGTTTTAATTAGAGATACCGTGCGGAACAGCTTCTTCTGGCCCGAGGAGCCAGACACCGCCCAGCAACCCACCGATCTAACCCTCGCCTAATCACAGGACAATTTACAATGACCAATTAATCTACTAACCTTTGGACTGTGGGAGGAAACTGGAGCACCTGGAAGAAACCCATGCATCCACGAAGAGGAACGTACAGACTCCTTACAGACGACATTGGAAGTTAACTTCGAATTCCGACACTGCCATCTGTAATAACATCGCACCAGCTGCTACGTTACCATAAAGAAGCAATTGCACACATTGCAGAACATAAAATATACTATACATTACAATAAGAAATGTATGCAGTATAAAATATAGATAAGAGAGCAAAAATAGTGAGATAATGTCGATGGGTTCATTGTCTGTTTAGAAAGCTGATGGTGGAGGTGAAGAAGCCATTCCTAAAACATTGAATGTGGGTCTTCAGGCTCCTGTGCCTCCTCCCTGATGGTAGTGGTGAGAAAAGGGCTTGTTCTGGGCGGTCAAGGTCCTTAATGATGGTTGTCGCCTTTTCGAGGCATTGCCCTTTGAAGGTGTCCTCGATACGGAGGAGGCTGGCGCCCATGATGGAGCTGGCTGAATTTACAACTCTCTGCGGCCTTTTCTGATCCCGTGCAGCGGCCCCTCCACACCAGACGGTGATCCAATTAGTTAAAATGCTCTTCACAGTACATCGATAGAGATGTGCTAGCCTTTGGTGACGTACTAAACCTTCTCAAACTCCTAATGAAATATAGCTGCTGGCGTGCCTTCTTCATAATTGCTTCAATATGTTGGGCCCAGGACAGATCTTCAGAGACGTTGTCGCTCAGGAACCTGAAGCTACTCACTCCACATTTGTTATTGGGTGCTGTGTGAAAGATAGATCTCAAACTCTTCGAGGTGATGTCTCCAGTGAAGTGTGGTCATCATTATCCAGTTGTGCAAACATATACTGTCAGTGGTCTGTTTATCAGGTAGCCCTGTACACCTACTCATCGTCCAGTGAGTGGTAGTTCCATGGGTGAAGATGACTTGTTAATGAGAGAGGTCAGAGGAGAACGGCCAGACTGGTTCAAGCTGACAGGAAGGTGACAGCAACTTAAATAAAGATGTCTTACAGCAGTGGTGTGCAGAAGAGCATCTCTGAGCACGCAACATGGCGAACTTTGAAGTGGACGGGCTACAGCAGCAGAAGATCACAAACACCCACTCATTGGCCACTTTATTAGGTACAGGAGCTACCTGATTAAGTGACCACTGAATTTAGGGTCTCAGTTTAATGTTTCATAACATGGGGATGCATGTGCTTGGCTTTGTGCAAGGGAAGACGCAAGAGGATCGATGAGTGTAGGGCAGTGAATGTTGCCTATGTAGACATTAGCAAAGCCTTTAACAAGGTGTCTCGTGGCAGGCTAGTCTGGACTCTGATCCAGGGGGAGACAGCAGAATGAATTCATAATTGACTCAGTGGTGGAAGGCAGAAGGAGTGAGCACCCATAAACTCAGGAGATTCTGCAGATGCTGGAAATCCAGGGCAACGTGACCCAGGTTCATTTCCAACCGCTGCCTGGAAGGAGTTCTGATACTCCCCCCATGTCCACGTAGGTTTCTTCTGGGTGATCCAGTTTCCTCCCACAGTCCAAAGATATCGTCGTCGAGGTCGAGGATGATGGTCTTCATTCTGTTGATCTACTTATGGGCTCTCAAATGGCTTATGAGTCCAATCTTGGCTCTGAAAGTTCTTCTGCATTCAGGACAGGTAGTTCCAGATGGCAGACCGGGCTTTGGTTGTTGCTGCCTCTCTTTCCTTTTTCTTCTAATTCTGCACATCTGTTGGCTTCGAAAGTTGCTGTTCCTTCTCGGATGATGGCTTGCCAGAGTTTCCTGTCCTTGGCATTGGTTTCCCAATTGTTGACGTCGATGTTACATTTCTTCGTGTTGGCTTTTAAGACGTCTTTGAATCTCTTCTGTTGTCCGCCTCTTTTACGTTTGCCTTCTTTAAGCCGGGAGTAGAAGATTTGTTTCGGGAGACGTTCGTCTTTCATCCGAACAACATGATACTGGTTAGTAAGTTAATCGGTCATTGTAAATCGTCCCTTGATTAGGCTAGGATTAAATCAGAGGATTGTTGGGTGACATGGCTCGAAGGGCTGGATGGGCCTGTTCCGTGCAGTATCTAAATAAATAAATAAATCCAAACTGCTGCAGGAACTCAGCAGGTCAGGCAGCATCTATAGAAGTGAATAAACAGTTGTTCTTTCTTCAGGGCTTCTAGAGTAAGTGCCCTCTATGTTCTGTGGTCGGCGGTTGTTTCACAGACAGGAGGCCTGTGTCTGGTGGTGTGCCACTGGCGTGAATGCTGGGAACTTTGTCGTTTGTAATGGAAACAATATTGGTGATCCATACTTGGAATGAGGTGCCAGAAATAGTGACTGAGATTGACATATTAACAACATTTAACGGAATCTAGATATGAACACAGATAGGAGAGGTTTGATGAGCCAACTGTGGGCAGATGAAGGACAAAACCCTGGACAGTACAGTTGGATAAGTTGGGGTGAAGGATCTGTTTCCACACTGTATGTCTCCAGGACTCTGTAAGGAAGTCAGCACCTCTAACAGTGTGGTCCCTCCTCTGGGTTACATCAAAGCATCAGACCAAATTTCTGTATTGGCATTCCTTGGATGTAATTTGAACTTAGAAACTTCTGATTCTGGAGCGAGGGGGCTCACCACCACTAGAATGTGGCCGTTTCTCATGTATGTCCTCAAGACGCGTGGCCAAGTGGTTAAGGCATTGGACTAGCGACCTGAAGGTCGTGAGTTTGAGCCCCAGCCGAGGCAACGTGTTGTGTCCTTGAGCAAGGCACTTAATCACACATTGCTCTGCGACGACACTGGTGCCAAGCTGTATGGGTCCTAATGCCCTTCCCTTGGACAACAATGGTGTTGTGGAGAGGGGAGACTTGCAGCATGGGCAACTGCTGGTCTTCCATACAACCTTGCCCAGAGTGACTTTCCAGGCGCAGATCCATGGTCTCGCCAGACTAACGGATGCCTTAAGAATGATGATGGGCCATCAGGGAACTGATTGAACAAATCTGCTCCCAATTTTAAAAAAAAATCCACACTTTGATTCCTTCTACCACAGTGCATGACCATACACTTCCCTGCACTGTATTCCACCTGCCACTTCTTTGCCCATTCTCCTAATCTGGCCAAGTCCTTCTGCAAACTACCTGCTCCTCCGCCTGTGCACTGGGATACAGAGCATAGCTTGTGTTTCTGCGTCATCTGGACAGACCATTCCATACGTGGGTACACTGAGGCAGTGTAAAGGGAAACAGGATGCAAGGCAAGGTGTAACAGTTGCAGAGAATACACAGTGACAGGTAAACTACAAGGGCCGAAGTGGTAGATAGGGAGATTAAGAGTTCAATTTTCTGGCGTATGGAAGGTCCGTTCAAGAGTCTGATGACAAAAAGATGGAAGCTGTCCTTGTGCTTTATGTTAAAACTCTCAAACTTTTGTACCTTCTGCCTGACATGAGAGGGGAGAAGAGAGAATGAACAGGTTGGGAGGGGTCCTTGATTATGTTGGCTGCTTTCCAGAGGCAGTGGAATCAGTGGAAGAAGAGGCTGGTTTGTGTGGTAGATTCGCAGCTCTGGAATTCCTTGTGTTTTTGAGAAGAGCAGTTGCCTTACAATGCATCCGGATGCGATGCTGTCTATGGTACATCCGTTAAGATAGCTGATTGTCATCAAGGGCATGTTGAACTTCCGTAGCCTTCTGGAGAAGTTGGAGTATTGGTGTGCTTTCTTGGCTGTATCTTCTATGTGGCTGGAACAGGACAAGTTATCAGTGATATTTACACTTTTGAACTTGAAGCTCTCAACTACGTCCTCCTCAACGCTAACGATACAGATTGTACTCCACCCCGCTTTCGCAAGTTAACGATGGCTCATAATTTTGCTGAAATTATGTGAGAGGTGATTGTCTTGACACCGTGCCACTAGGCGTTCTGACTCTTTCCTGTACTCTGTCTTGTCGCAACACTTCTGGGTAAACATGTTCTTTCTGAATTCCCTGTTGATTTTCTTGATGAATGCATTATATTAGCGGTCTCTGGTAATGCAGTTCTACATACAGGACAGTGCAAAGGTCACGGGCGCATTTATATAGTTAGGGTGCCTAAGACTTATGCACAGTACTGTATTTATCGACGTGGATTGGAGAGCAAGTTTGTAAAACTGGCAGGAGCAACGGATATTGGGAATGGCGACGGTGGAGGGGTATGGGACAGGTGGCAGAGAAGGAGTGCCAGGGGCGAGTGGGGGTGGGGGGCTGTGGCTGATGGCACGGGTGCAGACACACCCAGCCCTGAAACACCAGGCAAGGTCATTTGATTGCAAAAAAATTGGTTTATTGAACATTTTATAGAAGGTCAAACGAGAAAATCTGCAGATGCGGGAAATCAAAGTAATACACACAAAATGCTGGAGGAACTCAGCAGGTCAGGCAACATCTTTGGGAAAGAGTGAAAAGATGATGTTTTGGGCTGAGACCCTTCATCGGGACTGAAAAAAAAGAGATGAGAAGTCAGAATAAGAAGGTGGCGGGAGGGGACATTACAGAATGTCTCTCTGGTGCTTCCCACTTCCTCCCCTCTCCCTTCCCCTTTCCCCAACCATGATTCCCCTCTCTCTGCCCCCTTCCCACTCTCAATCCACAATAGAGACCCATATCAGAATCAGGTTTATCATCACTCACATATGTCATGAAATTTGTTTCTTTTTGTGGCAGATGCAAGTGCAATACATACAATTACTACAGTACTGTGCAAAAGTCTTTGGTACCCTACCTATATATGTGTCCTGAAGACTTTTGCAGAGTCCTGTATATCAAAATATTCTGATCTCACTACCTCAGCGAATGAAATATCAATGGAATGGTACTTCTGACTCAGAGTAAGCACCTGATAAAGTAGCAAACAATGTTAATTTATTTAGCAAACTGTCTCTGTAAAGGATGGAGCAAGCAGAAACGACAGCATCTTCTCCCAGTAAAAGCTGGATCATTTCTACAGGACAGCGCAGTGTGTGAGAGAGCACAACTCTTGCACACTACTGATGTGAACCCAAAGGGCTGAACAGACTCCTGCGCTGATTCAGATATACTTGTCACATGTAAATTCATTTCACCAATTTGAAAATGTAAATTCAAGGATAGTTGATGGTGACAGAGTCATAGCACAGCACAGAAACAGGCCCTTCAGCCCATCTACTGCATTCTGGACCATTTAAACTGCCCCCTGCCATCAACCCGCACCTAGACCCCATAGTCCTACACACACTTTGCATCCAAACTTCTCTTAACCGTTGAAATTGAAATTTCATCCACTAGTTGTGCTGGCAGCTCGTTTCACACTCCCTCGACCCTCTGAGTGATGAAATTTCCCCCTCATGTTCCCCTTAAGCTTTTCACCTTTCATCCTCTAGTTGTGGTCCTGTCCAACCTCAGTGGAAAGAGCCTGCTTGCATTTATCCTATCTATATCCATAATAATTTGGTATTCCTCTATCAAATCTCCTCTCAATCTTCTACATTCTAAGGAATAAAGTCCTAATCTATTCAATCTTTTCTTATAACTCAAGTTCTCCAGTCCCGGTATATTCCTTGTAAATCTTTTCTGTACTCCTTCAACCTTATTTACAGCTTTTCTGTATGTAGGTGACCAAAACTGCACACAATACTCCAAATTAGATCTTATACAACTTCAACATCCCATCTCCTGTACTCAGTACTTTGATTTATGAAGGCCAATGTGCCAAAAATTTTCTTTGCGATCCTATCTCCCTGTGCTGCCACTTTCAATGAATTATGGACCTGTATTCCCAGATCCCTTTGTTCTACAACACTCCTGAGTGCTCTGCTGCTCACTGTGCAATTCATCAAGGGACCGGGTAGTTGCAAGAACCTGAGATCTCAGTAAAAACAGAAAATGCTTGAAACACTCAGCATGCCAGGCAGTACGTTTGGAAAGAGGATCCGTGCAGTTCAGTTCAAATTCAAGTTTATTGTTGTCATAGGCATACATACACAGGGTATAAATGCCGTAACAATTAGAGTTGCAGTACATTGTAAATGATGACAAGCATACAGTAAGTTAACATAAAGTTAGAGTAAGACATAGTGTAAAAAATACTGGGGAACTCAGCAGGTCAGGCAGCATCTATGGGGAGGAGTAAACAGCTTAAGTTTTGGGCTGAGACCCTTCATCGGGGCTCTAAATTGAACATAAAGTTAAATTAACATAATATAGTTACAAAATACACGTGGACTAAGATGTTAACTGTCCTGTGCTGTCACCAGTGGGATCATCAGTTGATCTGCCACCTGCCCTCAGGAGTTTCGGCCCACTTGTGATCAAGACTCCCTCGAGGTGGTGGGCCAGCAGTGCTAAAGCATCACCTCCCACTGGTGAGCTTAAAAACTTGGCATCTGCCTCTATCAGAGTTGTTGGTCACTTCCATCCAACAGATAGTCTGCTCTTCAGGTGTCTATGCAACTACTGAAGGGTTTGCAAGATATGTGTACACTGTCTGACTATCTGCCCCTCTGGACATACTTGGTCCACACCCATGCTGATCCTTTCTCTGCTGCAAAAGTGTTGTTCACATATATATAGCTGGGATGCCTAAGACTATTGCATAGCACTGTAGTAATTTTATTTATTGCACTGTACTGTTGCAGCAAAAAAAAAACAAATTTCAAGACATATGTGAGTGACCTGATTCTGATCTGGGTCTCTATTGTGGACTGAGAGTGGGAAGGGGGCACGGAGAAAGGAATCATGGTTGGGAAAATGGGAAGGGAGGGGAGAGAGAGCACAGAGAGAGACATTCTGTAAGGATCAATAAACCAATTGTTTGGAATCAAATAACCTTGCCTGGTGTCTCAGGGCCGCATGTGTCTGCAGTGCAACCCCCAACCCACCCCAGCATTCCTTCTCTGCTACCTGTCCCACCCTTCTCTTGTGGTGCTCCAGCCTCGCCATTTCTAATATCCTTTGCTCCTGTGAAATTTACAAATGCTCTCTCCACTCCACAATGACAAATACAGTTCTGTGCAAATATATACCCTAGGTATACATGCCTAAGACTTAAATAGAGATTCAGATTTAATCACAAGCAAGCAGTGACATATGTCGTCTTGCATTAACAACCAGCACTTCCAAGAATGTTCTGGGGGCAGCCCACAAGTGTCGCTCCACGTTCTGGCACCAACTTAGCAGGCCCATCATGTTCAGCAGAGTGTTGTTACCTTTCACTGATCAACGGAAACTCTTAGACATAACAGAGTTAAAGGTTTTAAGGGTTGGGAGCCAAACTGGTTGGTTTATCTTTGGAACTGCAGATTCACATTAAGAGAAAGTTAGCAGCAGGCTATTTGAAAGCCAAATCTGTGAGTATCATTTTTCTTCCTGAAGTCATTTGGCATCCAGAGCCCAGAGTGACGTGTTCCTTATCCAGGCCTCTGGACTGAATATTTTCATAAGGATTAAAGAAATGGTATTTTTGACCTCAGCCAATATTGTTCCTTGATGTGTCCTTTGAGCCCAGTGCATGATTTGATTGGAGCATTTGTTAATTGAGACATCTGCCCTAAGTTTTCTCAGTGTAAGTTTTATCTCTGTCCGCACAGATACATTTACTGTCAGTTGACAAAAGCCAATTAATTTTTCATTCACTGTTCCCAGCAATGTCACAGGCGATGATCTTGTCGATGGCAAGCTATCATTTTCTGCAGCTTTGCTGCAACAGTGCACAGGAAGACTTCCCCGCAGCTGAGGTGATAAAAAAAATCACTTTATTTATTTTTATTTAGAGATTCAGCTCAGACCAGTTCAACGAGCCACACCGTCTGATTTAACTCCTGCCTAATCACAAGACAATTTAAAACAACAAATTAACCTGCTAACCGGTATGCTGTTAGACTGTGGGAGGAAATCAGAGCACCCAGAGAAAACCCACGTGCTCACGGGGAGAAGGTACAAACTCCTTATAGGAGGCACCGGAATGCCCCGAGCTGTAATAGCGTCGAGCTAATCACTACGCTAGTGGAGTGTGTCTTTATGTAAACTTAATTATCCTTGGCACCACAGGTATTCTGAAGAAATTTGACGCTGTCAGCACAGGCTGCATAAAGTGTCCTCTGAGGCATTGACATGTACTCCCAGCCTAACTCGCTGTCTCTGGTGTTAGCCGAGCCAGTCAGGGTGCCCCCTACGAGTTCCTCAGTCTTGAAGATCTAAGCTGAGTCAGAATCTACCACAAAACCAACTTAAGGGAAAACAGAAAAAAAAACTTGCAACAAAAATGTCTGGCACACTTTTGTTGAACAAAGAGAGGGTGGGGAGGCGCATGAGGGAATGGCCCAAATGGTTCTGCTTGTGTCTAATTGTCCCAGGGGTTCAACCATGCCCACTGTAAGTCTGGGACCTCCTGACTGACTCCTGTCGCTCTGGCACTCAAGTGGAGTTCAATGGTAGGATACTGGGATTTCATCGATCTCCTTGGAGAAGCATCTTCTGTTAGTCAGACTTTCAGTGGTCTTTCTAACCCTGAGGTTAGATGGCAAAAGACAAGTTAATTCTTTCAGTACGCTGGATGAACTCAGCAGGTTGGGCAGCATCAGTCAGAAATGATGGGTCGACGTTTCGGGCTGGAAACCTTCGTCAGGAAAGTTAAAAGTTAATTAAAAGTTAAAAGAATTAAAAGTTAATTCTTTCTTCTAATTTTATTTTAATTATCTTTTAAATAATTTCTTACTGTTTTAACAAGCTTTTAATCGATTTTAGTTTTCTATTTCTAATCTGTTGAAATATTTTGAATTATTTACATATTTACATTAATTGAACAGTTCTCAATATTTCTGTGTATCAAAGATCAAGAAGCCGTTAAAACTCCATCAGGAGGTGAGCCTGTACCCTCAGCTCACCTCCTTTCAGACAGACGATATGGTGTATCTTACCTGGATGCGGCACAGCCTGGTACAGCAAATGCTTTGCCAAGATTGCTGGAAAGTGCAGAGAGCTGTGACTGCAGGCCAGTCCATCGCCCAAAGCAGTCTTCCCTACCTTGACGCTGTCTACACTTCCCACTGCCTTGGGGAAGTAACCCAAATAATCCAGGACCCGTCCCACCCTGGGCACTCTCCCTCCTTCCCTCTCCTGTCAGACAGAAGATCCAAAGGCTTGAGAGCATGTATCGCCATACTCAAAGACAGCTTCTATCCCACTGTAATCAAACTCTTCAATGGACCTCTTGTATCATAAACAATGAACTTAAGATCTACCAATCGATCTCATTATGGCCCTTTACTTCTTTCTCTCTGCTATACTTTATCTGTACCCACAGCACAGTATCCTGTATTCTGTTTTTGTTTTTATTATCTTGATGTACAGTACTGTATAAAAGACTTAGGCACATAAATATGTAGCTAGGGTGCCTAAGGCTTTTGGACAATACTGTACTAATTTTATGTACTGCTTCAAAACAAAACTAATTTCATGACATATGTGAGTGATGATAAACCTGATTCTGATCTGGGTCTCTATTGTGGACTGAGAGTGGGAAGGGGGCAGGGAGAGGGGAATCATGATTGGGAAAAGGGGAAGGGAGAGGAGAGGGAGCGGGAAGCACCAGAGGGACATTCTGTAATGATCAATAAACCAATTGTTTGCAATCAAATGACCTTGCCTGGTGTCTCAAGGTTGGGTGTGTCTGCACCTGCGCCACCCCTCACCCCTGGCACTCCTTCTCTGCCACCTGTCCCACAGCCCTCCTGCCACGCTGCACCCTCACCATTCCCAACATCCTTTCCTCCTGCCAAATTTACTAACTCTCTCTCCACTCCACATTGATAAATACAGTACTGTGCCAAAGCCTTAGGCATCCTAGCTACATATGTGTTGCTAAGGCTTTTGCACAGTCCTGTACTTAAGTATGGCCTGAATGTCATGCAAGAAGAATGAGGGGGTTCGCAATGGAAACTACCATTGTTTTATTTATTGACAGTATTTATTGCCCTTGTACAAAATGTTTTTGTAAGTGAAGTTCATCGTTAGCTGTGATTGTAGACTGTAGTTTTACATTGGTCAGGCTGGGTAGGGAAGGAGGATTACAGTGTTACCTATTCCATATTATTGCTACCATGACACTTTTTATCTATTTCCCAGTGTACATTCAATAGTTTTTGGTGTAGATTCAGAAGTTAAGAAATTTCAACCATTACCTTTCCCAATTTTAAAGATAGCCTTTAAATGCCAAGTTACAATATGTTTGAAAGAGAAATCATGAATGGCAATTCTTTCAGCTCAGAAAGTTTAGCTGTCAGGGCCGATCAGGGGAGCCTGTAAATGTAGTTTATTTAGATTTTCACACTGTATTTGATAAGGGGCAAATAGCTAGGGGTATTAGACTGCATTATGTCTACAGGGATTGGGATAATCTGCTTGTATTGGTTAGAGATTGATTGATGGGAGGTTCCATAAGGGTGTAACAGTCAAGGGAGGTAGTGGGGATAAGTTCACACTACGTATTAAATGCTCCCAATGGCACACATCTCAAGGTAACCAAGTTCAGCTCCTGGCCTTCACATGTGGCTTAGCCACTAAGCCCGGCGGAATGGTTTCTTCTGACGAGTTACTGACACCTTAAAACCAGTTGCCTCGGGCAAGATGGAGCTTGTCAGCCATTGTTGGCGGCTCACCTAGGAGAATGAAAACTCTGATCTCAAACCTCCGCTGCCTTGCGACTACACCCACTCATGGGGATGGCTTCCGGAGTAAACCCTGAGGAAGAATATGGAGCTGGAGTCCGGAAGGCAGTCCTCTGTTGTGTTCATTGCTGCCTGGCAACTCCTGCATGGGCAACAGCTTGCTCTCCATATCGTACAGCCCTGGCTTGCATATCACATGGACATCTGGGGCACAATATTCTTGGTGACCTCAATCAGCGGAGGGACTCAGACAGATGGGTGGAAAACAGAGTAGATGCAAATGGGAGAGACTGTGTCTAGTAGAATGCATCAAGGATCGGAACTTGGGTCTCACCTGTTTGCAGTCAGTAACTTGGACCAAATGAAGTCTGCCCATGTTTGCTGACAATATGAAAATTAGGTTCGGAAGTAGAAAATTTACTAACAGTGCTCATTTTGGTTTTGCATCACTTGCAGTATATTGATTGCTTTAAAAGCAGTATTAAAATTGGGAGTTTGAGGTTGATACCAGAATGTCCTCATTATTAACCGGAGGCCAGAATATATTATGGGGAGGGAGCTGGAGAATGGGTCGAAAGGGATAATTAATCAACCATGGTGGTATGGCAGAGCAGTTGAGATGAACTGAGTGGCTGAATTCTGGTCCTCTGTCTTATGGGCTTCTATATGCCTGCCATCCTGAAGCTTCCGAATAAAGGATGACCTGTTAGAAGACTCTTGCAGAGAGAGATGAGTGACTGTAACAATCCCTAGGATCGGGAATCACAATTAAAATGCTTGGCCACTGGGAAGTTCTGCATTTGGAGGCTGGAAGGAAGGAGTTTATTGAAGCGGTTTGTCCATGGCCTCTTCTTGTACCAAGATGAGGCCACCCTTATGATGGAGGCAGATCACTTTATATTGCTTTTGATGGCACAAATAGCGATTTCTCCTTCCAGGTAAAAAAAAATCTTACCCCCTCCTCTCTTCTTCTATTCCCCACTCTCGCCTCTTACCTCTTCTCACCTGCTTATCACCTGCACCTGGGTCCTCTCCTCCTTCCCTGTCGCCTACGGTCCACTCTCTTCTATCAGATTCCTTCCTCTCCAGCCCTTTACCTTTCCTACTTACCAGGCTTCACCTATCATCTTCCAGCTATCCTCCTTCTGATCCCCCCACCTTTTTATTCTGGCACCTTTCTTCCTTCTTTTCCAGTCCTGGTGAAGGGCCTCGGCCTGACACGTGGACTGTTTATTCATTTCTGTAGATGCTGCCTGACCGGCTGCGTTCCTGAGGCATTTTGTGTGCGTTGCTTTGGATTTCCAGCGTCTGCGGACTTTGGTGTGTTTAAAATTTCACAACCTGTGTCAGTGATAATAATCCTGATTCTAATTCTGATTCTGAAGCTTTGCAGTGTGACAGAATAATCTCACTATTTTACAAAATGATTTCCGACTGGACTCTATACATGGTTTGGTGCTAATTGGTAGATAAATAACACCATTAATCTGTACATAAAAATCAAAGCTAAGAGTGCAGTTTAGTGGCAACTTGCTGGTAATATTACCCTTCAAATGAGTTTTTAAAGTAAACCCCATGAGGTGTGTAAGATATTGAAGGGAAGGGAAGTATCCGTATGCTCTAGATCAATAGTTACACTACACTGGACAGCAGTGAAAAACATTTTATCAAAACGCACAAGAAATGCTGGTGAACGCAGCAGGCCAGGCAGCATCTATAGGAAGAGGTACAGACAGCGTTTCGGGCCGGGACCCTACGTCAGGACTAACTGGAAGAAGAGATAGCAGGAGATTTGAAAAAGATATTGAAAAACATTTTATGTTAATTTATGTACTACAGTTTGCAGGCTTCTCTTTCACAATGTTACCTACACTTTGCTAGTACTTCAAGAATTTTATGATGCTATGAAAGGGATTTGGGGGACACTATTTAAATCCATGTCTTTAGAAATAAAAATTAGCAGTGTTTATCATCTGTACATCAAAACATATAGTGAAATGCATCGTTTAATTCAAATCAACTCATTGAGGATTGTGCTGGGCAGCCTGTATATGTTGCACACTTCCACTGCCAATATAGCATGCCCATAACACACTAACCCAAACTGTATGTCTGTGGATTGTGGGAGGAAAACAGAGCACCTGGAGGAAACCCACATGATCACAGGGAGAACGTACAAACTCCTTACAGACATCAGTGGGAATCGAGCCCTGATTGCTGTAAAACAATGTGCTGACCGCTGTACTACTGTGCCACACCTTACTGCCTTCTTCATCAAGAAAGCAGCATCTGTCATCGAGACACCCACCAAATAGGCCATGATCTCTTCTCACTGCTGCCAACGGGAAGCAAGTACAAGAGCTTTAGGACCAACACCAACAGGTTCAAGAATGATTGTTACTATTCTACCATCAGGCCCCTGAGCTAGTGTGAATAACTTCACTCACCTCTACACTGAACTATTCCCACAACCTACTGACTCACTTTCAAGGACTCTACAGCTCATACTGTCAGTGTGATTGATATTGATTGATTTGCTCAGTTTGTCTTCTTTTGCACACTGGTTGTTTGTCAGTCTTTGTATGTTTTTCATTGGTTCTATTGTGCTTCTTTGTTCTGCTGTGAATGCCTGCAAGAAAACGAATCTCGGGTGGTATGTGGTGACATTTACTTTGAACTTTGATCAGGCCGAGAGGTGTGACTCAACTCTCCTCCACACAAGCCTTTGAAAGGTCTGCTCACACATTACTGCCTTTTCCTCTTCTCCATCACCGGCATTTCAGTGTTGAAAGTCCCAGGGTTAGTGTGAAGGTTAGAACTGATGACAGTCCAGTTGTAATGGTATTCTCTATTGCTGGATGGTTTTCATTTTACATCCAAGAATATGATGTTGAATTACACATGAAAGTTCATTGGTATTCTGTAGATAGATTGCCATGCCATGGGATTGTCATAAAAAGAGCAAAGATCTGGTAGATCAAAAGAACTGCTGGCACTTCAGGTCTTCAGTATCCATGAACTTCCTTCTCCCAGGGCGCCGACAGGTTTGGTGGGGGAGTTTGTTGTTTGGCTCTGCAGTCTGACTGACTCTGCGGGTCTGATTGTGAGATAGGTATCTCCCAAGAGTAACTGGGATATCGTCACTTGGGTCGCACATCGATGCAGATGTAAGGCTTAGGGAGATTTAGGGAGCAACAGGGAAGGCTTAACTGTTAAAAGTTGATTTTGTTTTAAATGTTTAAAGGTTAGAGGTTAGCTTGATTTGTCACATGTACATCAAGACGTGCAGCGAAATGTATTATTTACTTCAAGTGAAACCAGTGAAGATTGTGCTGGGCAGCCTGCAAGTGTCGCCATGCTTCCAGCGTGCCCACAACTTACTGACCCTGACCAGAGTGTGGCAGGAAACTGGAGGAATCCCGCGGGCAGAACGTGCAAACTCCTTACAGACTGCAGCGGGAATCGAATCCGGCTCTTACAACTGGTGCTGTAAAGTGTTGCACTACCATGCCATCATTTTAGTTAGATAGTTCTAATCATTTCTAGCTGTTTCATGTCTTTTATTTTAGCTTCTACTTAGGTGGTTCTAATCATTTCGTCCTTGGACTCACTTTACACCACACGCTGTCGGAGCAGTGCTGCCAGGATAATCAAGGACACGGCCCACTTTTTGTCCCTCTTCCCTCCGGGAGAAGGCTCAGGAGCTTGAAGACTTGTACGGCCAGATTTGGGAACAGCTTCTTTCCAACTGTGGTAAGACCGCTGAACGGATCCTGACCTGGATCTGGGCCGTACTCTGCAAATATCTGGACCTGCCTCTTTTTTTTTTTGCACTACCTTACTTTCCATTTTTCTATTTTCTATTTATGATTTATAATTTAAATTTTTAATATTTACTATCGATTTGTAATCCAGGGAGTGTGAAGCGCAGAATCAAATATCGCTGTGATGATTGTTCGTTCTAGTATCAATTGTTTGGCGACAATAAAGTATAAAGTATCATTTATAAATGCTATATCCCTATTTTCTACGTGTGGGCACGTGGCCAAGTGGTTAAGGCATTCGACTAGCGATCTGAAGGTCGTGAGTTCGAGCCCCAGCCGAGGCTGCGTGTTGTGTCCTTGAGCAAGGCACTTAACCACACAGTGCTCTGTGACGACACCGGTGCCAAGCTGTACCTGCCCTTGCCCTTCCCTTGGACAATATCGGTGTCGTGGAGAGGGGAGATTCGTAGCATGGGCAACTGCTGGTCTTCCATACAACCTTGCCCAGGCCTGCACCCTGGAGAGTGAAGACTTTTCAGGTGCAGATCCATGGTCTCGCAAGACTAATGGATGCCTTTAATTCCTATTTTAGAATTTCTTCAAATGTTTAATTAGTTTTTAAATTATTTACTTCATTTTTAATAGTTTTCATTTTGCCTTGAGCCAGTCCCTGAGGTGTTGTCACATGACCTTCTTCCAACCATCCCCCCCCACCCCCCCACCCCCCGTGCTCCATGCATTGGTCATTTAATGTGTTACCTGACTGTAGTCAATAGTTGTGCTTTCCAGTTGCCAGTAATTTTAGAGCTGAGTCAGAAAGGAAAAGCAGTAAAGATTTGTGAGGGTGTTACCTGTATCTTAGGGACTGGGTTATCAGAAGAGGTTATGACTTGAGAGCATAAGAGATCTTATGCCCCGCAGTGTATCCTTTGCTTCTCTTGATTGTTAATACATATGACATATTTCACTGTTTGTTTTGATGTCAATTGAAAAAGAAATGAATCTGATTCTTATAGAAGTTGTATAAAATTATGAGGAACGTAGAGAGGTTGAAGGCTCACAATCTTTTTTATCCCAGGGTTGGGTTTCAAGGCTTAAAGTGTGAGAAACAAGATTTAATAGGAGCCTGGGGGGGCGGGGGGCGACTTTTTCACTCGGAGAGTGGTTCGTATATGGAATGAGCAGCCAGGGGTAATGGTTGAGGCAGATATAATGACAACATTTTAAAATATTTTGACTGGTATGTAGAAAGGAAAGGTTAAATTCTAATCTGGTTCCCAACCTGGCGTGCACAAACCCCTTGGTATTGGTCCATGGCATAAAAAAGGTTGGGAACTCCTGGTTTAGAGGGATAATGGGTGATAGGTCAGCAAATGGGACCAGTTAGATGGACATGTTGGTCAACATAGATAAGTTGGGTTGAGGTCCCTCTTTCAATACTGTATGACTCTGAGGAGTAGAATGGAAACACTAAGTTTTCTTTTACTCCCTTTTAAATTCCTTTCTCTCTTGTAGTTCTCATCATTTAGATCATTCAGTCATCAATCAGATTAACCTGCAATTTGTAGACATATCTAGATGGTTTTTGTAGGCTTGGAGGTCCCTCAGCAAATGCGAGTGTGAATGGGAGAACGGAAAGCGCAGGTAAAGGGAAGTCTCGAGGAAATATATTGCATCACCTGCCAGATACAGCGTAGTCACCGAATGTTCAGACTGCTGCCAACGCTGGAGAACTGACATAAAAACAGTGAAACACTCAGCAAGTCAGGCAGCATTCATAGAGAGAAAAAACCAATCAATGTTTTGTGTTGGGGCCCTTCACTGAAATGGAGAAAGGGCTCTAGATCAGACACCTTAACAGTTTCTGTCTCTACAAATGCTGCTTGACCTTTTGAGTTTTTCTTGCATTTTCTAATTTTATTCTATAATTGCAGTGTTCTTGCTCTGGTTTTGATGCAGGATTTTAGCACAGCTGTAACAGAGGGTTTCATGCTTTTTCTTTAGCCTGACAAACTAAGGTACTGTACAAGCATACACACCATAGTAACACACAAAATCTGCAGCAAGAACCTGGCAGATCAGGCCGTGCCTAAGGAAAGGAATGAACAGTCAACGTTTTGGGCCGAGATCCTGAGACCCCAATCTGAGTTCTGGTAACTGCATAAGATGTAGGTCTAGGAGCAAAAATTAACACAGCTCCAGCATGTCTTAATCAAACAGCCTGCATTGTTTCATGTCCCAGTGTCTCCTATGGCCAAATCTCTGGAGCCTACCATAGCTTTGTACCAGTTGTGGTTAAAGCAGTCCTATTAAAACACTTTGAGAAATGATCTTCATCAATACTAGAAGAAGCCTCATTAGGAAGCTAGACTGGACCCAGTCAGAAGATATATTATGTTAAAACAAACATATTACATGACATTATTTGTTTTAATTAGTGTTATTTGTGAGAAACTCGTTATGTTAAAATACAATCCCATTCTTATGATTTTGTGTGTGGTACTTTACAAATAATCATGAGTGTTTGAAATGCAGTTTTCAGATCTGCCCGCAATCATAGTCCCACAAACAGCAAAATAACCATTGCCAAGTAATAAGTTTCTCTAATTAAGGGAAAATTATTGTTCCTGAACAACAGAAAGGATTCTCCAACACACAACATGCTGGAGGAACTCAGCAGACCAGGCAGTGTCTGTGAAAAAGAGTAAACAGTCAACGTTTTGGATCGAGACCCTTCATCAGGACTGGAAAGGAAGGGGAAGAAGTCAGAATAAGGTGGGGGAGGGAGGGAAGAAGTACAAGGTGCAGCTGATAGGTGAAGTCAGGAGAGGGGTAAGGGGCAAAGTTGATTGGTGAAAGGAACAAAATCTGGAGGAGGGGAATCTGAAAATAATTCTCCTGCTTTTCTAGGGATAAGTTACTTTACAGGCAGGAAGAGCTTTATGTCAATGAATCTTCTCTTCTTCGGCTATCCATCGATTTTCAATGATGACTGAGGCCTGGGCAGGGTTGTATGGAAGACCGGCAGTTGCCCATGCTGTAAGTCTCCCCTCTCCACACCACCGATGTTGTCCAAGGGAAGGGCATTAGGACCCATACAGCTTGGCACCGGTGTCGTCGCAGAGCAATGTGTGGTTAAATGCAAGGACACAACACTCTGCCCCAGCTGAGGCTCGAACTAGCGACCTTCAGATCACTAGACCGACGCCTTAACCACTTGGCCACGCGCCACACCATGTCAATGAGTCACATCAAAGACAGAGAAGCGAAAGACAGCAGTCGCTGGAATCTGGAGCGACAAGCGACCTGCTGGAGAAACTCAGTGGGTCAAGCAGCGCCTGTGGGGGGAGAGGAATTGGACCAAATAATGCTGATACTGGGTTTTGACCTGAACATTGAAATCCCTTCCCCACCCCACAGAAGCTGCTCAACATGTTGAGTTCCTCCAGCAGATTGTTTGATCCACGAAAGCTGGCGTGGTACCACAATGGCAATGTCTGTCCTGGATTTGTCTCGTTCAAGTCTCTAGTCAAAACTGCCTAGCACCAGCCTACCCACCATCAAGGACATAGTAACAGAAAGGTGACGGAAAATGGCCCGCAATATCATGAAGGTTCTCTCCCGCCCTGCTCACAAACTGTTTGTCCGACTACCATCAGGGAAGAGGCTACATAACGTCTATGCCAGGACGACCAGACCCAAAAATAGTTACCTTCCCCAAGCAGTAAGGCTGATCAACACCTCCACCTGCCAACCCACCCCACCACCACAACTTTATCATTTCCTGTCAGTCACTCTCCTGTGCCTAGCGCCACTTTATGGACAAACAAGCAATCTTTAGCTATCTTATGGATTTATCTTGACTGTTTTTTTTATCCTGTTCTTTATCTCACTGTTTTTTTGTGCTGCATCGGATCCGGAGTAACAATTATTTCATTCTCCTTTACATTTGTGTACTGGAAATTACGTTAAACAATCTTGACCTGTTCTTTTCTTGCATATTGGATGTTGGCCAGCCTTTGTAGTGTGTTGCTTTTCATGGATTCTAATGTGTTCCTTTGTCTTGTGGCTCCCTACAAAAAGGTTAATCTCAAGGTTGTACAGATACTTCGGTGATAAATTACTTTGAACTCTGAATCTTGAACCTTGAGGGGGTCCTGACCCCTTAACAACACAGACCTGATCAGTAAATTGCAGCTGACAAACCTGAAACAAGGATTGGCGAACGCAGCAGGCCAGGCAGCATCTATACGAAGAGGTACAGTTGATGTTTCGGGCCGAGACCCTTCGTCAGGGTCTCGACGAAGGGTCTCGGCCTGAACCGTCGACTGTACCTCTTCCTATAGATGCTGCCTGGCTTTCTGCGTTCACCTGCAACTTTGATGTGTGTTGCTTGAATTTCCAGCGTCTGCAGAATTCCTCGTGTTTGCTGAAGCAAGGATTGACTTGATGTGGGTGACTCTGAGCCGTCCAGTGACGTTTACCCAATTCTGGATCCATTTTCTTTTTGCTATTGACTAGTTATGGCTGAATGGATCGGGCGTTCCAACAGAGATCAAAGGAATTCACACTTAACAGATAGTAATGCTAGGCCTCATTCACTGTTACATGTCACGTTGCTAGGCCTCAAGTGTGGCTGCTAGGCAGTTTAGTGCCACTTCATAGACTGGCCACTATAGAAGGGGTCACAGTATTGAAAGATTACCCCAATAATAGGTCATGGTTTACAACTGGAAGAAGTTGACTTTGATGAGAGGTGGCCTGAAAGAGGGATATAAGATAAAATGGGCACCCAGCGTCTTTTGTCCCAGGGTGGCAAAGGCCAATATTGGAAGACATCTGTTTTTAAGGTGAATGGAGGAGAGTTTAGGGGAGAGGTCAGAGGTAGGTTTTATTAACAAATGGTGTAAGCAGAACGGAGGATTACGGACTGCGTAGGAGAGAAGGGTAAATTGATTGTGGAGTGGGTCTATATAGCTCAGCACAGCATTGTGAGATGAAGGGCCTATACTGTGCTGTACTGATCTATGTTTTGTGGTTCAGCACAGTAGCATAGTGGTTAGCATAATCGCTTTACAGCACACGCGATCACCAATCAGGGTTCAATTCCCTGCGCTGTCTGTAAGGAGTTTGTGTGTGCTTCCAATGACCGCGTGGGTTTTCTCCAGTACTGTACTCTGGTTTCCTCCCACAGTCCAAATACGTATGGATTAAGGATAGTAAGTTGTTGGCGTGTCAGGTTGGCATTGGAAACATGTTGAAACTTGTGAGCTGCCCTTTGCAATCATTCGCTGATCTTATTTGATGTAAACAATGCATTTCACTGTATCTTTTGTTGTTTCAATGAACATGTGGCAAATAAAGCTAATCTTCTTTAAGACAGAGATTAATAGGTTCTAGAATAGTAAGGGGTTTAAGGGTTATGGGGAGAAGGTGGAAAAACAGGGTTAATAAAAGCCCTGATTGAATGGCAGAATAGATTCAATGGGCTGAATGGCCTAATTCTGCTCCCATATCTCATGTACTGCTGCCACATAACAACAAATTTCATTACATATAGTACTGTGCAAAAATCTTAGAGACATACAGTGCCTGTAAAAAGCATTCAGCCTCCTTGGAAATCTTTATGTTTTATTGTTTTGCAACATTGAATCACAGTGAATTTAATTTGGATTTTTGACTGATCAACAGAAAAAGACTCTTTCATGTCGAAGTAAAACAGACCTCTACAAAGTGATCTAAATTAATCACGAATATAAAACACAAAATAATTGATTGCATAAGTATTCACCCCCCCCCCATTTAATATGACTCAGCATATCATCACTGGTGCAGTCAAATGGTTTTAGAAGTCACATAAGTAGTTTAATGGAGATCTGCTTTTTGAGACTTGTGTGAAGTCAAGGTAAAACAATTAACTGTAGTAAGAATATACTTGTATCTGGAAGGTCCAACTGCTGATGAGTCAGTACTCTGGCAAGTTTACACCATGAAGAGAAAAGAACACTCCAAGCAACTACACGAAAAGGTTGTTGAAAAAGCACAAGTCAGGAGATGATAGAAGAATGTTTCCAAGTCACTTAAAGTCCCTTTGAGCACAGTTAACTCAATCATGAAGAAATGGAAAGAATATGGCACAGCTGTAAATCTGCCTAGAGCAGGCCGTCCTCAAAAACTGAGTGACCGTGCAAGAAGGGGACTAATGAGGAAGGCCATCAAAAGAACTCTGACAACTCTGGAGGAGTTACAAGCTTCAGTGACTGGGGTGGGAGAGACTGCACATACAACAACTGTTGCCCAGGTGCTTCACCAGTTGCAGCTTTATGGGAGAGTGGCAGAGAGAAAGCCACTGTTGAAAAAAAACTCACATGAAATCTTGGGTAGAGTTTGCCTGAAGACATGTGGAAGACTTAGAAATCAGCTGGAAGAAGGTTCTGTGGTCTGATGAAACCAAAATTGAGCTTTAGCCTTCAGACTAAGTGCTATATTTGGTGTAAGCCGCACACTGCACATCATCAAAAGCACACCATCCCTACCGTGAAGTGGCAGCTCCATCATGCTGTGGGGATGCTTCAGTGCACCAGGCCCTGGAAGGCTTGTGAAGGTAGAGGGTAAAATGAAAAACAGGGAAATCCTGGAGGAAAACCTGATGCAGTCTGCAAGAGAACTGCAACTTGGGAGAGAGTTTGTTTTCTAGTAAGCCAACGACCTCAAGCATAAAGCCAAAGCTACACAGGAATGACTTAAAAACAACAAAGTTAATGTCCTGGAGTGGCCAAATCAGAGTCCAGACCACAATCCAATTGAGAATTTGTGGTTGGACTTGAAAAGGGCTGTTCACTCATGATCCCCATACAATCTGACAGAGCTTGAGCAGTTTTGCAAAGAAGGATTGGGTAAAATTGCCGTGCCCAGATGTGCAAAGCTGATAGAGACCTATCCACACAGACCCAAGGTTGTAATTGCTGCTGTAGGTACATCGACTGAATACTGGCTTGAAGGGGGTGAATGCTTATGCAATCAATTATTTTGTATTTTTGTATTTGTAATTAATTTAGATCATTTTGTAGAGATCTGTCTTCACTTAGACATGAAAAAGTCTTCTCCTGTTGATTAGGGTCAAAAAAGCCAAATTAAATCCAGTGTGATTCAATGTTGTAAAACAATAAAACATGAAAACTTCCAAGGGTGAATGAATACTTTTTATAGGTACAGTATATTTAACTAGAATACCTAAGTCCTTTGCACAGTACGGTATTTGTCAACATGGAGCAGTGAGTGAAGTTGTAAATCTGGCGGGAGCAAAGGAGGTTGGGAATGGGGAGGGTGGAGCACTGTGGGAGAAGTGTGGGAGAGGCGGCAGAGAAGGAGTGACTGGGGCTGGGGATGGCATAGGTGCAGACACACCCAGCCCTGAGACACCAGGCAAGGTCATTTGATTCCAAACAAGTGGTTTATTGATCATTACAGAATGTATCTCTGGTGCTTCCCTCTCCCTCCCATCTCCCTTCCCCTTTTCCCTTTTCCCTACCATGATTCCCCTCTCCCTGCCCCCTTTCCACTCTCAGTCCACAATAGAGGCCTATATTAGGATCAGGTTTCTCATCACTCACAGATGTCACAAAAGTTTGTTGTTTTTTCAGCAGTACAGTGCAATACATAAAATTACTACAGTAATGTGCAAAAGTCTTAGGCACCCTAGCTACATTCTGTATAACTGCCCAAGACTTTTGCACAATACTGTATGTCAGTGATAATGAACCTGATTCTGATTCAGATACCTTGTGATATAAGTACACTTTATCTGCCATTTTCATGTTAACCTCCCTGTGAAAATATATGCTAGCTGCTGGTCCCTCATTACAAAACTTCAAATGGTTACAAACCACTTTAACACATCTTGTAAGTCATGAAAACGGCAGCATAAATAGAGGCATTTTATTAGCATTCACCCACTGTTACTTTTGACAGTGTGTGAAGCGTCCGTAGGACACAGCTGAAATAAAATCAATATCTTAGAAGCATGTCAAGTGCCAACAACCCATCCCGAGGGCAGCTACGTTCACTGCAAAGCCCTGAAGGAGAAAATAAATCAAAGAAAGTGACAGGATATTCCCATGGTGGTCTGCAGAAGAAGAAGAGCTTTTAGTTCCTGCTTCCCCATTAGCAATACAGAAACCACACCAACACTCACACGGTCACAAAGCCAAAGTCAAAATCAAGTTTAAGGTCATGTGCACAAGAGATGGTAGTGTAGCGGTTAGTGTAACATTATTACACCGCCAGCAGCTGGGGTTCACTCCCTGCGGCTGTAAGGAGTTTGTACGTTCTCCTCGTGACCGCGTTGGGTTTCCCCCAGGTGCTCCGGTTGAGGGAGCTAGGACTTTCCTCTTTGGAGTGGAATGAGAATGGGAGGTGACTTGTTAGAGGTGTTACAAGACAATAGGAGGCATAGATCAAGTGGACAGCCAGAGACTTTTTCCCAGGGCAGAAAGGGCTAATGTGGTAGTGTAGTGGATAGTCGAATGCTATTATAGCTTGGAGCTTTGGAATTCAGGGTTCAATTCTGGCAATACTCTTTAAGAAGGTTTGTATGTTCAGGTTCTCTGGTTTTCTCCCACAGTCCAAAGACATACTGGTTGGTAGGTTAATTGGTCATTCTAAAATGTCCTGTGATTGGGCTTGGGTTATATCAGTGGTTTGCTGGGCAGTCCAGTTTGTTGGGCTGGAAGTGCCTGTTTCGCTGTATTTCTATAGACAATAGACAATAGGTGCAGGAGTGGGCCATTTGGCCCTTCGAGCCAGCACTGCCATTCACTGTGATCATGGCTGATCATCCACAATCAGTATCCAGTTCCTGCCTTATCCCCATTACCTTTGATTCCACTATCTTTGAGAGCTCTATCCATCTCTTTCTTGAAAGCATCCAGATACTTGGCCTCCACAGCCTTCTGGGGCAGAGCATTCCATATATCCACCATTCTCTGGGTGAAAAAGTTTTTCCTCAACTCCATTTTAAATGGCCTTCCCCTTATTCTTAAACTGTGGCTTCTGGTTCTGGACTCACCCATCAGCGGGAACATGCTTCCTGCCTCCAGCGTGTCCAATCCCTTAATAATCTTATATGTTTCAATAAGATCCCCTCTCAGCCTTCTAAATTCCAGAGTATACAAGCCCAGTCGCTCCAATCTTTCGACATATGACAGTCCCGCCATCCCGGGAATTAACCTTGTGAACCTATGCTGCACTCCCTCAATAGCAAGAATGTCCTTCCTCAAATTTGGAGACCAAAACTGCACACAGTACTCTAGGTGTGGTCTCACCAGGGCCCTGTACAGCTGCAGAAGGACCTCTTTGCTCTTATACTCAATTCCCCTTGTTATGAAGGCCAGCATGCCATTAGCTTTCTTCACTGCCTGCTGTACTTGCATGCTTGCTTTCAGTGACTGATGTACAAGAACACCTAGATCTCGTTGTGCTTCCCCTTTTCCTAACTTGACTCCATTTAGATAATAATCTGCCTTCCTGTTCTTACCACCAAAGTGGATAACCTCACATTTATCCACATTAAACTGCATCTGCCATGCATCTGCCCACTCACCCAACCTGTCCAAGTCACCCTGCATTCTCATGACATTCTCCTCACATTTCACACTGCCACCCAGCTTTGTGTCATTGGCAAATTTGCAAATTTCTAAAATAAATTAAAATAATATTAAGATGATTGGGATGTCAGAGGTAAGTATTTTGTACAGAGTGGAACATCCTGCCAAGAGTGCTGGTAGAGACAGATAAAATGTACGTTAGGGACATTTGAGGAAACTTTTAGATAGTTACGTTGATGGTAGAAAAATGAAGGGCTATCTAGGAGGGAAGGGTTAGATTGATCTTAAAAGGTAGCACTACATTATGGGCCAAAGGGCCTGTACTGTGTTGTAGTGTTCTGCACTTTATAGCCACTTTATTAGGCACCTGTTCGCCTGCTCATTAATGCAAGTATCAAATCAAAAGTTCAAAGGTTCATTTATTATGAAAGTTTACAACTCTGAAATTATTCTTCTCCAGATAGCCACATGAAACGAAACAAGAAAAGAATGGCAGCACGATTGTCAACCCCAAATCCCCCCTCCCCACACAAAAAAAACAAACAAAAATGGAACAGGCACATGGATCCCCAAACCCCTCTCCCCGCACACAATAAAAACGTGGAAGATCGGGCGAAAATCACAGAATATAAAAAAACTGTAAAACTGAAAGAAAATCTGTAGTCCAAGACCAGATCGAAAGCACAGAAAACATAGGTAACATTCTAACTGGGCACAGAGGTGGGTCTTCCCTCTTTAGCAGCAGTGATCTCTCACCAGCGATCGAAGGCTGGCTCCTCTCTCTGGTAGCGGAGCGATCCCCCAGCGATCGAAGGGCGGTCTCCCTTCTCCAGCGTTCACCCTCTGCATTCCCTCGTCACTTTAATCTGTGAATAATGGAAGCTTTAATCGGCGAAATGGAGTCAACCACTGGCTTGTGCCCCGTCCCACAGCCACCTTGCCACAAGGTTTGCGCTCGCTGCCACGGCCTCCCAGAATCCTCTAAAAGACAGCAGAGTATTGAAACAGCCAAACGATCTCCAGCAAAGGCTCCAACAGTTCCAGAACCATATCCAAGATGCAAAACAAATGTAAAAGACATAAAAGAAATGAAATATATGGTTTCATGATCTATCCAGAAGATGGCGACCAAAGGAGCATTGTATGCAGGCACCAGCTTGACCCGAAGCCATTGAGCGATTTGTGCAGCAGCAACTGATTGACTAAAAGCATGCAGGCATGGTCAAGAGATTCAGTTGTTGTTTAGACCAAGCATCAGAATGGAGAAGAAATGTGATCTAAGTGACCTGGACTGTGAAATGATCGTTAGTGCCAGACAGGATTGTTTGAGCATCTCAGAAACTGCTGATCTCCAGGGATTTTCGCACACAGCAGCCTCTAGGGTTTGCAGAGAATGGTGCAAAAAAAAAACCAAAAACCATCTAGTAAGCGACAGTTCTGTGGGTGAAAACGCCTTGTTAATGAGAGAGGGTGGTGGAGAACGATAAGACTGGTTCAATCTGACAAGAAGGTGACAGTAACTCAAATAACCACGTGCTACAGCAATGGTGTGCAGAAGAGCATCTCTGAATGCACAACACGTTGAACCTTGAAATGGATGGGCTGCAGCAGCAGAAGACCATGAACATACACTCAGTGGCCACTTTATTAGATACAGGGAGTACACTAGCCATTGATTGTATGTTCAATGACGTGACAGGGGCTTCCAACCTTTTGTATGCTATGGACCAATACCATTAACTGAGGAGTCCTTGGACTCCAGGTTGACAAACACTGATTCAAAAGAAAGAGCAGTATAGCACCAGAAGACCTTTGGCTCATGATGTTCTGCCCAGTTAATTAAACTAACCATTTTCTTCTTTTATCAGTAAAAAAAAGTCACATTTATTTAGAATCATGGTGGAATGGAGCATGGAAACCGGCCTATTTGGCCTGTTGGTTTCTTAAGATATATTGTGTTATATTGGTGTTGTGTCATGAGGGAGAAATAGTGACAGTTTATACCAACACTGTCGCATCGTGGTTATGTTGCTTGATTGGTATTATAAAGCCTGGTCTGTTGACTTGGAGACGGGAGTTAAAATCTCAATGTGGATGTTAGACTGTTTAAATTCAAGAAGGAACTACTTACATATTTTTTCAGACATCTGCTGTTGGTGTTGAAACAATAAACAATTTTCCAGAGGAACACAGCAGCTGTAGAAGGACAGGAGTTGGCAGTGCTTCGCACTTAACCCAGCTCAAAACTGAGAGTGGTGGTGTGGGGTGGGGGGGAGGGTAGAGTGTATGAAGAGACAATTTATTTTTCTCCTCGAGCTATTTGTGTGTCGCCTCAGATTCAGCATCAGCAGTCTTTCGTGTCTCTGTTATGCCACTCTGCTGAAGATATGCCAACTCTGAAGGAGATTTTGTCGTCGCTGCTTTGGAATTTCTGTGAGACCCTCTCTCACTGTTCTCTAACTCTTTGATTATATCCACTCTGTACTTCTCTATTCTGTGTCCTGATGCCTGTCAGCAGTTACCACCAAGCTCAAGGACAGCTCTGTGCCACTGCTATCAGACTCTTGAACGGAAATCTTGTACAATAAGATGGAGTCTTGATCTCAATCTCAATCTTGCCCTCTCTCTGTAGCTGTTACACTTTATTTTGAACTATTATTGTTTCCTTTGTCCTAGCTCTGCACCGTGTTATGCTCTGATCTGTATGAACAGTATGCAAGACAAGTTTTTCACTATATCTTGTTGCATAGAATCATAGAAATCTGCAGCACATTACAGGCCCTTCGGCCCACAGTGTTGTGCCTACCATATACCCTACTCTAAAAGCTGCCTAGAATTTCCCTACTGCATAGCCCTCTATTTTTCTAAGTTCCATGTACCTATCTAAGAGTCTCTTAAAAGACCCTGTTGTATTTGTCTCTACCACCTTTGCTGGCAGTGCATTCCAAATACCCACCACTCCCCGTGTGAAAAACTTCTCTCTGACATCCCCCCTGTACCTACTTTCAAGCACGTTAAAACTATGCCTCCTCATGTTAGCCATTTCGGCCCTGGGAAAAGGCCTCTGTCTATTCACACGATCACTTGTCACGTTACATGTGACAATAATTAACCAATATGAAGACCGATAGCAATGTCAGTTGCAAACACGAGGGATCCTGCAGATGCTGAAAATCCAGAGCAACTCGTACAAAATGCTGGAGGAACTCAGCAGGCTAGGCAGCGTCTGCGGAGAGGAATGGACAGCTTACGTTTCGGGCCGAGGCACTTCATCAGGACTTATGAAGGGTATTAGCCTGAAATATTGGCTCTTTATTCCTTTCTGTAGATCACGGATCCAAACCTTTTTCGTACCATGGACCAGTACCATTCAGGAAGGGGGTCTATGGACCCCAGATTGGGACACTGCCTGACCTGCGGAGTTCCTCCAGCATTTTGTCTGTGTTGTGATCTTAGTTATGCCAGGGTGAGCCAACCTCCACTGCCGCACTGCAGTATTGATAAACATCACCAGACAGACCCAGGTTGTTACTGATTGTTGTTGACCGTAGTAGATAATCCCTTCAAGCAAGACTAAATATGCAGGCAATCTTAAAGGCAGCCGTATTAATGAGCTGATCTGATGACTTGATATTTCAGTGCTGCCAGTTTACTCAGAGATACTCTCACCTCCTGAGTCAGACGCTAGTAAATGCAAATCTATCACTAGACGAACACTAGGGATTAGCTTAATAGGAAGGCAGAGATCATCTTGAAGACGGGATTGTCATAAAACATTAGAAAATAGGAGTGAGTGTAAGCCACCTCATTACGATCTTGCACTGCACTCTCTCTCTGTAGTTGTTACACTCTATTCTGCATTGTTACTGGTTTACCACGTTCTACCTCAATGCACTGAGTAATGATCTGATCTGTATGAGCAGTATGCAAGACAAGCATTTCACTGTATCTTGCTACAATAATAAACCAGTTCCAATTCCACTGGGCTGCTCAAGCATGTTGGAGGAGGGAGGGATGGTGGCCAGTTGCAGGCAATAATTAAAACAAAATCTACAGATGCAACCTGGGTCTCGAAGAAGGACCTCGGCCTGAAACGTCAACTGTTTATTCATTTCCACAGACGTTGCCTGACCTGCTGAGTACCTACAGCATTCTGTGTGTGTTGATTTAGATTTCCATCATTTGCAGAATTTCTTGTGTTTATGAAAAACTGCAGATTCTAGAATTGTGAAATAATTCTGCGAATGCTCAGCAGATCAGGCAGCATCTGAAGAGAGAGAGAAGGAGAGAGATAACATTGCAACCTGGGATACTGAAAAGTTACAGTTGGGCTAGGAATGGATAGAAGGATAGATGGATGGATCTCTGGTAGGGTGAGACCAAACAGGTTAATGTGACAGCAAGAAACACATTATGAAAGGAGAGGCAATCTGTCTCCTACTCTGCTGACTGTATCCATAATTCATGATCATTTGAAAACGATTCTTAGTTTGTACCTGATAATCTGAACCTTCTTAAGAAAGAAAGGAAACTCAGCCTTTCATGAACAATAATTCCGCAAAATCTTGGCAGTTTCAAGTTCCTGGGTGCCAACATCTCTGAAGGTCTATCCTGGACCCAACATATTGATGCGATCACAAAGAAGACATGACAATGGCTGTATTTCTTTAGGAGTTTGAGGAGAATTGGTATGTCACCAAAGATACTCACAGATTTCTACGGATGTACTGGGGAGAGCATTCTAACTGGTCCCATCACTGTTTGGAACAGAGCAGCCATTACACAGGATGAAAAAAAAATGCTGCAGAAAGTTGCAGACACAACCAGTTCCACCATGAGCACTAGCCTCCCTGGCGTCAAGGACATCTTCAAAAGGCAATACCTCAAAAAGGTGGCATCCATCATTAAGGACCCCCATCACCCAGAACACGACCTCTTCTGATTGCTATCATCAAGGTGGAGGTACAAGAGCCTGAAGATACACACTCAACATTTTAAGAACAGCTTTGTCCTCTCCACTATCAGTTTTCTGAAGGGACAATGAACCTCACTACTTTGTTTTTCTTTTTTGCTCTCTTTTTGCACTACTTATATAATTTAATTTTTATACAATACTGTGCAAAAATCTTAAGCACCCTAGCTAAATATATGTGCCAAAAATTTTGTGCAGTACTGTGTATGTATATATATATTTCTTATTGTAATTTATAGATTTTTATTAAGTATTGCAATATACTGCTATTGCAAAACAACAAACTTCATAGCATATGCCAGTGATATTAAACCTGATTCTGATAACCCTGCGGTGATGTGTCATTGTAAAACAGGATTCTGTCACACTCTCACCAGATAGAAATGTTTCCACAGTTGAAGACACTTCTGCTCTAAACAGGAAAATTATTGAGTTTAGTATCTATAAAAGGGACAGATGTATGGTAATTACATTTGAGATTAGTAATTAACTGGATGAAGGAGACGTGCATGCAATTGTCCATTTCAAGGCAATGCTGCTGCTTTAATTAATTCTTTTGAAGAACTTTTCCCTTAGACTAAGTTCCAATTAACCAACCTACACCATTATCCAAAGGCTGTGTTTATCTCTTATTAAAAGACAAATAATCATTTGATTAAATCTGTTTCAATGCCCCAAGCATTAATTAAATAAACGAAATCTTCACAGAAGTGTACAACCAGAACTAGTTCCTTTGCAGCTGTAGTTCAATTGGATGTGCTTGGAAATTTTGACTTTGTGTTACAACTCTTAAGCTCATGTTATGCTGAATTGTGTAAGACTTCGGTGAAGCCACATTTGGAGGATTGTCAGCAGATCTGGGCACCTATCTACAGAAAAGATATCAATAAGATTGAAAGAGTACAGAGCAAAATTACAAGGATGTTGCCTGGTCTTGAGGATCTGAGTTATAGAGAAACGTTGAATAGGTTAGGACTTTATTCACTAGCGTGTAAGTAAATGAGGGAAGTTTTGATAGAGGTATACAAAATTATGAGGGTTATACATAGGGTAAATGTAAGTGGGCTTTTATCACTGAGGTTAGGTAAAGCTGGAACTAGAGGTCATGGGTTAAGGGTGAAAGGTGAAATATTTAAGGGGAACCTGAGGGAGGGGGGCTTCTTCAGTCAGAGGGTGGCACGGGTGTGGAATGAGCTGCCAGTGGAAATGGTGGATCCAGGTTCAATGATAACATTTAAGAGAAGTTTGAATAAGTACATGGTTGGGAGGGATATGTAGGGCTATGGATCAGGTGCAGGTCATTGGGGTTAGGCAGAATAACGATTCAGCATGGACTAGATGGGCTGAAGGGCCTATTTCTGTGTTTAGTGCTCTGTGACTCTATGTTGTCTGTGCAGCACCAAGGTAGTGCTGTGTTGTTTGGGGGTGCTGTCCTTTCCATGAAATATTAAGCCATTTGTTCTGTCCCAGGGACATTCAAAGATCTTTTGCACAGAACGGCAAACAAGTTACCACCAGTGACTTGACCAATATCTATCCCAGCACTTGCTTTTCTAGCACCTCTTATTTGGTTGTTATCACATTGTTTGTTGTGGGAGCTGGCTGATCGTAGATCCCTTGCTACATTATTTACAATAGACAGCTATACTGTACGTCAAGAAACCCCAATTGTAAATTGTTTTCGGACGAACTCAAAAAGGTTTGGAAGACATGATGAAAATGCTTGTTTTTCTCTTTATGGATCCCGAGAGGGAGACTGAACTGTAGTAGACTTGTGGATCGGTTTATTAGTGTTATGTGTAGCAGTGAAAAACTTAGTTTTGCATGCCATCCATAAAGATCATCACTTCATCAAGGTTGTTCTAGGGGAAGTCAACAATAGAATGCAGAATAAAGTGCAACAGTTACAGAGAGAGTGCCGTGCAGGAAGACAATAAGGTCTGATCTCGAGTGCAATGTAGTCTGTCTTTTCTTACTAAAGGATCATTCAATAATCTTACAACAGCAGGATAGAAGCTGTACTTGAGCCTACTGGTACATGCTTTCAGGTTTTTGTATCTTCTGTATGGGAGGGTGGAGAGGAGACAATGTCTGGGGTGGATGGATGGCAACTCTAGTTGTACTGTTCTGTCTTCTAAAATCCATGGGTACTTGTTCTATTGATCTACAGCATGGACTGGAGAATGCTGCTTAACTGTGCAGTGACGTGGGGACGACTCTGATGCATTGTACTTAGAAAATACAACCTAGTACAGGCCCTTCAGCCCACAATGTTGTGCCGAGCTTTTATCCTACTCGAGGATCACAGTAGCACAGTGGTTAGCACAACGCTTTAGAGTACCACCATCCCGGGTTCAGTACAGTAAGGAGTTTGTATGTTCTCCACGTGACTGCGTGGGTTTCCTCCGGGTGCTCCAATTTCCTCCCACAGTCCAAAGATGTGTTGGTTGCTTAGTTAATTGGTCATTGTAATTTGTCCCGTGATTAGGCTAGGGTTAAATCGGAGGTTGCTGAGCAGCACAGCTCAAAGGGCCAGAAGGACCTGTTCCATTCTGTATCTCAATAAATTTTTTAAAAACCATCCTAACCTTTCCCTCCATTTTTCTTTCATCCACTTGCCTAAGTGTTTCTTGAATGGCCCTTATGTACCTGTCTCTACCATCATCCCTGACAGGGTACTGTGTGCACCCACCACTCTGTGTAAAAAGCTTACCACTGACATCACCCCACTATATTTTCCTCCAAACACTGTAAACTTACCCCCTCCCCCGGTATTTGTCATAAATTTGTTCCCACAGAGCCCGCTAATTGACCTACAGTCATTCTCAGCACGTGTAGCAAACCCAAAAGTGCGACAGCTTTGAAGTAAGACGGAAAAAAGAATTGTGTCACCTTTCACAACATAATGACACCTTTCAAATCTGTTATAAAGATACCAGTCGTAATATCCTCTCGAAAATATTCAGCAGGATACTATCAACCGTTAGCTCTGCAGAATCACTTCTGGCTAGTGTTGTTTGCAGAATGAGATGTTGAAGTTAATTAATGGAAAGAAAAAAACAGAGGTTATAGAAGCAGGGATTAAAGCTATCCCACATTCCAATATGATCATGACTGATTATCTATTTCAGTATCCTGTGCACGGCGTTTCCTAGATCCCTTTCGTTAAGAAATAAATCTGACCCTTTTTTGAAAATTTGAACTAGAATCAGATTTATGATCAGTCTTTTTTTATGATGTGGACATTGTTGTTTTGCAGCAGGAGTACAGTGTAAAGTGCGTGCATCTCAAATAGCCTCTGACAACCATGTCCAGCTCCTGGCCTTCACATGTGACTTCACTACTGAGCCTGACAGAACCGTTTCTACTGACAGGAGAAGGGGCAAAGGTGTCAGAGAGTCATATTGTCATAAAAAAGTACAGCACAGAAACAGGCCCTTTGGCCCATCTTGTCCATGCTGAACCATTTAAACTGCCTACTCTCATTGACCTGCACTGGGATCATAGCCCTCCATACCCCTACCATCCATGTACCTACTCAAGCTTCACCTAAACATTGAAATTGAGCTTGCATGCACCACTTGTGCTGGCAGCTCGTTCCACAGTCTCCCAACCCCCTGAGTGAAGAAGTTTCCCCTCATATTCCCCATAAACTTTTCACCTTACATCCTTATCCCATGATCTCTAATTGTAATCCCTCCCAGCCTCGGTGGAAAAAGCCTGCTTGCATTCACCCTATCTATACCCCTCATAATATGGTATATCTCTCCTCTATCAAATCTCATCTTAATCTTCTATGTTCCAAGGGTCTTTTAAGAGACTCCTGGATAGGTACACGGAGCTTAGAAAAATAGAGGGCTATGGGTAACCCTAAGTAATTTCTAAAGTAAGTACATGTTTGGCACAGCATTGTGGGCCAAAGGGCCTGTATTGTTCTGTAGGTTTATTATGTTTCTATGAATAAAGTCCTAACCTATTCAATCTTTCCTTATAACTCAGATTCTCCAGACCTGGCAACATCCTTGTAATTTTTCTCTGTACTCTTTCAATTTTATTTCTTTCTTTCTTGTAAATATAGTAGGTGACCAAAACTGCACGCAATACTCCAAATTAGGCCTCACCAATGTCTTATACAACTTCAACATAACACATCCTATCTCCTGTATTTAATACTTTGATTTATGAAGGCCAGTGTTCCAAATGCTTTCTTTACGACCCTGGTTACTACTACTACGTTGACTCAGGCTTAGGGGGCCAGCGTCGGGCAAAACACTGGTTACTGGTGCCTTAAAACCAGTCGTTTTGGGTAAATGAGCTCGTCAACCATCATTGGCAGCTCATTTAGAAGGAAAATTCTGATCTGAAGCCTCTACTGCCTTACAGCTATTACCACTTACAGGGAGGGCTCCAGGAGTGAACCCGAAGGGAAAATTCCGGAGCTGGAGTCTCCAAGGTAGGCCTACGTTGAGTTCAACACAGACTGGCAACTCCTGTGACGCTGCTGGTGCCAAACTGTGTCGATCCCTGCCGCTCCTCTGGGTTCATCAGGTTTGGGGGAAGGGAAGATTGTTACCCGGGTAACAGCTTGCTCTGCACATTGTACTGCCCTGGCTTGCATTTCCAGTCAGCTAGGACCCTGACCAGTGGAGGTCTCGGTAGTGCAAAAGCACAAATTTGCTGTAAGTTGCAAAATAAATAAATAAAAGACGAAAGGAAAAGGAAAATGAGTACAGGACAAAAAAAAACAAGTACAGGACAAAAAAAGTTTTAAAAAACACAGTTTGAGATGTGCTGGGGCAGCCTGCAGGTCTTGCCGTGCTTCTGGCACCATCATTGCATGCCTTTTACTAACCCTGATTTAGAATGTGGGAAGAAACAGAGCATTCGGAGGGAACCTTCACGGTCATGGGAAGAACGTGCATACTTCTTAAAGGCAGCTGTGGGAATTGAACCCCAATCATGCAGCTAGCTCTATAGTAGCATTAAGCAAACCGCTGAGCTACCGTACCACCCACCTCCCCATCCTGTCCCGATGCATGGCGGCTTGGTATGGCATGACTGAAAGGAGGTACAGAGAGTTGTGGACACAGCTCTGCACATCATGGAAGCCAGCCTCCTCTCCCTGGACTCTGTCTACACTTCTCCCTGCCCCGGTAAAGCAGCCAGCAAAATCAAAGACCCCACCCACTGTGGCTACTTTCTCTTCCCCCTCCCGTTGAAATACAAAAACCTGAAAGCACGTACCACCAGGCTAAAGGACAGCTTCTATCCCACTGTTATCAGACTAGTGAATGGTTCACAAATAAGAGAAAGTCTGCAGATGCTGGAAATCCAGAGCAACACATACAAAATGCTGGAGGAACGCAGCAGGTCAGGCCACAACTATGGAAAACAGTAAATGTCGAGGATTTGGGATACTTCAGCCCATTTTCCAGACTGAAAAGAAAGGGGGAAGATGCCTGAATATAAAGGTGGGGGTAAGGGAAAGAAGCTAGCTGGAAAGGTGATTGTGAAGCCAGTTGGGTGGGTAAATTCAAGGGCAAGAGAAGAAAGAATTTGATAAGAGAGCAGAGTGGACAATAGGAGAAAGGGAAGGAAGAGGGGACCCAGGGGGAAGTAAAAGGCAGGTGAGAAGAAGTAAAAAGTTAGAGTGGGAAGTAGAGGAAGGAGGGGTAGGGGAAATTTGTTCACTGGAAGGAAAAATCGACATACATCCCATCAGGTGTAAGGGTTCCCTTGTATGATAAGATGGACTCTTGACCTCATAGTCTACCTCGTTAGGACCTGCTCTGCACTTCCTCTGTAGCTGTTGCACATTATTCTGTATTCTGTAACTGTTTTACCTTGCCCTGCCTCAGTGCACTGTGCAATGAATTGATCGGTATGGACAGTATGCAAGACAAGCTTCTCACTGTATCTCGGTACACGTGACAATAATAAACCAATTCCAATTCCAATTCCAATTCCGAGTTGGCATTCCGTCTGCTTTTGATTAAATGGTGAGGGCGCATCACCCATCGTGATTCCTGGGCCAGTTTTAAAGTGCTAGGCACGAGCTGAAATGTCTTCGGATGGATAATGGAAAATGTAACCTTATTTTTAATAGCTGACAATCTTGCAAGAGCTTTTTTATTCAATCGTTATTAGAAGTCGTGCATGATTTGTTGGTTTAAGTTGTTATAATGGGGGATAAAAAGCAACTTGTACCTGCTGACAGTTTGCCTTGGGCTATTGATATCGCTTGGTGGATAGCTGGCGATGTTCCATTATCCTGAAATAATCTGGTAATTGCGCTAGCCTTTTACTCAAGCATTTACAACAGATGTCACTTGCTCAGTCATCAACCTGCCATCCATGCAAATCATCTCATCAAAAACACAAGAGATTCTGCAGATACTGAAAATCTTGAGCAACACACACAAAATGCTGGAGGAACTCAGCAGGTCAGGCAGCGTCTATGGAGGGCAATAAGCAGTTGGCGTTTTGGGCCGAGACCATCAGAAAGGGGAACAGAAGCCAGAATAAGAAGGTGGGGAGGTAAGGTGTATGAGCTGGCAGGTGCTAGCTGAGATCAGGTGAGGAGCAAGTTGGGTGGGTAGTGAAAGCAGGAGGGGATGATGTAATAAGCTGTAAGGTGATTGGTAGAAAAGATGAAGGGCTGAAGAAGAAGGAATCTGATAGGAGGGGACAGTGGGCCATGGGAGAAAGGGAAAGAGGAGAGGTGCCAGAAATGATGGGTAGGTGAGGAGAAGAGAAGGAGTTAAGAGAAGAGACAGAATGGAGAATGCAAAAAAGAAGAGGGGTGGGGGGGGGAGGCATTACTGGAAATTAGAGAGATTGATGTTCATGTCATCAGGTTGGAGGCTACCTGGACAGAAAATGAGGTGTTACTCCTTCAATCTGACTTGTCATAGTAGTAAAGGAAGCCATGGACAGACATGTCAGAATAGGAATAGGGAGAACGCTGTCTTACAAATTTCTATAGATGTCAGTTCATGGCCTTCTTTCAGCCCTTACCTCTTCCACCTATCAAGTCCCAGCTTCTCACTTCATCCCCCCCCCCTCCCCTTCTCCTGGTTTTATCCATCACCTGTTAGCTTGTACACTTTCTCATTCACTCACCACCTTATTCTGGCTCTGCCCCCTTTGTTTCCAGTCCTTGTGAAGGGTCTCAGCCCAAAATATTGACTCTTTATTCATTTCCGTAGATGCTGAGTTCCTCCAGCATTTTGTGTGTGTTACTCTGGATTTTCCAGAATTTGCAGACTCTCTTGTGTTTCTGACCTCTATGGTCAGTTGTGCCTGGCTGAGCAGATAGATTTAATGAAAGAAAGCTTCTGTACAATGCAGTGATCCCTTAGCACCAAACGAAGACTAAACTTGACTTTGACTGTGGGATTTTGTGTTTGCAGAATGGACAGCTTGCCAAAGTATTAAGTTTATCCTGGCTCCAGAGGAAACTAAATTCAAAGACTATTTTAACTGAAGGGGAAACATCTAATGCAAAATGCAATCCACTCTTCAAATGCACGCAGTAGTCACTTTATTAGGTACACCTGTACACCTGCTCATTAATGAAAATATCTTGTCAGCCTATCATGTGGCAGCAACTCAATGCATTAAAACATACAGACAGGATCAAGAGGTTCAGTTGTTGTTCAGACCAAACATCAGAATGGGGAAGAAGTGTGACCTAAGTGACTTTGACCATGGTATGATTGTTGGTGCCAGACGGGGTGGTTTGAGTATCACAGAAACTACTGATCCCCTGGAATTTTCACACACAACAGGTTCTAGAGTTTACAGGGAATGGTATGAAAAACAAAAAAAAATCCAGTGAGCAGCAGTTCTGTAGACAAAAATGCCTTGTTAATGAGAGAGGTCAGAGGAGAAGGTACAGACTGATTCAGGCTAGCTGGAAGCACCTGAACATATATATATATGTGTGTGTGTGTGTGTGTGCACTTAAGACTTTTGCACAGTACTGTAGTGATTTTATGTGTTGAACTGCACTGCTGCCACAAAAAAATATACGTGAGTGATGATAAACCTGATTCTGATATGGGTCTCTGTTGTGGACTATGCAAAGAGCAAAAAAAGTCAGTGAGCAATAGTTTTGTGGGCGAAAACGTCTTTTTAGTGAGAGAGGTCAGAGGAGAATGGCCAGATTGGTTCAGGCTTACAGGAAAGCGACAGTAACTCAAATAACCACGCATTATAACAGTAGTGTGCTGAAGAGCAACACATTGAACCTCAAAGCGAATGGGCTACAGCTGCCGAAACCTACTTTATTAGGGACAGGAGGTAACTAATAGAGTGGCCACTGAGTGTAGTTTAAGCATCAAACATTATGAAAGTATGGCTTAAAAATTTTACATTGACTGAAAGTTCTTACTAGAGTAGAGATGAAGATGTGAACAGCATGTGAGGCAGTTTTTGTTTCCCCAGTCGAATCAGATACAGGGTTTGGAATTTTTCTTCAGTTTAGTTATGGGAAGGCATGAAGCAATTCATTTGCTGAATTGGATGGGGGCTTCACAATCATGCTTCCTTTCCTGTGATCCCTCAACTGTCAACCTTGTAGAATTAGGTTACAGGGCATCATGTCCTCATCTTCATCATTGTTTGCTGAATAATCAATTATACTCTTCCTTTGTTGTGTACATACTTAGCAATCCTTCCTCATGTTCACACCCCCAATCCTTTGCACACTGTTAGAGTCATAGAACACTACAGCACAGTAGGAGGCCCTTTGGCCCATCTAGTCTGTGCCAAACTATCAATATACCTTGTCCCATTGACCTGTACCCAGATTTAACCCTCCATACCCCTCCCATCCACGTACCTATCCAAATTTCTCTTAAATGTTGCAATTGAACCTGCATTCACAACATCCTCTGGCAGCTTGTTCCACACTCTAACCACCTTCTGAGTGAAGAAGTTCCCCCTCAGGTTCCCCTCAAACATTTCACCTTTCCCCCTCAATTCATGACCTCTAGCCTAGTCAACTAACTAGTAATATAGTCGTTACATAAAATTAACTCAGACCCTTCATATAGCATCATTCATCGGCTTGGATGAGGAAAGACTTACCTGCTGTAATGTACAGAGGATATAAGATGTAATCCTTGGTTTATCCAAAGATGGACAACCGATGTGCAAAAGAAAACAAACTGTGCAAATAGAAACATAAATAAATAAATAAAAATAATATTGAGGACATGAGTTGTAGAGTCTTTGAAAGTAAAATGGAACAGCGAACTGTTGGTCTCCTCTCTCTTTATTGCAGGAGCAATATCTCTCTCTCCTTTGCTAGTGAGAAAGAGAGAGAGAGAGAGAGAGAGTCTGTCTGAGATGTTGAAGTGTTGGGATGGACAGTAATTTTTGATGGAGTTTTTCATGGTCCCTGGGGGCTTTGGTTTTGTGGGTGGTGAGGGATTGTTGAGTTTGCTGCTGCTTGTGCATAGGAAAGTGGGTGGGGTCTTTTGGGTTCTGTCATTCATTCTTTGGGTTTTTTTCTGTTTGTGGATACCTGTGTAGAGCAAGAATTTCAGGTTGTATACTGTATACATTCTCTGATATTAAATGGAACCATTGAACCACAGGTTACTGAATCAGTTCGGAGTTGAGGTGAGGAAGTTATCCACGATAGTTCAGAAATCTGATTTCTTAAGTGTAATAACTGTTCCTGAACCTGGTAGTGTGGGACATAAAGCTCCTATACCTCCTTCCTGATGGCAGCAGCGAGAAGAGAGCATGGCCTGGATGGTGGGGGACCTTGGCAATGGATGCTGCTTTCTTGTGGCTCCACTCCACGTAGATGTGCTCTCCTTGTAGGGGTTTTTTCCTGTGATGGACTGGGTTCTATCCTCTTTTTTTTGTTGGCTTTTCCGTGATACAACAAGTCAGGGTACTCTCCACTGTGCACCTATAGAAGTTTGTCAAAGTTTTAGATGATATGCAAACTTTTGAGAAAGTAGAGTTGTTGCAATGTCTTTTTTCTAATTGCCACTTATATGCCGGTTGTAGGACAAGTCATCTGAAATAGTAACGCCAAGGAATTTAAAGTTACTGACCCCCTTCACCTCCAATCCCCTGATGAGAACCTCCAGTTTCATCCTCCTGTATACAATATTCAGCTCTTTAGTTTTGATGACGTTGAGTGAGTTTGGTTATCTAAACTTCTCTTAAATTTTGCAATTTAGATTACGAGAACACTCAGTTCTCTTTTATTGTCATTTAGAAATGCATGCATGCATTAAGAAATGATACAATGCTCCTCCGGAGTGATATCACAGAAAAACAGGACAGACCAAAGACTAACACTGACAGAACCACATAATTATAACATATAGTTACTGCAGTGCAAAGCAATACCATAATTTGATGAAGAACAAACCATGGGCACGGTAAAAAATAGTCTTAAAAGTCCCCGAGTCGATCGACTCCCGAGTCCCCGATAGCAGGTGGCAAAAGGGAGAAACTCCCTGCCATAAACCTCCAGGCACCGTCAACTTGCCGATGACTTGGAAACAGCCGACACTTCCATCCGAAAACTTCGAGCCTCCGACCAGCCTCTCCGATACAGCCTCCCGAGTGCCATCCTCTGCCGAGCACTTTCGACCTAGCCCCGGCTGCTGAAACAAGCAAAGCCGAGGATTTTGGGGCCTTTAGCTCCGGGGATTCTGGTTACCACACAGTAGCAGCAGCAGCGAAGTGGGCATTTCAGAAGTTTTACAGATGTTCCTCCGTACTCTCACGTCCGTCTCCATCAAATCAGAATTGTGCACGGTCCCCTACTTGACAGATAACAGACATTCATCACCGGAGAGGCCGCGCGCGCTGCCGTCACGCCACCATCTTCTCCTCCAACAAAAAGATGTGTAAAGACGTAGTATTTACCATTCACTACATCTTGGGTGTAAGATATAAAATGTCTCCCAAACAGATCCAGTTGTGGTAGCATGTCAGCTGGCGAAATGTTTTACAGAGCCAATGACCCAGGTTCAATTCCTACTGCCATCAGTAAGGGTTTTGTATATTCACCCTGTGACCGCGTGGGTTTCATCCAGCTGATTTGGTTTCTTCCCACATTCCAAAGACGCACGGGTTAGTAAATAGTGGGTGTGATCTGTTTGTGCCAGAAGCTTTATCTGTCACTGAGTTTAGATTGTGTGACTCTGAATTGGCAGAGCAAATAGTAGAGTTTCCAGGGTGTGATGTTTTCCTTTTGGTGACCTAAGATTCTGAGATGCAGCTGGTTTTAAACTGGCTTACCACTAATAGCAGGTAGATTAAGTGCTGTATCTCAGAAAGCAGATGCTAACAAATGATAATGGTGCTCTGGTTTATGGATCTGTTGCCTGCTGGAGAGACCTCCTGATGTTTAACAGACCAAATAAAGATTCTGATTCCTATCCTGGGGGCTGATCACTGCATGCACTTGTACAGCATATTGGAAACCAATACAGCTACTCTTAATGAGGACTGTTTGGAAATGGTAGTTTTCTGTAAATTCCTGACTAACTACTGATTTTTTGTGTGTACTTTTAACACTTTGAAGTCCAACATCTGCAAAGTGATTAACAGAATGTTGTGAGCAGTTTTAGGCTGGCATTGGAGAGGGTCCAGAGATGGTTCACAAGAATTATCCCAGGAATGAAAAGGAGGAGTGTTTGATGGCTCTGGACCTGGACTCAATGGAGTTTACAAGAATGAAGGGGAATCTCATTGAAACCTATCAGATATTGAAAGGACTAGAAAGGGTGGATGTGGAGAGGATGCTCCCTTTAGCGGCAGAGTCTAGAGGGCACAGCCTCCGAATAGAGGTACATCCCTTTAGAGCAGAGATGAGAAGGAATTTCTTCAGCCAGAGGGTGGTGAATCTGTGGAATTTATTGCCACAGATGGCTGTGGAGGCCCAGAGGAGATTGATAGGTTCTTGATTAGTAGTTGATCAGTGGTTACGGGGAGAAGGCAGGAGAGCTGGGGTTGAGAGGGAAAATAAATTAGGCATGGTGGAGTGGCAGAGCAGACTCTGTGGGCCAAATGGGCTAATTCTGCTCCTATGTCTTATGGTCGTATGGTCTGGCAGACATTTGAGAGGTGTGCCAATGACAGTAAAGTGCTCTCACAAGATGACACAAGGACATCTTCCTCTCCTCCAGTGTGATGGTCTTCAGTGATCCTTTGGGACCGAGGAGAAATTGCTTGCTGTCTGGCTCTGTTGGTGTTGAGGTGACTGATGATGCCAATGTGGGGCCTACTTGTTCTACAACAGGAGGGGCAGAAAGTGTCTGATGGCAGGGTCGGGTGCTTAGTTTATGAGTTGCTGTATTCTGTCTTCTGGCACTTTTTGGTGTATAGACTTGAGATTCTTGAAGCCATCCTGAATGCTTATTCGCTCTGAAGAGACCCGTGTGGTTCTAAAGCACCGCACAAGATGCTGGAGGAGCTCAGCAGGTCAGCCGTGTCCATGCAGGGAAATGGACAAGCGATGTTTCAGATTGCAAGCTGTCATCTGGACTGGGTTTAGCCAGTGTTTGCAGAAGAAAATGGACAGCTGCTGTTTCAGGTCAAGCCTGGGATAAACTTAAGGCCAAGAGAAGGGCCCCAACCTGAAACGTCAACTGTTCAAAGTTCATTTATTATCGAAGTATGTGTATCATGTAGGACACTGAGATTTGTTTTCCCGTACGTAGCCTTGAAACAAGGAAACACCGTACAGCACATTTAGAGGAAAAAGCCACCCAAAATGCAAAAAAAATCACACAAACAACAAAAAGTGAGCAAACAACACAGAACTTTAAACATAAAACCCCGTAGTCCCCCAAGCTTCCTTCCATGAGTGCTGCCCAAATCCAGACCAGACGAAGGCTTCTGACCCGAAACTTCGATTGCCCATTTCCTTTCATAGATGCTGCCCGAACCCAGGCCAGCGGAAGGCTTCCGAGCTGAAATTTTGACTGCCCATTTCCCTCTACAGATGGTGCTAACACCCAGTCCAGAGGAAGGCTTCGATCCAAAAATTTGACTACCCATTTCTCTCTACGGATAGTGCCCAAACCCAATCCAGGGGAAGGCTTCTGACCAGAAATTTTGACAGCCCATTTCCCCCCACAGGTGCTGCCTGACCCACTGAGTTCCTCCACCATCTTGTGTGTTGCTCCACGTTCCAGTGTTGCCAGTCCCTTGTGTCTTCTGTGTGCTTCTAACATGGCTGACAGACATTGGCATTACCTGAGTCTCCTTGCACAGATTTATCTTATTGGTGCAGAATTATTTTCTATGTTGTTCCCAAAAGCCCTGAGGCATCTGATCCCATTAATATTTACAGGCTTTGTCACCAGCCTGGTTGAGAAAAAGGAGCAAACTTTCATTCACACCTTTAGAAATTATTAAGAGCCACAAACCTGACAATGATTGATGATGCTCCCTTTTAGTCTCAGAAGCTTGGAAATCAGTCCAATGTCACCATGACATTGATTCTCATCTCATTCATCATGCCTGTGTGTATCAAAGCCTCTCAGCCTCCTTCTATTCGCTTGGTGGCTTGTGTGTGTGTGTGTGTGCGATTGAAGATTGATGGGTGAGCTTTCAGCTAGAATTGGCTAATAATTACAGTCATTCAGTAGACCCCGTTTCAGGTCATACCACCCTCTCTGTAGGGTCACTTATTATTGAGTTACAGAATCATCGTCATACAGCAAGGATAGAGGCTCTTTGGATCATGTTTACCAAGTTGCCCACCCAGTCACATTTTCCCATTTATCCCCCTTTCCTATAAATATATTTATCCAAATGTCCTTTAAGTTAGGTTTTTGTACCTAACTCAAACACCTCCTCTGGCAGCTTGCTCGAAGTACGCACTACCCTTGGTGTAAAAATAGGTTGCTACTCAAGTTCCTATTAAACCTCTACCCCCTCACCTTAAACCTAAGTCCTTTAGTTTTTGATTCCCTTCAAAGATCAAAGTGAATTTAATGTCAAAGTATGTATATATCGCTGAGATTCATTTTCTTGTGGGCATTCACAGCAGAGCAGAGAAATGCAACAGAATCAATGAAAAGCTATCAACAAAGACTGACAATCAATGTGCAAAAACAAGACAAACTCTGCAAATATGAAAAAAAATTTAAAAATTAAACTGAGCTGCACAGACAAAATGCTGGAGGAACTCGGCAGGCCAGGCAGCATCGATGGAAAAGAGTAAACAGTCAATATTTTGGCCTGAGACTCCTCTTGAGGACCCGATGAAAGGTCTCTGCCTGAAATGTCGACTGTTTACTCTTTTCCATCAATGCTGCCTGGCGTGCTGAGTTCCTCCAGCGTTTTGTGTGCGTTCCTTTGGGTTTCCAGCATCTGCAAATTTTCTCATGTTTGTAAATAATGCTGAGAGCATGAGTTATGGAGTGATAGGTAATTATGGAGTTACAGTCCCTGGGAAAAAGGGTGTGTGTATTCACCCTATCTGTGCCCCTCCTGGTTTTATACACCTCTCTAAGGTCACCCCTCAATGTCCTACTCACCAAGGAATAAGGTCCCAGCCTGCCCAAACTCTTTCTATGATTCAGGTCTTCGAGTCAGGGTAAAGTTCTCATGAATCTTCCTTCCAGCTTAATCAAAGACAAAGTTGACTTTATACACACGTGCATGTGCACACAGACGCAGTAGGAGCTTACCTGTGGCTGTATCACAGACACATAGCATTGAAAACACAGCATTCTCAAGAGGAACAGAAACTTGTGGCAGCACTGTAGCCTGGCCGTTGGCGTAACGCTATCACAGCACACCAGCGATCCGGTTTCAATTCTGCTGGTGTCCGTAACAAGTCTCCCCGTGACCATGTGGGCTTCCCCCCACATGCTGCAGCCTCCCCCAGCATGTTAAAGATATCCGGTTTCGTAGGTTAATTAGCGTATACAGCTCGGGGCCTCAACACCGGGCGTTCAAACCCAGCGTCCTCTGTAAGGAGTTTGTACGTCCAGCCCGTGCGATGCGTGGATTACTTTTGGGTGCTCCGGTTTCCTCCCACAGTCCAAAGACGCACTGGTTAGTAGGTTAACTGGTCATTGTAAATTGTCCCGTGATTAGGCTCGGGTTAAATCGGGGTTGCTGGTGCCACGGCTCGAAGGGCAGGAAGGCCCTATTCCGTGCTGTATCTCTAAGTAAATAAATTGGGCAGCATGGGCTCATTGGACCGGAATGTTGAGAAAGGAAGACAGATTGAAATCACTGGAATGGAAGATGGAATTGTCAGACAAGTGCAGTGAAAATAAAGGCAACTTGAAGGAAAAGAGACCTTGCATAATACCGCTGATTGCCTGCAGGCTGTGGGACCTGTGATAAAAGAAACGCATCTCAGACCCGAGGCAAATAATTATCTTCCTAATTAAATACCGCAGCCCGGGAGACACCAAGATTGTTTTACACGGACCCTTTGATTCTAATTTAAAATCTCTCCTAAGAAGATTATGAAGGAAAATAAATAAAAGCATGAGGGGAAATTTCTCCAAGTACCGGTAGCAGAGTAATAAAGAGAAGAGTGGGCTGTAGCTGGAATGAAGCACGTCAGCTGTTAAGACCAAAAGGCCAGAAACTTACTGTCTGGTTTGGGGCAGGACCCTTTCACAATATCCAAAAACTACAGCGGGCTCTCAGGTCAGCAGAAAAGGTTATTGGCTGCAGTTTACCATCACTGCAGGGCTTGTGTGTGTCCAGGACTAAGAAGCAGGTGGGGAAAATCATTGCGGACACTACCCACCCAGGAAACTGCTTTCCCACGAGCTCCCTTCTGGAAATCACTGTAGGGCTACTAGAACAAAAGCAACATGCCATTTTAAAAGTTTATGTCCTCTGGGCAGTTAATCTGATCCACCATTCTAGCTAGCTACCCCCACACCCCCCCCCCTTTATCTTTGTAGTGAAATCACTTGAGTCAAAGATGATTAAACTGCAGTTTAAGATGGTGCTGGTGAAGCACAGCGACGATTGCTGGCAACAAAAACAACTATTAATCACTTCATTAATCACACGTTTTCTCAGCAAATGATCATGGCAGTCGATGGCCTCTACCTTCCCTTTTGGAGTTGAGCTTTTGATTCAGCTGCAGCACATGGCATTTTTGCAGTGTGAACTGAAGTCTCGAAGTTGCAGGATGATTGCCAGTGTCAGCTCACCTCTTGTGCTGAGCCGAGGCTGTGTACTGCAACTAACAGACGCCTGGATTGCCTGTGACTGGCTTTGTGGCTGTGAATTCACTTTCAGGAACTTCGGTTCTGAATGTCATTGGCTTACTTTTATTGTTTGCACAATTTGTTTCTTTTTTTTGCCTATTGGGTGCTTGATGATTGTCTTTTTTTTAATGGTTTCTATTGGGTTCCTTTGTTTTGTGTCTGCCTGTAAAGAGACAGATCTCATCTGTATATAGCATAAATACTTTGATAATAAATGTACTTTGAACTTTGTGGGTCTGTTGACGGGTTCTCAGGTGGCTTTGGAGGCTGATCTGGGATCCACACATCTGGAACGTTATGGTGGATTCCCTTAATGGAGAACGCGCATGCATGACTTTGTTTAATGTGGGGAGGCTGATGCACGGGCAGTCACCACACGGTCCTTGACAGATCGGGGTCAGGGTCCGGTGACATGGAATGCAAGATGACTGGGGACCCTTCACTGCTGTAGCCTTCCTCCTCCTTCACTGCCATTGTGATCTGTCACCATTTCCCACCAGCTCCACCGTGGAGGTCTTGGTTGGGTCGCTCTTTGTCTGAAACCTCCCCCTTGACCTTGCCGCCACGGGTCAGCCTACCGGGAGCTAAGCTCCAGACCTCATCACTCTTGGGATCTCAGGAGCTCACAAGGCTCTCTCCACCACAGCATAGTGACGATCCCTGGAGAAGTCCCTCCACCTGTAACCTCGCTCACTGTAAACACTTGAAACCACTTTTTATAATGCTGTTTACATTGTAAATACATACCAGTATTTATGCATTTATGCACATTTCATTCCATGTCTGTACTTCAACCTCTTAGTTTAGTTTAATATAATTCTTATTCTTAATAATTGTTGAATGTTGCTTTTTCTTTCATGTTGCACCCTGACCTACACATCACAGCAAATTCCTAATACATGTGACAAATTACATTGATCCTTGATGAAGCATTAAATTGATCCAGGAAGTAGATTGACCAGCTGAGGTAGAGCCTTGAAGTTCCAACTTGCCCTGATGTGTGGAGTAAATGGCTGTGCTTTTAATGATGAGCACTCAGCTCTCGTGCTGTCCTGTCTCGGAGAACACATTTGATGATGTGGTGGGGCAGCTGCTGCATCACAGTGCCTCAGGTCTGTGTCCAGACTGGACATCAGGTGTGGAGCAAGCACGTTCTCCCAGTGGTCGTGTGGGTTTGGAGTCGTGGAGAACAGGAACGGGCCCTTACATCCATCTAATCTATGCTGAATTATTCTTCTGCCTAGTCCCTTCAACCCACACCTGGACCGTTGCCATCTATATCCTCGCATCCATATACTTATCCAAACTTTTCTTAAGTATTCTGATTTGATGGAGAATGGATGTGAAAGCACAGAGGAACATCTGGAGAAATCTCTGAAACGCTCGTTCGCTGCTGTTGTTACTGCGTGGTCGGGAATCTTTCGGAGGGTAGGCCTCAAAATCCCTGGCTTTGCCTGCTGGTGGCGACCAAGGTTGAGGTCGAATCGTTGGGACAGAGATGGCGCTCAATACTCGGTGTCGGAGAGCTGATCAGAGCTCGAAGTTTTCGGATGTCTCAGAGTCGGACTGTGGTCGGCATGGCAGGGAGAGTTCTTCCTTCTCCCGTTTGCGTGAGATGAGGGACATTTGAGAGACTTTGATCTTTACTGTGCTCATGGACTTCTTCATCAAATTATGGTATTATTGCACTGTTGTAACTATATGTTATAATTATGTGGTTTTGTCAGTTTTTTCAGTCTTGGTCTGTCCTGTGTTTTGTGATATCACACCGGAGGAAATATTGTCTCATTTCTTAAGGCATGCATTACTAAATGACAATAAAAGAGGACTACGTGTCTTCATAATCTAATCTAAATATTGAAATCGGACCCACATCCACCATGTCCACACTCTCATCACCCTCTGAGTGAAGAAGTTCCCCTCATGTTTCCCTTAACCATTTCACCTTTCACCCTTAACCCATGACCTCTAGTAGTAGTCTCACCCAACCTCAGTGGGGAAAAAAAAGACCTACTTGCATTTACCCTATCTATACTCCTCATTCTCCTATAAATCTCCTGGAATTCGTCCTATGAACTTCTGCTGGGTGCTCTGGTTTTATCCACTGTCTTGGGTCAGCAGGTTACTTGGTGTTTGTAAATTGTCCCTGGTGCGTAGGTGAGTGGTGAAATCTGGGGGAATTGATGATAACGTGGAAAGGATTAAAATGGGATTAATGTTGGGCTACTGCCAATCCCTGGTTACACACAATCAAAATCAGGTTTATTATCACTGATGTATGTCATGAAATTTGTTTTGTGGCAACGCCCAGTGTAAGACATAAAAATTACTATAAATTACAATAGGAATATATTTTTAAAAATAACTTGTGCAAAAAGATATCAAAATAGTGAGGTAGAGTTCATTGCTTTAGAACTTAGAACATCTTGGCACAGTACAGTCCCTTCAGCCCATGGTGTTCTCCCAACCTTTTAACCTGCTCCAAGATCAATCTAACTCTTCACTTCTATAGAGCCCGGGGTTCTATTCCCGAGAAATGTCCACGATCCCACCTGGAAAATTGTTCCTAATCCATCCGAGTGGTCTCCCAAATACTCATCAGTGAAGTGTTTGTGAATTCCGAGGGGCCTTAGTGTAAGTACGCGGTTGATGTCTAGCACAGAGTTAATGGGCTGAAGGCCATAAAGAACCTAAAACACTACAGCACAGAACAGACCCTTCAGCCCTCAATGTTGCACCAACCTTTTAACCTACTCCAAGATCAATCCTGCATAGCCCTCTATTTTTCTTTCGTCCATGTGCCTCTCTAAGAGTCTCTTAAATGATCCTGATATATCTATGTCTACCCCCACCCCTAGCAGGGTGTTCTACTCTCTTAGTAAAATCTTATCTCTGGCACCCCCCCCCTCCATACTTTCCTGCAATCAAATTGATTCTGTGATTCTAAACTCTGTTCAACTTGTAAGAAAAGAGCAAAATGCTTTGTTCCCAGGAAGGAAATAAATCACCGTGGTTGCCCTCTTCCATCTTGATTTCGACAGATTTCTTAAATTGGCCAAGGCTACATTTCTGCTTTATTAATGAAAAGTTGAGACAAGTCCCACGATGAACAACAATGAGGTAAATCAACAGTTAATAAATCAGTGGGACTGAATTTAGATTTTGAGAGCATTTGGTCTGTAGGAGAACATGAAGCAATTCACAGTTTCGAGTTCGAAGTGTAACCAATTTAAAACGGGAGACATTGCAATCAATCTTGAGTTAAATTGTGCTTATCTCTATTGTCTCTTTCCCGATTAAGGAAATTCTTATTCAGCCCAGGTAACGGGTAAATGTGACATGTGCCCTGCTACGTCTGACCGAGTTATTTTGTTTATTAATAATAGATGGATGTAAATTGCCGCTGTCAGCCAGACAGAGAAAATAAGAGTCTTTGTGCTTCTGATTTAACACTATGATTTACCTTCCCCTCTAGAGTTTGTCCATGTAGAAAATATAGAGATCCTTGGTGTCACATGTTCCTAAGTAGGAAATATCACCGAGATTTTATTGATCACCTCTGTGGCTTTAGAAAGCTTGTTTAAATCAGTGTCAATTGACAACATTGCATCCCTTAATGAGTTGGAGCTGAGAAAAAATTCAGCTAGCAGTCTTTTACATAAACTCCATCACGAAGGACCCTTACATCCAGGACGTGTCCTCTTCTCATTGCTGTCATCAGGGAGGAAGTAAAGGAGACTTGGGACACACGCTCGACATTTTAGGAATGGCTTCTTCCCCTCTGCCATCAGTTCAAAGTTCAAAGTAAATTTAGTATCAAAGTACATATCTGTCGCCATATACAACCCTGAGATTCATTTTCACAGTAAATACAAGAAACAGAACCGACTCAACGAAAGGCCACACACAACAGGACCTACAAATGACCAATATGCAAAAGAGTTTCAAACTATAAATATAAACAGAAAGGGAGGAGAAAAAAACAATCTCCGAATGGTCCATGAACACTGCCTCACTATTCCTCCTTTGCACGATCTACTGATTTATTTTTACTTATTTAGAAATAAAGTGCGGATCAGGCCCTTGTAGCCCAATGATCCACATCGCTCAGCAACCCATTGACGTAACCCTAGCCTTATCGCAGGACAGGTTACGATGACCACTGAAGCTACTAAATGGTACACGTTTGGAATGTGGGAGGAAACTGGAGCACCTGGAGGAAACCCACGCACTCACAGGAAGGATGTACAGTGTTCTTACAGATGGTGTTGGAATTGACTGTGAATTCCAATGCCCCGCGCTGTCATAACCTCGCGCTAACTTCTGCGCTAACGTGGAACCCTGTTTATTTGGTTTTCATCGTAACTCGCAGTGATTTGTTATGTCTGCACTGTAGTGCTGCCACAAAACAGCAAAATTTCACAACTTATGTCAGTGGCAGTAAACCTGACCCGGGTTCTGAGATGCTGTCTATTGGACAAGATACTGTGGGATTGTGGGGTGGAGATGTGTCCGTTCCAAAGGAGGTTAAGATACACCTTCCCTCCGCGAGCCTGCAGGTCTCGCTTGGGCAAGGTATAGCACCTGCCTAACCCCCCAATCAGGCTCACGTGAAGCTATGGAGCAGGTGGTGATAGTCGTATGAGCATCTGATGCATATCACAACTTCTGGTTATGTGACCACTGACGTCAAACAGACAATCACTGAAAAGTATTGATGTGGATAAATGTGAAGTTATCCACTTTGGTGGCAAGAATAGGAAAACAGATTATTATCTGAATGGTGGCCGATTAGGAAAAGGGGAGGTGCAACGAGACCTGGGTGTCATTATACACCAGTCATTGAAAGTAGGCATGCAGGTACAGCAGGCGGTGAAAAAGGCGAATGGTATGCTGGCATTTATAGCGAGAGGATTCGAGTACAGGAGCAGGGAGGTACTACTGCAGTTGTACAAGGCCTTGGTGAGACCACACCTGGAGTATTGTGTGCAGTTTTGGTCCCCTAATCTGAGGAAAGACATCCTTGCCATAGAGGGAGTACAAAGAAGGTTCACCAGATTGATTCCTGGGATGGCAGGACTTTCATATGAAGAAAGACTGAATGAGCTGGGCTTGTACTCGTTGGAATTTAGAAGATTGAGGGGGGATCGATTGAAACATATAAAATCCTAAAGGGATTGGACAGGCTAGATGCAGGAAGATTGTTCCCGATGTTGGGGAAGTCCAGAACGAGGGGTCACAGTTTGAGGATAAAGGGGAAGCCTTTTAGGACTGAGATTAGGAAAAACTTCTTCACACAGAGAGTGGTGAATCTGTGGAATTCTCTGCCACAGGAAACAGTTGAGGCCAGTTCATTGGCTATATTTAAGAGGGAGTTAGATATGGCCCTTGTGGCTACGGGGATCAAGGGGTATGGAGGGAAGGCTGGGGCGGGGTTCTGAGTTGGATAATCAGCCATGATCATAATAAATGGCAGTGCAGGCTCGAAGGGCCAAATGGCCTACTCCTGCACCTATTTTCTATGTTTCTATGTTTCTATAATGGCTGGGGTCAACCATCTTGTAAAGACACTGCCCAAAAGAAGGCAATGGCAAACCACTTCTGTAGTGAAATTTGCCAGGAACAATCATGGTGTTGGAGACCACGATTGCCCACATCATATGACAAGGCACTTAATGATTATCAGAATCAGAATCCTTTATTATCGCCAGGTATGTGGACACATACAGGGAATTTGATGCCGGTTTCCCTGAGCTCTCGCTGTACAGAATCAAAAATCAAACAAAACAGTAGTACAAGTAATCGTGAACTATATACAATGAGGTGTACCTGTGTATGTACAGGTGGACTTGGTTTATAATAGACTAAAATTCAAGTGTTCATAAGACTGATGGCATACAGAAAGAAACTGTTCTTGTACCTATTTGTCCTGGCATACAGTGATCTAAAGCGCCTACCAGAAGGAAGGAGTTGGAACAGGTGATGTCCAGGGTGTGATGGGTCTACAATGATGCTGCTTGCTCGCTTCCTGACTCTAGATGCATATAAGTCCGGATCGAGGGCAGCTTCACACCGATAACCCTTTCCACAGCCCTGACGGTTCTTTGGAGTCTATTCTTGTCTTGTTTGGTAGCTGATCCAAATCAGACAGTGATGGACGAACAGAGAACAGACTGGATTATTCCTGAATAGAATTGAATCAGCAGCTCCTGAGGCAAGTTGTACTTCCTGAGTTGACGTAGGAAATACAACTACTGCTGAGCCTTGACGACTGGACTGGACTGGGATGGAGCACCTTGCAAGATATGTGCACAGCTTCCAATGTCTTGCTGGTCTTACTACTGTTCCAAGAACTGGGGTGAGCTGCAGATGGTGGCAGGGCAGTAGGCAGACGAATCTGTGGCCCTGTCCCCCCGAACACTATGCACAAGCTTGCTATCGGTAGTTTAGAAAGGATGTAATCGTGTTGGGGGCAGTTCAGATGATATTTACACGACTCATTCCTGGGATCACAAACAATGTGCAATTACAGTAATTTATAATAAATAGTATGTACAACAGGTCAGTCAGTATAACATAGAAATACAGTTGCGTTAGCATGAATTAATCAGTCTGATGGCCCAGTGGAAGAAACTGTCCCGGAGCCTGTTGGTCCTGGCTTTTATGCTGCAGTACCATTTCCTGGATGGTAGTAGCTGGAACAGTTTGTGGTTGGGGTGACTAGGGTCTCCAATAATCCTTCGAGCCCTTTTTACACACCTCTCTTTGTAAACGTACCGAATAGTGGGAAGTTCACATCGACAGATGCGCTGGGCTGTCCACATCACTCTCTGCAGAGTCCTGCGATTGAGGGAAGTGTAGTTCCCATACCAGGCAGTGATGCAGCCAGTCAGGATGCTGTCAATTGTGCCCCTGTGGAAAGTTCTTAGGATTTGGGGGCCCATACCAAACTTCCTCAACCGTCTGAGGTGAAAGGAGATCCTCCGTGATGTTTTTGCGGAGGAATTTAAAGATGTTCACCCTCTCAACTCCACTCCAGATCTATTGATGTCTATAGGGATCAGCCTGTCTCCGTTCCTCCTGTAGTTCACAACCAGCTCCTTCGTTTTTGTGACTTTGAGAGAGAGGTTATTTCCTTGACACCACTGTGTCAGGGTGATGACTTCTTCTCTGTAGGCTGCCTCATTATTATTTGAGATGAGGCCAATCAATGTAGTTTCGTCAGCAAATTTAATTAGCAGATTGGAGCTGTGGTTTAAGTTCTTTGGTGTTTAGAAAAATGAGGGGTGATCTTCCTGAAGTGCATATTCTCCTACAGTGCTTGACAGGGTAGATGTAGCATTTTACAAGAGCCTGCCTTTAAGTTTGCTTTATTTGTTACATACAGTGAAATGATTTTTTTTTGTCAAATTAAATCCTCAAAGATTTTGCTGGGCAGCCCATAAGTGTCACCACACTTCTAGCGTCAGAGCATGTTCACAACTCACTAACCCTAATCCTATGGTTGGACTGTGGGAGGAAACCATAGCAACCGGAGGAAGCCCACATGATCATAGGGAGAATATACAAACACCTTACAGGCTTCCGTGAGAATTGAACCCTGGCTTCTGGTGCTGAAGTGTTGTTACGCTCATTGCTGCGGGTAGGGTGGTTGTCATTTAAAAGTGAAATGTGTAGCCATTTCTTCTCGCAGGTGGTGGTGAATTTCTGAAATTCCCTACCCTCGAAGGGAGTGGAGATGAGATCACTGAAGGCGATTAAGGAGGATGTAGATAAATTTTTGAAAGATCATGGAACTGAGGGCTGCAAGGAACTGGCACAGACTGAGAGTTGAGGCCCGGGGCAGATCGACCTTGAAAGACGAGCTAGGCCTGAGGGCCAGGTGGCCAGTTGCTGCTCCCATTTTCCTGTCCTGGGATTATACCGATGTAATTTATTTATTTAATGATACGGCATGGAGTAGGCCCTTCTGGCCCTTTGACCCACGTTGCCCCAGCAACCGTTGACAAACCTAATTAACCTTAACCTAAACACGGGACAATTTACAAAGACCAGTTAACCTACCTGGTACATCTTAGGATTGTGGGAGGAAGCAGGAGTACGTGGGGAAAACCCAAGTGTTCCACAGGGAGAACTTACAGATGGTGCTGGAATTGAACTCCGAACTCTGGAACACCCCAAGCTGTAATAGCATCGCGCTAAGCGCCACGCTACCGTGGCAACCATCACCTGAGAGCTTATTCTGTCGAAAGTCTTTCCCCCGTTTCTAAATGTCTGTTTTTGTTCAGAGACATGCAGAAACAGCTGAAAAATGTAACTAATTAGAAATATATCAAATGTTAATGAAAAATAAATGTATTTAAAACATTTTCAACTCATGCAAATTAATTAAAGTATTAATATTAATTAGATAAATTTATTGAAATAAACTACTTATGCTTGCTGCCTAGTGTGATGACTTTTATTCAGATGATAAATGCTCCATCCAGTAATGAGGAAATGACATAATTATACCCAGCACCTTAGCTCGATACCTGATGGCTCTACCCTGTATATCACTGAGTGGTGTACTGCGGTCCTCTCAGTGAAAGGGCTATCACACACTCAGCTGAGCATGCAGTCCACACTAAACTATAACAGTACTGTTAGACCATAAGACATAGGGTCAGAATTCGGCCATTCAGCTCATTGAGTCTGCTCTTCTGCCATTGCATCATGGGTAATTTGTTGTCCCTCTCAACCTCATTCTGCCGACTGGTGGTGTAGTGGTATCAGCACCGGACTTTGAGACGAGTGGTCCCAGGTTCGATTCCAGCTGGCTCCCTGCACGCTTTCCATCTGTGCTGGGCTGAGCATTGAGCTAGCAACTCGACCGCATAAAAAACAGACAAAATGCTAAAGAAACGGCTAAAGGGTGGCCGCTGGATGTGCCACAAGGTGCGGAGAGGAATAACAACAACAACCCCATTCTCCTGCCTTCTCCCCGTAACTTTTGAAACCCTGGCTAATCAAGAACCTATCAACTTTTGCTTAAATGTACGCAACATACTGTTGATATGTTTCAAAACAATGAACAGTCAGACAGATAGACAGGGTAGTGAAGAAGGCATTTGCGCTCTGACCTTCTGTGTCAAGGCATTGAATGTAGGAAGCAACACACACAAACTACTGGAGGAACTCAGCAGGTCAGGCAGCATCTATGGAAATGAATAAACAGTCGAGGTTTCGGGCTGAGATCCTACGCTTTTATTGAGAATAGGAGTTTGGGACATTATGTAGCAACTGTACAAGTTGTTGGTGAGGTTGCACCTGCAGCATTTATGGTCTTTGTTTGCCTGTTATGGGAAAGATGTCATTAAGCTGGAAAGAGTGTGAAGATGACTTACAAGAATGTTGACAAGGCTCGAAGAACTGAGTTATAGGAAGAGATTGAGTACCTTATTCCTTGGAGCATAAGGGGTGACCTGACAGAGGTGGCTAACAAAATGAGAGGCATAGATACGGTGATTGTACACAGTCTTCCTCCTAGGCAAAGGGAACCAGAAACTAGACGACTTAGGTTTAAGGTGAGAGGGGAAAGAAGATGAGAAGATCAGCTTTCCCTTTGTCGCATCTACATCGAAACACTGAACCATAAAGTGAAATGGGTCATTAGCATCAATGATCAACACAGTCTGAATATGTTCTGGGGCAGCCCACAAGTGTCACCATGCTTTTGGGGCCCGTAGCTTACTCACCGGAATCCATACCTGTTTAGAATGTGTAGAGAAACCGGAGCACCCAGAGGAAACCCCTGTGGTCAGGGGGAAAACGTACAAGCTACCAACAGGCAGTGGCAGGAATTGAATCTCAATCGCTGATTGCTGGTGCTGTAATAGCATTACGCTAACTGGGCCCTGAGAGACAGCTTCTTCACGCAGGGAATGGTGTGCATGTATTTGGAATGAGCTGCCAGAGGAAGTGGTTGAGGTAGGAATGGTAACAAAATTTAAAAGACATTTGGACCGGTGTATGAATAGGAGGAGTTTAGAAGGATTCTGGGCTAATCATGGGCAAATGAGACTCACTTAGAAAGGGCATCTTGGTTGGCATTGTCCAGTTGGACTGAAGAACCTGGTTCAGTTATGTGACTCTTAACTGAAGATCTTAATATCCACAGATCATGAGCAGCAGGGTTAGAATGCTGAGGAGGCAGTTTCAGAACTTGGACCCAGTCACACTCCAAGTTATACTGTGATATGCTGATATATTAGATCAGGATGTATGAAGATGGAGGCGCTCCCGTGCATTTGAACACATCGTAAGTGATATACACTTCAGCTGGATGGGAGAAGGGAATGAAATGTTCTGGGAGGTTGATGAGGGGCTGCTTTTTCAATGTCCAAGTCAAAGTTGAATTTATTGTCATAAGCTCAAGTATATGCGCACAGATGCAATGAAAAACTTACTTGTAGCAACATCAGAGGCACATGGCATTGCTTTGAGTAGCAATTCACAGGAAAAGCATAAATGTAAATTATACCCAGTTTTTACAAGGAAAAACACAATTGGACCAAAAAAAATCACTTGTAGTGCAAAGTGATCAAAATAGTCATCGTGTTACTGAACTGTGGTGATTAGGGTTGTGCCTAATCAAGGGCTGAATGGTTGAAGGGAAGTAGCTGTCCTTGCATCTGGTGCAGAGGGACATCAGGCTTCTGTACTTCCTGCCCGATGGTGTGAGAAGACAGCATGGCTCTGATGCTGGGGATCTTTAATGATGGATGTTGTCTTCTTCAGGCAGCGTCTCCTGTGGATACTACCAATGGTGGGGAAGGAGTCCTCAGCGGAAGGGAGATTGTTGAGAATTGTTGGCACTGCATTCATCCAGGTGACGGGGAGCATTCCATTACATTCCTTACATGTGTCTTTTGGGTGGTACTCGGCATATCAGCAGATGAGTGACATGCCGGAGGGTGATTAGATTAGATTAGATTATGAGGACACTCAGTCCTCGTTTATTGTCCTTTAGAAATGCATGCATTAAAAAATGATACAATGTTTCTCCGGAGAGATATCAGAGAAACACAGGACAAACCAAGACTAAAACTGACAAAACCACATAATCATAACATATAGTTACAACAGTGCAAAGCAATATTGTAATTTGATAAAGAGCAGACCATGGGCATGGTAAAAAAATGTCTCCAGTCCCGATAGCCCCATCATCTCGCACAGATGGTAGAAGGGAGAAACTCTCCCTGCCATGAACTCCAGGTGCCGCAAACTTGCCGATGCATTGGAAGCACCCAGTCGCAGCCGGCTGAGTCCGTCTGAAAACTTCGAGCCTCCGACCAGCCCTCTGACACCGAGCACCGAGCACAATCTCTGCCGAGTGCTTCGACCCCGCCCCGGCCGCCAAGCAACAAGCAAAGCCGAGGACTCGGGGCCTTCCCCTCCGGAGATTCTGGATGACACAGTAGCAGCGGCAGCGAAGCAGGCATTTCAGAAGTTTCACAGATGTTCCTCCGTGCTCTCACGTCTGTCTCCATCAAATCAGGATTGTGCACGGCACCCTACTTGACAAATAACAGATACCATTCACCAGAGTGGCCGCTGCGTGCTGCGTCGCGCCGGATGATTAGGGTATTGAACAATTAACAACCAAGTTGCAAGTTTGCCTCAGAAACTACATGAACTCAGAGTCATAGAACACAGCAGCACAGAAGCACGGCCTTCAGCCCACCTGAGCTGTGCCAAACGTTTTTCTGCCTTGTCCAGTTGATGCACTTGTGCCTTCGATCCATGTACGTATCCAAATTTCTCTTAAATATTGCCATCGAACTCGCATCGAGCACTTCTGCTGGCAGCTCATTGCACTCTCGTGCTACTCTCTGAGTGAAGAAGTTCCCCTTAAATATTTCACCTTTCACTCTTAATCTATGACCTCTAGTTCTCATCTCACCCAACCTCAGTGGAAAATGCCTGCTTGTATTGCCCTACCTATACCCCTCATAACTTTGTATACCTCTATCAAATCTCCTAAGCACCAGTCCTAACCTTTTCAACCTTTTGCTATAGCTCAAGTCCTCAAGTCCTCTCAACATCCTTGTAAATTGTCTCTGCACTCTTTCAATCTTATTGATAGCTTTCTGAAGAACTGTACACAATACTCCAAACTTGGCCTCGCCAACATCTTGTACAACTTCAACATAACGTGAGTTTAGAGTTTTCAATCAGCCTCGAGCACAGGTCCCAACTCTTTTTATGCCATAGACCCTTACCATTACATGAGGGGTCCGTAGACCCCAGGTTGGGAACCCGTCCCCTGCAGTGATCCAGCAGTCTGTAAAGGCCACACCTTGAGGAGGCCAAACAATGAAATATAACTGGGTTAAAATTCTTCGTCACTGTGTGTACTGAACCTGTGACACTTCCATCTGTTTCACCTCACATCGATTTCCGTGGAAATAACTTTCTGATGCAGAGATCAGACTGGTGTGTGCTTTACAAATGCGACACAAGACAAACTACCGCCGCATTGATTTTGGTAACATTACTGCTAACTGTGACGATAATGCTGTTTGAAGCTGCTCTCAGTGTATCCCTGAAGCCCTTTAGAAATTATCGTGCCAAGCGTTAACCAGCTTATTATTAATTAAAAGATAAGAAAATATGTCTCTGTTTTAAATACTTGTGCCTAGCTAAAGGGCAAATGGATTTGAAGTATTTATATCAGAGGGAGTGTCATGAAAGAGAAAGTGAGCTAAGGAATAAACTACATTTGTTGTTTATTTGATATTGAGCTATAGTGTAGAATAGGCCCATCTGGCCCTTCAAACTGTGCCACCACCATGTGCACCTAGCAACACCCCCCCCCCACCGCTTTCGATTTTTAACCCTAGCTTAACCACTGGACAATTTACAATGACTGATTAACCTTCCAACCGATATGTCTTTGGACTTGTGGGAGGAAACCGGAGCCCCCGGAAGAAACGCTCGCGGTCACGGGGAGAACGTACAAACTCCTTACGGGCAGTGCAGGATTTGAACCCAGGTCGCTGGCACTGTAAAGCGTTGTGCTGGCCACTATGCTGCCGTGCCGTTAACTTGCTACGTTAACAGATGCCGTCCTACAACTCGAGATAAAGTCCACCAGGCACACAAGGGAAATGTGAAGAGAATGAAATGGGATTCTTGTGGATGGTCGGCAGAGACTCCATGGGCTGAAATACCTGTTTCCATGCTGTATGACTCTATTCCCAAAGCAAGTTCTTTCAGCTACAGGGTAACCTAATTAGCTTTAATATCAGAGAGCTGGCATTGCAAGACAGTCAGAAAATAGCATAGTCCGAGATTGAGAATCAGGATATCTTCCTCTCCAGCCCTTTCCCTTTCCCTTTCCCACCCATCTGGCTTGACAAAGTGGTCCCCTTATTTACTCATGTGAAGAAGGCTGCATCGGGAGCACTGTATGCAATAGACAACTCCAACAGGTTTCCTCACATGGAAGCATTGTTTGGGGCCCTAAATGGATGTAAAAGAGGAGGTAAATAGGAGGTGTAGTGTTTCTGTACCTTGCCAGCAGTAAGATTAGTGGAGAGGGATGAATGGACAAGAGAATCACGGAGGGAACGATCATTGTAGAAAGCGGAGAGTGGGGATTAGCTAAAGATGTGTTTGGTGGTAGGCTCCCATTGAAGATGGTGGAAATTGCATAAAATTATGTGTCAGATGCGAAAGCTCATGGGGAGGGCGGCGTAGATAAAGACAAGAGGAACACTACCCCTGTTAAGGTGACGGGAAGATGGGGTGAGGGCAGGTGTCTGGGAAATGGCGGGGGTGTGGGTGAGGGCAGTGTCAATGGTGGAGGAAAGGAAACCCTGCTCTTTAAAGACAGAGGACATCTCTGGTGTCCTGGAAAGGGAAGCCTCATATTGGGAACAGATGCACTAAAAAGGGGATAGCATTTTTATAGGAGACAGAGTGGGAAGAGGTATAGTCAAGATAGCTGTGAGAATTGGTAGGTTTATAAAAGATGTTGGTGCACAGTTGTCTCCAGAGGTGGAGACAGAGAGATCATGGAAGGGGAGGGAGGTGTCTGAAATGGAATAAGTGAATTTAAGGTCAGGGCAGAAGTTTGAGGCAAAGTTGATGAAACTGGCTACCCTTGAGTATGGAGAAAGTGGGAGGAGCTGAATGGTTGAGGGTGGGGACCAGTTCTGCCAGACGGAAGAGGGTGGCGGTGGGGCAGAACTGGTTGAGTATTTTGTCAGGAAAGAAGCAGAGAGCTTTAAAGCTTTCTTGATAGGGGATAGAAGTGTATAGGGACTGGATATAGGGATAGCGATAGTCCGGGTAATTATAGACCAGTGAGCCTTACGTCTGTGGTGGGAAAGCTGTTGGAAAAGATTCTTAGAAATAGGATCTATAGGCATTTAGAGAATCATGGTCTGGTCAGGGACAGTCAGCATGGCTTTGTGAAGGGCAGATCGTGTCTAACAAGCCTGATAGAGTTCTTTGAGGAGGTGACCAGGCATATAGATGAGGGTAGTGCAGTGGATGTGATCTATATGGATTTTAGTAAGGCATTTGACAAGGTTCCACACGGTGGGCTTATTCAGAAAGTTAGAAGGCATGGGATCCAGGGAAGTTTGGCCAGGTGGATTCAGAATTGGCTTGCCTGCAGAAGGCAGAGGGTGGTGGTGGAGGGAGTACATTCAGATTGGAGGATTGTGACTATTGGTGTCCCACAAGGATCTGTTCTGGGACCTCTACTTTTCGTGATTTTTATTAACGACCTGGATGTGGGGGTAGAAGGGTGGGTTGGCAAGTTTGCAGACGACACAAAGGTTGGTGGTGTTGTAGACAGTGTAGAGGATTTTCAAAGATTGCAGAGAGACATTGATAGGATGCAGAAGTGGGCTGAGAAGTGGCAGATGGAGTTCAACCCGGAGAAGTGTGAGGTGGTACACTTTGGAAGGACAAGCTCCAAGGCAGAGTACAAAGTAAATGGCAGGATACTTGGTAGTGTGGAGGAGCAGAGGGATCTCGGGGTACATGTCCACAGATCCCTGAAAGTTGCCTCACAGGTGGATAGGGTAGTTAAGAAAGCTTATGGGGTGTTAGCTTTCATAAATCGAGGGATAGAGTTTAAGAGTCGCGATGTAATGATGCAGCCCTATAAAACTCTGGTTAGGCCACACTTGGAGTACTGTGTCCAGTTCTGGTCACCTCACTATAGGAAGGATGTGGAAGCATTGGAAAGGGTACAGAGGAGATTTACCAGGATGCTGCCTGGTTTAGAAAGTATGCATTATGATCAGAGATTAAGGGAGCTAGGGCTTTACTCTTCGGAGAGAAGGAGGATGAGAGGAGACATGATAGAGGTGTACAAGATAATAAGAGGAATAGATAGAGTGGATAGCCACTGCCTCTTCCCCAGGGCAGCACTGCTCAATACAAGAGGACATGGCTTTAAGGTAAGGGGTGGGAAGTTCAAGGGGGATATTAGAGGAAGGTTTTTTACTCAGAGAGTGGTTGGTGCGTGGAATGCACTGCTTGAGTCAGTGGTGGAGGCAGATACACTAGTGAAGTTTAAATGACTACTAGACAGGTATCTGGAGGAATCTAAGGTGGAGGCTTATATGAGAGGCAGGGTTTGAGGGTCGGCACAACATTGTGGGCCGAAGGGCCTGTACTGTGCTGTACTATTCTATGTTCTATAACCATGGTGAAAATGAGGTGCTCAGTGCTAGGGTTAATTTCACAACATTATATCCGTATTAATGAATCTGATTCTGATGCTGAGTATGCAAGAAATGGAGAGATGTGGATCATATCTTGACAAAGAGGCATTTAGTTAAGTTTGGTATCATGCTTGGCACTGACGTTGTGGGTTAAAGCAGGGGTCCCCAACCTTTCTTGCTCTGCGGACCGGTTTATTATTGACAATATTCTTGCGGACCGGCCGACCTTGGGTGGGAGGGAGCAGTAGGGTTGCCAACGGACAGGCGTAGCAGTCAAATACATTGTATTTGCCCCAAGAAAGACTACCATGACCATGAAGCCTTGCGCGGGCACCTGTGTGCACATGCGTGTACCTGCCGATTTTTTTCTACAAATCGATTTTGGCGATTCTGTTCAGGGCGGGGGGGGGGGGGAGTGTTAATCACGACTGGAATATAGGTGATAAGTGGCTAATACACTCAATTTCATTTCTAAAAGGGTTTACCTAACGAATTTAATATTAAATATACAGCGCATATTTTCCTCGCATGAATATAGTGATAAGTCAATTATCAGGGGAGGACAGGGGAGCTTGAAGTAAGTATTGAATGAACTTCCAGTAGAAGTGGTAGAGGCAGGTTCGATATTATCATTTAAAGAAAAATTGGACAGGTATATGGACAGGAAAGGAATGGGGGGTTATGGGCTGAGTGCAGGTCGGCTGGACTAGGTGAGAGTCGCGTTTGGCATGGACTAGAAGGGCCGAGATGGCCTGTTTCCATGCTGTAATTGTTATATGGTTATATAAGTAAGTCAATAGCATCATAGCATTTTAAGTATCGTTTGGCTATTAAACACACAGCACATATTTTCCCCGTATGAACATATAAAATCATTGCAACACACCAATATCGCTGAATCAGTGGGAGCCCTGGGCTTGTTTTCCTACAACAAGCTGGTCCTATCGAAGGGTGACGAGAGACAGCGATACTCGAACGGGGTTCCTAATGTCCAGCCTATTCCACAATTTAGTTTTCGTTGCATTCATTGCAGAGATATGTTGGAAATGGAAGCAACGTTTTCAGTTCTTTCGTGGCTATCTCAGGATATTTAGCCTTGACTTTGATCCGGAATGCTGGCAGAGATGTTATGTCATACTTCCCAACCCGCCATCATTTGCAAGCTCGAGGAGTTGATCTCCTTCCCACGCTGACATGGATGACGTGCGGGTAATGACCTCGCGTGTGTTCAAGTTCCAACAGTGGGCATGACAGGGAATGAGGAAAGGTGCAGCTGACTCATATCGCCAGATCATATCGTTTCCTCGCGGCCCGGTACCGGTCCGCGGCCTGGTGGTTGGGGACCGCTGGGTTAAAGGGCCTGCTCTATTCTATGTTCTAAATATGACTTGTAAACCAAACCCTTTACAGCAAAGACACAACCCTGCTTTTAGTGGACTTTCCACACTAGGGCCCTGCAGGCTTTGAGTGAATTAGGATTGACAATTAATTTCTTAGTTCAGTGGGTCGCAATTTATTTTGCGCACAGCACTGGCAGAGACTTGAAAAGCTGGTATTACAAGCAATCAGTGTCAGTGGTGATGAATGAAGGGGCATTGTAATAGCTTTCCTCGTGCAGGAAACAAACTGCTGGAGGAGCTGCTGAGGGCCAACAACATCTGTGGGGGTAAAAGAACTCTTGACTCAGTCCCAATGCAGGCTCTTGACTTAAAACGTTGACTGTTCATATTTATTTATTGAGATACAGTGCAGAGTAGGCCCTTCTGCCCCTTTAAGTCACACCGCCCAGCAATCCCCTCATTTAATCCTAGCCTAATCATGGGACAATTCACAATGACCAATGAACCTACCAACCGGCAGGTCTTTGGACTGTGAGAGGAAACCAGAGCACCCGGAGGAAACCTGTGCGGTCACGGGGAGAACGTACAAAGTCCGTACAGGCAGCAGCGGGGATTGAACCTGTGTCGTCTGTACTATAAACCGTTGTGCTAACCACTACGCTACCATGCCACCCCTCTCCCCTCTCCACTCAGTCCTGCACTGGGTTTCAACCGGAAGCACTGACGGTTCCTCTCTTCCCACAGATGCTGCCCGATCCGCTGAGTTCCTCCAGCAGATTGCTTCTTGCTGCAGATTCCGGCATGCATAGCCTCTCATGACTCATTTTTTACTCAGTGCCCTGCGAGCCAAGAGAAACATTGTCTGTGGAACTAAGACGTACTTAGTGGAGACTTCCAGGTTCTTGTTATGCTGTGAGACATCAGTACGCATAAATCTAGTGATGCGTATCTTTTTCTCCACAGGCTTTCCAGTAGCACCCAGGACAGCTTCTACCCCGCTGTTATAAAACTCTTGTAACATTTAAAAAAACTTTGGATAGATTGATTAATGGAAGGATATGATGCAGGTGAAAGTAGATGGAGCTAGGCAGAAGATCAGGTCAGCATAGACAGATGAGCACAAGGGCCTGTTTCTGTGTGGTAGTACTTTATGTCTTGAACAAACCTCTTGCACAATAAAGATAAACTTTTGTTCTCACTCTCTGTCTCTATACCGCTATTTATCTTCTGCTACCACAAAGCAACAGATTTTACGATATATGTCAGTGGAGACCAAAAGTTCATCCTTTAGCACGAGAGGTCTGTTCAAGAGTCTGATTACAGCAGGATAGAAGCTGTCCTCGAGCCTGGTGGTACGTGCTCTCAAACTTCTGTGTCTTTCTCCAGGATACCAAATTGAGAATGGGATATCACTTTCTCTGTGCCTGAGAGACCATTTATCTTTAGTTTGTAAAGGAGAAAAAGGGGAGAAATAATTGCTTAGCATCCTTTCCTATCTGTGGAACGCAGACTCTTCCCTCAACTTGAAGCAATGCATTTAATATGGGTAACAGAGATTTACCTGGTACATGCAGAATAGGAATAGGACACTCTGTCCATCTAGTCCATGCTAGTATTTATGCTAGCATCACTGCAGAGAGTTGTATGTGTCCAGGACAAAGAAGGGGGCAGGAAAATCATAGTGGACACATACAATCCTGCAAACTACTTTTTTCCAAAAGCTCCCTTCTGGAAAGCACTATGAGGCTATTAAAACTGAAACTTCACACTATTTTAAAAGTTTCTTTCACAGTCAGATTATCTAATCAACCATTCTAGCTAGCTCCCCCCCCATCCCCTCTATCTATTACCCCTGTCACTACTCTGCACTGTAAATATTCTAAACCACTTTTTAAATGCTTTTTACATTGTAAATATATGTTGTTTTGCATATATACACTTCCAATTCCCTATCTGTCCTTTAACCTCTAACTTTAATTTTTTTATTGATGTATTTTTATTTATATATTATTCTTTTTTTGATACTTCTTTATTGTTGTGAATTGTTAAATGTTATTCTTTGTTGCATATTGTGCCCAGACCACCTCAACATGGCAAATTCCTAATACATGTAAATCTTTCTTTCTTTCTTTCTTTAGAGATTCAACGTGGTTTGGGCACTTTCAGCCCTTCAAGTCATGCTGCCCAGAAACCCCTGATAACGCTGATTTAACCCTAACCTAATTGCAGGACAACTTACAATGGCCATTTAATCTACCCGAATGTCTTTGGACTGTGGGAGGGGACTGGAGAACCCGGGAAATCCTACGCATTCCACGGGAAAGACGTACAGACTTCTTATAGAGGATGCCGGAATTGACCTCTGAATTTTGATCCCCAGAGCGGTAATGTCATCATGCTAACAGCTACACTGCTGTGGCACCCAAATCTATATGGTGAATGAAGTTGATCCGTGATTCTTAATCCGACATGTGGGCCTCTTCCCACCCTTTATTCCACCCCAGTAGTATTAACTCCTATTCTATTTGTCCATACATTTGCAATGTTCACCTTCCCCTTGACATAAGTCCGTCTTTCAGGAAAGATGTAAATAAGGTTGAAAGAGTACAGATAAAATTTGCAGGGATGTTGCCGGAACTGGAGGACCTGAGTTATAAGGAAAGATTGAATAGGCCAGGACTTTATTCCTTGGAATGTAGAAGATTAGGAGGATATTTGATGTGTAAATAAATTATAAGGGAGTATAGATAGGGTAAATGCAAACAGGCTTTTTCCTCTGAGGTTGGGTGCCACTACAACTAGAGGTCATAGGTTGAAGGTGAAAGGTGAAAAGTTTAAGGGGAACATGAAGGGAAACTTCTTCACTCAGAGGGTATTGAGGGTGTGGAATGAGCTACCAAAGCAAAGGGTACATGCGAGTTCGATTTCAGCATTTAAGAGAAGTTTGATAGGTACATGGATGGTGGAAGTATGGATGGGAGGAGTGTGGTCCCGGTGCAAGTCGGTGGTACTAGGCAGTTTAAATGGTTCAGCATAGACTAGATGGGCCAATGGGCCTGTTTCTGTGCTGTACGTTTCTATGATGCTTTCCCATCATTCTCATTATCCTTAAAGAAACTTTACTTCAATTCCCAGTTAGATCTGCCAGTGACTCACCTATCAGTTCGCTAATGAAAAATTATGCAAATTCGACTCTCCAGCTTAATGGTGCAAATGCTATTCTTCATTCGGGTTAATTTGCAAAGCAGGTCTGCTGTAACTTGTGCTATTATTTAATGGGATTTAAATGAATATTTATTCTGATCTCATCTGTGACAACGAGTGAATGGTTTGCACTGAAACTGTTTCTCTGCAACTGTCATAAAAATAAATACGACCACAGTCACAAATAAATTATTCGGATCTTTACAACAATCTGTTTATGTATCTGCACCAACGAGTATTTGCAAGGCAGTATTTAATGGAGCCTGGACATAATCAAAGGTAGGCAGTGTTAGATCAATGGTGCGTCAGGCACTGCTTTAGCAGGTCTAGCGAGGCAGTCTAAAATTAACTTCTCATTCATGAAACCCCATTGATTAAATGTCTGGTTAAGAAAGTAGAATCTCCCGTCAGGCACCAAAATGTCAATAATCAGAATTGGCAAATGGTGTCGATGTAACTGTTACCATGGCCCACAATCTCTGTTGTACACACCCACCGACTCTCTGACAGCACGGAATCATAACCGCAAGAGGTTCTGCAGATGCTGGAAATGTAGAGTAACGTATCTAACACGCACACACACACACACACACACACACACACACACACACACACACACACAATACACAATACTGGAGGAACTCAGCAGGTCAGGCAGCTTCTATGGAGAGGAATAGAGTCGAGTCAGGTGCCAATGAGGGTTCCTGGCCTGAACCGTGGATGATTTATTGGCTCTCCCTAATCCATTTGGGGAAAATGGTAGTGAGAAACCATCTATTGTACGGTATCCTTGGATTCAGTCCCAGCAATGATGAAGAGTCCCGGCCAGAAACATCAATTCTTTATTCCTCTCCATGTATCCTGCCTGACATGCTGAGCTCCTTCAGCATTTTACAGTCATTAGAAAAGTACAGCACAGAAACAGGCCTTTCAGCCCATCTAGTTCATGCCAAACCATTTAATCTGCCTGCTCCCATGAATCTGTGCTGGGACTGTAGCCCTCCATACCCCTACTAACCATGTACCTACCCAAACTTCTCCTAAACATTGAAACTGAGCTCTCATGTACCACTTGTACTGGCAGCACGTTCCATACTCTTACAACCCTCTGAGTGAAGAAGTTTTCCCTCATTTTCCCCTTAAACTTATCACCTTTCACTCTTTAACCCATGACCTACTCAACCTCAGTGGAAAAAGCTTGCTTGCCTTTACCCTACATATATCTCTCATAATTTTGTATACCTCTATCAAATTTCCCCTCAATCTTCTACGTTCCAAGAAATAAAGTCCTAACCTATTCAATTTTTTCTTAAAACTCAGGTTCTCCAGTCCTGGCAACATCTTTGTAAATTTTCTCTGTACTCTCTCAACCTTATTTACATCTTTCTCGTAGGTAGGTGACTAAAACTGTACACAATACTCCAAATTAGGCCTCACTAATGTCATATACAACTTCAACATAACATCCCATCTCCTGTACTCAGTACTTTGATTTATAAAGGCCAATGTGACAAAAGCTATCTTTAAGACCCTATCTACCTGTGACAAATTATGGATCGTATTCCCAGATCCCTTTGTTCTACTGCACTCCTCAGTGCCCTACCATTCAATGTGTAAGACCTACCTTGGTTGTCCTACCAAAGAGCAACACCTCACCCTTGTCTACGTTAAATTCCATCTGCCATTTTTCAGCCCATTTTTCCAGCTGATCCAGAGATCCAGATCCCACTGTAAGCTCTGATAGACTTCTTTGCTGTCCACCCCCAATCTTCCTGATCAAGTTAACCACATCATCATCCAGATCGTTAATATGGATGGCATACAACAACAGACCAAGCACTGATCCCTGTGGCACACCACTAGTCACAGGCCTCCAGTTAGAGGCTATCATCTGGCTTCTCCCACAAAGCCAATGTCTAATCCAAGTTACTAGCATATTTACATTTTTTGTGTGTTTTGGTTATGAAGCAGGGAAACTGACCCTTTGATCCAACACATCCATGCCAATCAAGATGCCCATCTGTGATAATCCCATTTTACAGCATTTGGCCGATATCCCTCTAATTCCTTCGCTCTCTATGTACCTGTCCAAATGCTTTTTAAACACTGTTATTGTACCCACAACTTGATCCATATGCCCACTACACTCCACATGAAAAGTATTGGCAGCAATTCCTGTTTTTAGTTTAAGTTTCCCATGTGGAGTACTGTGTTCAGTTCAGGTCACCTCATAAACATGTACAGCTGTCTTACTTGCTGCAATTCTGGTTACTTCATTACATGTATGGTTGCCTTATGTACTGAGTATTTCTAGTATTTTTTTTAACTCAATCCCTTACTGTATTGTAGTATAATACAATGGTGGAATGATAAAGATTGGGAATGTAGACAGAGCATAGAAGATAAAGCTAAAGATTAAAGATTAATTTTATTTGTCACGTGTGCGTTGAAAAGCTGCAGTGAAATGTGCCATTTGTGTCTAATCAAATCAGTGGGGATTATACTGAGCAGTCCGCAAATGTCACCATGCTTCCAGTGTCAACATTGTATGCCCGCAACTCACCCTAACCATACATCTTCAGAATGTGGGAGGAAACCAGAGCACTCGGAGGAAACTCACACGCCCATGGGGAGAACATACCAACTCCTTACAGACATCAGTGGGAGTCGAGACTCAGTTGGTAATTGCTGGCACTCGAGCCGCCCTCTGGGTCAATGGAATTTATGGAGATAGGAGGCTGAATCTTCACTGGGTGTCTGGTCAATCAATAAATCTGGGGCTCTGTCTTCATTATCAATGAGAAACAGTAACTGGGCTCTTCCTGTATCATTTGCAATGCTACTTTGAGATGGAAAAGGCTTCTGAAAGCTGCATTTCTCACACTCTCCCTTTCTTTATTTCAGAACAAAGTGTTAAACGTAGATGGAGTGAAGGTTAAGCTACAGGTAAGTCAGTCATCCAACCTGGTATACAACGCACTTCTAACTCATGGGGGAACAGATGTGCGAGGCTTCACAATAAAATAGTTTCTTTTGACCTTGTTTATGTACAGTTTCTCGTGATTCTATTGTCTTTATTTTCTTTTCCTGTAAATGCCTGCAAGAGAATGAATCTCAAGAAAGTGTATGGTGACGTATATGTCCTTTGATTAGGCATCACCCAGAAGCCCACTAACTGATGCTGATGGATGCAGTCCCTGCCTCACATAAATGAGGGGGATCACATAAAAGCAAGGGGCAGACGATGGTGTAACAGTTAGTGTCAAGCTTTTTCCTTGTGTGGGAGAGCTTTTAGAATGGAAAATCCATTTCACTGGAGCAGTTCTGCACCCTCGACTTCAAAAGTCCGGGTCCAGTGGTACCCATCACAAATGTCACAAGCTGGGCTCTTCCTTCTTTGCAATGGGTGACCATGTTGTCTTCTATGCCTTGTCATGCTGACGCAAGGCAACAGATTTCATGACAAGTGCTGGTTATTAAACCTGATTCTGGTTTCTGGTGAGTTTCAAAGACATAGGGGTTAGGGGTGGTAGGTTGTGACCTCGCTTTGTTGGTACCAGAAGCATTGTGATGCTGGCAGATTTGTTGCAGGCAAAGTATTTCAGAGCATGCTTCCACATACATGAGACAAATAAAGCTAATCTAAAAAATAATCTGTGTTTTAAATGTCAGCCGATTTCTCTGTAAGTCAGAAACATCCATGCTCAATAGCTGCTTATCCAGTATCGCTGAACATACAGCTTGTGTGATTCTTTTACTCAGAATCAGAGACAGGTTTACTAACAGTGACACAGGTTGTGAAATATGTTCCGACCATTCTAATCGGCTGCATCACTGTCTGCTGTGGGGATGTGGGGGGAGGCTACTGTATGTCATCAAAGTAAACTGCAGAGAGTTGTAAGCTCAGCTCCATCATGGGCACGAGCCTCCACAGCGTCCAGGAGCGATGCGTCAAAAAGGCGGCCACATCATTAAGGGCCCCCATCACCGAGGACATGCCCTGACCATCAGGAAGGAGGTACCAAAGCCTGAAGGCACACACTCAACGATTCAGGAACAGCTTCCTCCCTTCTAACATCTGATTTCTGAATGGACATTGAATCCATGAGCACTACCTCAACACTTTTATTTTTGCACTACATATCTCATTTAACTATTATATATATATATTATATATTTACTGTGATTCACATTTTTTTCTGTATTATTATGTATTGCATTGTACTGCTGCCACAAAGACAACAAATTTCACGAACTATCCGGTGATGCTAAACCTGATTCTGAAATTTGTTGTTTTGTGGCAGCAGTACAGTGCAATAGATAAAAATTTACACTGCAATAATAAAAAGACAGAGAATATAAATAAATAGTGCAAAAAAGAAAATAAAATAGCCAGGTAGTGTTCATGAGTTGATGGACCATTCAGAAACCTGATAGCAGAGACAAAGAAGCTGTTCCTCAAAGTTCAAAGTAAATTTACTATCAAAGTACATTTATGTCACCATATACTACCTGAGATTCATTTTCTTGCAGGCCTTCACAGTAGAGCACAGAAATAATGAACATAGGATCAATGAAGAACTGCACACAAAGACTGCCAAGCCAGCAATGTGCAAAAGTTGACAAACTGTGCAAATACAAAAAAAATAACTATCATAAATAATACTGAGAACATGGGTAGCAAGAGTCCTTGAAAGTGAGTCCATAAGTTGTGGTATCAGCTTAGTGTTGAGTTGAGTGAAATTATCCATGCTAGTTCAGCAGCCTGCCTGTTGAAGGGTATGAACTGAAATATTGAGTGGGGGTCTTCAGACTCCTGTACCTCCTTGATGGTAGTAATGAGAATAGGGCATATCCGAGACAGTGAGGATCCCTAAAGATGAATGCTGCCTTTCTGAAGCGTTCAGTTATTGATTAATCTCCTTAACATCATAATTAAACTAAAGGAATATATACTGTAGTCATTAATAAGCACTGAACCATTTTATTATTATAGCCATCTTGAAAAATGCTTGAAAAATGTATGGAAGAATTTGCATAAATTCAGTTTTCTGTAACCTGTTTCTTTAGAGAGTCTCTTGCAGCTTAAGGAAGTGAATATTTCTTTAGTGAGTCTCTTGTGGCTTGGAGAAGAAAGTGTTCTTTACTTTGACCTGAGGTGTGCTTAAACAAAGTAAAGTCAGATGCTTCCTATTTGTCATGTCCCTTAAATCAAAGGAGCTTGGAAATGAGATTAACATAATCGCTTTGTATGTGAATTCTTGATTACTTATATAGTTCTACTGTGAAGGCTAATCCTGACTAACTCTTATCCCTATTCAAAGGCTATAGTGTTTCTCATTTGAGGCTGTGCCAATTATTTTAAATGAGCATTACAGAATCCCTTAGCCGTCTTTTTAAAGCTGTCTCCTTGTTTTGTTGCGGTCACTGTTCCTCAGTCAATAACACTGAAGTGTGTTACCTGACCAATTCAAGATTCAAGGTAAGATGTATTATCAGAGTCCATACATGTTACCGCGTGCAACCCAGTGGGCATACTTAGCAAATCTTGCGAGACCATGGATCTGCGCCTGGAAAGTCTTCACTCTCCAGGGCGCAGGCCTGGGCAGCGTTGTCTGGAAGACCGGCAGTTGCCCATGCTGCAGGTCTCCCCTCTCCACGACACCAATGTTGTCCAAGGGAAGGGCATTAGGACCCATACAGCTTGGCACCGATGTCATCGCAGAGCAATGTGTGATTAAGTGCCTTGCTCAAGGACACAACATGCTGCCTCAGCTGGGGATCGAACTAGTAACCTTCAGATCACTAGTTCAATGCCTTAACCACTTGGCCATGTGCCCATGTATATATATATATACACACACACACATATTAAAAAAACAATAAATAATGAGCATACAATAACAAGATAAAGAGTACTTAAAGTGAGACGACCAGCTGTGGGAACACCGGAAATAGAATGTGCCGTTATCTTCTTTTGTTCAAGGGCTGGTAGGTTGAGTGGTAGTAACTGTTCTTGAACCTGGTGGTGTGAAGTCCTGAGGCTCCTGTACCTTCTACCACATAGCAGCAGTGAGAAAAGAGCACGGCCTGATGGTGAAGATCTCTGATGATGGATGCTGCATTTCATGTAGATGTGCTCAGTGATTGGGAGGGCTGTACTGGGCCAAATCCACTGCCTTTTGTAGGATTTTCCACTCAAAGACATTGGTGTTCCCATACCAGGCTGGAATGCAGTCAGTCAGTACACATTCCACCGCACATCTATAGAAAGTTTGCCAAGTGTTTTTGATGACGTCGAATCTCCGCAGACTCCTGAGGAAGTAGAAGTGCTGTCACGCTTCCTTTGCAATTATATTTATATGATGGGTCCAGGACAGGTCCTCTGAGATAATGACACCCAGGAATTTGAAGTTACTGATCCTCTGATTACTGGCTCTTGGGTCTCTGATTTCCCTCTCCTGAAGTCTACAATCAGTTCCTCGGTCTTATTGACATTGAGTGAGAAGTTATTGTTATTACACCACTCGGCCAAATTTTCAATCTCCCTCCTGTGTACTGATTCATCACCATCTTTGATACAGCCCACAACAAACTTGTATATGGTGTTGGAGCTGTACTTAGCCACAAAGTCAAGGTGTAAAGGGAGCTAAGCACATATCCCTGTTGTGTTCCTGTGCTGATGGAGATTGTGGAGGAGATGTTTTTGCCAATCTGAAGTGTCTAAGGTCTACAAGTGAGGAAATCCAGGATCCAATTGCACACGGGGTATTGAGGCCCTGGTCTTTGAGCTTACTGATTAGTTTTGAAGGGATGATGGTATTAAATGCTGAGCTGTAATTGATAAAGAGCATCCTGATGTATGCACCTTTGCTATCTAGACGTTCCAAGGTTGTGTAGGGAGTCAATGAGATGGCATCTGCTGTAGACCTGTTGCTTCAGTAGGTGAATTGAAGTGGATCCAAGTCATCACTCAGTCAGGAGCTGATAAGCTTTAACACCAGCCTCTCAAAACACTTCATTGCTGTGGATGTGAGTGCCAAGCAGGATCTCATGGTGGCTATCTATTTCAATTTGACTTCCATTTCCACTCCAACATATCTGTCCCTGATCTCCTCTCCTGCCATGATGAAGCCAAATTCAGCCTGGAGAATCAACACAAACAAAATGCTGGAGGAACTCAGCAGGTCAGGCAACATCTATGGAAAAGAATAAACAGTCTACATTTCGGGCTGAGCCCCTCCAGCATTTTGTGTGTGTTGCTTTGGACTTCCAGCACCTGCAGATTATCTTGTGTTTGTAATGGAGAAGCAACACCTCAAACTCTGTCTGGGAACCTCCAATCTGGTGGCGCGGACATCGATTTCTCTAACTTCCAGTAATTTTGGTAGGCGAGGAGAATGGGAAATGAGGCCCTCGTGGCTCTTCCCACAAATGTGGTATATTGCCCCATACTTGGCATCTTGCGGTTTGTGCTTTGGAGGTGTTGCATCAGATTAACGCAAGTGCTCACGTGGCACTGCCTTCATCTGCAAAGAGTTGTGGACACAGAGCACGTCAGGAGCCCAGACTCACCTCTATTGATTCTGTTTGCAATTCTCACTGCCTCAGTAAAGCAGCCAGCATAATTAAAGACCCCACCCACCCCAGACATACTCTCTTCTCTCACCACTGTGACGACAGACCAAATTATCAGAAGATTGATGCCGATAAGAGGACAATGGGGGAACATTCAGAAATGTTAATGAGAGACGAGAGGGATTAACAAAAAGAAGACACAGTTCCGAGTATTGTCAGGGACCAGTTGCTTTGAACCCTGAACTGTTTGAAGTTTGATGGACAGGCGATACCCCAGCAGGGGGATAAAAAGGGACAGGTTCGCTAAGACACCATCACACATGACACCACGAGGTAACGAGACCCTGGAAGCGGTATGCCCCCACAAGTTGGTGGGAGTTTTGGAGGTCTGACGCCAGACCAGCCATAGACGCACAAGGTGGAAAGGTGCGGTCGGACGGGAACCCAGTGTGTGTGTCCGCCCTTGCCTGGGCGCCGGGTTCACCGCAGAAGAACGATCGTATCTGGAATGGAGCGGTCACTGTCGGTGACCTCAGAAGACATTACAAAGGGCTCGCCCGAAAGCTAACTGCGAGGAATATCGAAGGTCTGTTTGGAATCCGATTTGCATATTCATTCATTCTCTCTCTCTCTCTCTCTCTCTCTCTCTCTCTCTCTCCAACGGCACGAAGGCGATTACTGCAAACTGAAACTGAACTGAACTCTGTGTCACTTGTGACTGATCATTTTACCCCTAGACTGCGATAGGGCTTGATTGATCCTATTATCCTAGTTCTGTGTACATGTGTGTTTATTCATTGCTAACCTGTGGCATTTATATCCTTATGATTAGAATACTGTGTTGCTTATTTCTTTAATAAAACTTCCTTAGTTCTAGTAATCCAGACTCCAATTAAGTGGTCCATTTCTGCTGGTTTGGCAACCCAGCTATGGGGTACGTAACACCACCCATTGGACAGAAGATTCAAAAGCCTGAAAGCACCCTACCAGGTGCAAGGACAGCTTCAAACTCACTGTTATGAGTCTACTGAGTGGACCTCTTGTACGATAATGTGATACTTGGTCAATCTCATTATGGCCTTACATCTCATTATCTGCCTGCACTACACTTTCTGTATAACAGTAACACTATATTCTGCATTCTGTTACTGTTTTCCCTTGTACTACCTTAATGTGATGAAATACATGGTAAATGGTAGGGCATTGAAGAATGCAGTAGAGCAGAGGGATCTAAGAATAATGGTGCATAGTTCCCTGAAGGTGGAATCTCGTGGATAGGGTGGTGAAGAAAGCTTTTGGTGTGCTGGCCTTTATTAATCACAGCATTGAATATAGGAGTTAGGATGTAATGTTGAAATTGTACAAGGCATTGGTATGGCCAAATTTGGAGTATTGTGTACAGTTCTGGTCATCGAATTATAGGAAAGATGTCAACAAAATTGAGAGAGTACAGAGAAGATTTACTAGAATGTTACCTGGGTTTCATCTCCTAAGTTACAGAGAAAGGTTGAACAAGTTGGGTCTTTATTCTTTGGAGAGTAGAAGGTTGAGGGGCGACTTGATAGAGGTGTTTAACATTATGAGGGGAATAGATAGAGTTGGCGTGGATAGGCTTTTTCCATTGAGAATGGGGGAGATTCAAACAAGAGGACATGATTTGAGAGTTAAAGGGAAAAAGTTTAGGAGTAACATGAGGGGGAACTTCTTTACTCAGAGAGTGGTAGCTGTGTGGAACGAGCTTCCAGCAGAAGTGGTTGAGGCGGGTTCGATGTTGTCGTTTAAAGTTAAACTGGACAACTATATGGACAGGAAAGGAATGGAGGGTTATGGGCTGAGTGCAGGTCGGTGGGACTAGGTGAGAGTAAGAGTTCGGCATGGGCTAGAAGGGCCGAGATGGCCTGTTTCCATGCTGTAATTGTTATATGGTTATAATCTGTGTGGATGCCAGGTGAAGCAAATCTGCCCCTCAGTGCATCTGACAATAATAAACCAATTTATCAAAATGAATCAAAATGATGTTTCAGGCCGAGACCCTTCTTCCTGTCTGGAAAGGAAGGGGAAAGATGCCAGAATAAAAAGTTGGGGAGTGGAGAAGGAGACTAGCTAGAAGGTGATGCTGAAGCCAGGTGGACAGGAGGTAATCTGATGGAGAGGACAGTGGACCACCATAGGAAAAAGGGAAGGCTGGGAAGCACCAGGGTGAGGCGATAGGCAGGCAAGAAGTGGAAAGAGGCCAGGGTGGAAAACAGAAGAAGGGAGAGGAGGGGTTTCTTTAATTTTATTTTTTTTAGGCATCTGCTAGTCTCATGAGACCATGGATTTGCGCCTTGGAAGGTTTCCAAGGCACAGGCCTGGGTAAGGTTGTATGGAAGACCAGTAGTTGCCCATGCTGCAAGTCTCCTCTGTCTACGCCACCAATGTTGTCCAAGGGAAGGGCACTAGGACCCATACAGCTTGGCACCAGTGTCGTCGCAGAGCAATGTGTGGTTAAGTGCCTTGCTCAAGGACACAACACGCTGCCTCAGCCAAGGCTCGAACTAGCGACCTTCAAATCACCAGACGAACACCTTAACCAGTTGGCCACGTGCCAACACAATTTTATTATTATCAATATTAATGTATGTTGATTTCACCGTTGTAAGACGAAAATTAAGTCCCAATATATTTCAAAAGCTGAGTCAAAGACTAATGGGAGATCTGATAAAAGTTTTAAAAACTATGAGAGGTGTAGATAAGGTAAACAGCCAGAGTCTTTCTCCCAGAGTAGAAATGTTGAATAGCAGAGGGCACAGGTAAAAGGCGAAAAGGGATAAGTTTAAAGAGGATGTGCGGGGTGAGTTTTTTACGCAGAGGATCATGGGTGCCTGGACTGGATGCCTGGGAAGTGGTGGAAGCAGATAGAAAAGTGGCATTTAAGATGGTTTCAGACAGGCAGACGAATGCAGGGATATCATTGTCCAGAATCCTCACCACCCAGGTCATGCTCTCTTCTCACTGCTGCCATCGGGAAGAATGTACAGGAACCTTAGGACCCACACCACCAGGTTCAGGAATAAGTAACCATCAAGCTCCTGACCCAGTGTGGATAACTTCACTCACCTCAACTCTGAACTGATCCACAACCTATGCACTCTCTTTCAAGGGCTCTCAGTATTATTTATTTATCTATTTATTTGCACAGTTTTCAGTTTTTTGCCCTTTGTTTGTTTGCCAGTCTTTGTTTGTCTATAGATTCTCGTTGATTCTATTTTTTTTTTGTTCTATTTTGAATGCTGGCAAGAGAATTGCAGGCCGAAGAGCCTGTTTCTGTGCTGTACTGTTTGAAAATGATTCTCGGGGTAGTATATGGTGATATGTACATAGTTGAATAATAAATTTACATTGAACTTTGAACTGTGGATGTGGATTATGGGGAGGCAGAAGGGATAGGCATCATGCTTGGTGCTGATACGGGTTGAAGAGCTGCACTGTATATTCTAAAGATGTGGCTTAGGAGGGCATGAGATCGGTTCTCCTCTCAAGCTACTGTCTCTGTGCTCGATAGCTGTTTGGTCGGCCTGATTAGACAAATAGCAATCTGTGACTGCACCGTCTTCATTCCGAGGATGTGACCCTACAGACAGGAGGAGCCGCTGCCAAAGATGTAAAGACATAATCTCACAGAAATTCTCCACTGGTGACCTACACCGACAGTGTGGCATTGATTTATCATTCACATTTTGTCTGCGGCTGTGCCATTCTGCTTCCTGGTCATGTATCTGACGGCCCGCTCATACACGTTCTTATCTAAAGTAACACAATCTGATGTGTGGGAAATTGAATTTCCTTCAAACTGATGAGAGGCACGCTGACATCTCGACAGGAGGTGTAACAAGAATAACTCACGGCTTTGTTTTCTTGTTCCAGATCTGGGACACTGCCGGCCAGGAGAGATTTCGCAGCGTAACTCATGCCTATTACCGAGACGCCCACGGTAAGCGATGTATAGAGTCATAGAGCACTACAGTGCAGGAACAGGCCCTTTGGCCCATCTAGTCTGTGCCGGACTATTATTCTGCCTAGTCCCGTCGACCTGCACCTGGACTATAGCACACTCCATGTCCGCCCCTATCCAAAATTTCCCCTAAACATTAAAATCAAACCCGCATGCGCCACTTGTGTTGGCAGCTCCTTCCACACTCTGAGTGAAGAAGTTCCCTTTAAAAATCCCCTTAAGGTTCCTTATGTTCCTCTTAAAATTCACCTTAAAGTTCCTCACGTTCCCTTTAAAATTTTCCCTTTTACCCTTAGGCGTGCCCTTTTCTCACTGTTACCATCAGGTAGGAGGTACAGAAGCCTGAAGACACACACTCAGTGATTCAGGAGCAGCTCCTTCCCCTCTGCCATCCGATTCCTAAATGGACATTGAAACCATGAACACTACCTCACTTTTTTAATATATATTATTTCAGTTTTTTGCATGATTTTTAGTCTATTCAATATATGTATACTTTAATTGATTTACTTATGTATTTATTATTATTATTGTTATTATATTTTTTCTTCTTCTTCTATATTATGTATTGCTTTGAACTTTTGCTGCAAAGTTAGCAGATTTCACAACACGTGCCAGTGATAATAAACCTGATTCTGATTCTGATTGTGATAAGCCATGACCTCATCCTATCTCAGTGGAAAAAGACTGCTTGTGTTTACCTTGTCTATAAACATATAAGCATATAACAACACACATCAAAGTTGCTGGTGAACACAGCAGGCCAGGCAGCATCTCTAGGAAGAGGTACAGTCGATGTTTCAGGCCGAGACCCTTCGCCAGGACTAACTGAAGGAAGAGTGAGTAAGGGATTTGAAAGTTGGAGGGGGAGGGGGGAGATCCAAAATGATAGGAGAAGACAGGAGGGGGAGGGATGGAGCCAAGAGCTGGACAGGTGATTGGCAAAAGGGGATACGAGAGGATCATGGGACAGGAGGTCCGAGAAGAAAGACGGTGGGGGGGGGGGGGCAACCCAGAGGATGGGCAAGAGGTATATTCAGAGGGACAGAGGGAGAAAATCCTTCAGTTAGTCCTGACGAAGGGTCTCGGCCTGAAACGTTCCTTCAGTTAGTCCTGACGAAGGGTCTCGGCCTGAAACGTCGACTGCACCTCTTCCTAGAGATGCTGCCTGGCCTGCTGCGTTCACCAGCAACTTTGATGTGTGTTGCTTGAATTTCCAGCATCTGCAGAATTCCTGTTGTAAGCATATAACAATTACAGCACGGAAACAGGCCATCTCGGCCCTTCTAGTCCATACTGAACTCTTACTCTCACCTAGTCCCACCGACCTGCACTCAGCCCATAACCCTCCATTCCTTTCCTGTCCATATATCTATCCAATTTAACTTTAAACGACAACATAGAACCTGCCTCAACCACTTCTGCTGGAAGCTCATTCCACACAGCTACCACTCTCTGAGTAAAGAAGTTCTCCCTCATGTTACCCCTAAACTTTTGCCTTTTAACTCTCTATACCCCTCATAATTTTGTAGACCTCCATTAAATCTCCTCTCAATCTTCTACGCTCCAGAGAATAAACTTTTGCTCAGATTTCACGACACATGCCGGTGATAATAAACCTGATTCTGATTCTGATTGTGATAAGCCATGACCTCATCCTATCTCAGTGGAAAAAGACTGCTTGTGTTTACCCTGTCTATACCCCTCATAGTTTTGTATAGCTCTATTAAATCTCCTCCCAATCTTCTACGCTCCAGAGAATAAAGTTCTAACCTATTCAACCTTTCCTAATAACTTGGATCCTCAAGTGCTGGCAACATCTACCTCCTGTGTGCTTGTTTCATGAAGTAGCAAGTTCCACGGTCATTGAGTAAAGAGGTTCTCATGATTTTTTTTAAAATACTTGTTCATGGCACAAGCTGTTGCTGGCAAGACTGTCTAATTTTCCACCCCTATCTGTCTCTGAGAAGGCAGTAAATAATCCATCATATTGTTGGGTCTGGAGACAGGTCTAAGCCTGACCAGGGTTAAAATGGAAACAATCTTTCCTCAAACATCGCCAGTGAGGCTGCTCACTGCTTTCACCACAGTCCTGTGACTTCATACAGCAGGACTTGGACAAATTAGAAGAAGGGGCAAAAAACTGGCAGGTCGAACCAAGTGTTTGGAAATGCTTGATAATGCATTTTGGCAAAAAAAACAATAGTGCAGACTGTTATCTAAATGGGGAGAATGTTGAAATATCAGAGGTGCAGAGGGACTTGGGAGACTCCCAGAAGGTTAATTTACAGGTTGAGTCTGTGGTAAAGAAGACAACTACAATGTTGGCATTTATTTCAAGGGGAATAGAATATAAAAGCAAAGAGATAATGCTGAGCCTTTATAAGACACTTGTCAGGCCACACTTGGAGTATTATCAACAATTTTGGGCCACATATCTTAGAAAGGATATGTTGTCATTGCAGAGATTCCAAAGGAGGTTTACGTGGATGATTCCGGGAATGAATGGGTTAACATATGAGGAGCGTTTGGCAGCTTTGGGCCTGTACTCATTGGAATTTAGAAGAATGCGAGGGGATCTCACTGAAACCTACCAAACTTTGAAAGGACTAGATAGGGTGGATGTGGAGAGGATGTTTCCTCTGATGGGGGTATCCAGAACTAGAGGGCACTGCCTCAAAGTTGAGGGGTGACCTTTTAGAACAGAAGTAAGGAGGAATTTTTTTTTGCCAGAGGGTAGTGAATCTGTGAAACACTCTGCCACAGACTGTGGTGAAGGCCAAGTCCGTGGGTATACAGTATTTAAGTTGATAGTTTCCTGATTGGTCAGGGTATCAAAGGATATGGTGAGAAGGCAGGTGTATGGGGTTGAGTGGGATCCGGAATCAGCCATGATGGAATGGGAGAATAGACACGATGGGCTGAATGGCCTAATTCTGCTCCAATGCCTTATGGTCTCATGGTTACGTTAGAATGTAAAAAATGACACCAAATGAACGCACATAATGTTATGCTGAACTAAATATTCCAAAATGACTTATTAAACTAATCCGTCTGCATGTGCATTATCTATATCCATCATTTGCTGCATGTTCATGTGGCAATCTAAGAGCCTTGTAATATCTTTATCTTATTTGACTCGACCACCATCCCTGGCAGCACATTCCAGGCACCCACCACTCTCTGTGTAAAAAAAAATAACTTGCACATCTCCTTTCAACTTTCTTTCTCTCACTTTCAATGAGAGCCTTCTAGTATTGGGCACCTCAACCCTGAGAAAAAAGATACCAGCTGTCTACCCTATCTACACCTCTCATAATCTTATAAGCCGATCATGTCTCCCTCAGTCTCACCGTTCCAGAAGAAACAACCCTACTTTGTCCAACAGCTTTAGTTTGTCTAATTTCATTGATCATAGTTTTTTTTTAATTCCTTGTTCCATGCTGTGGATTAGAACTTCTGTCTCTGAAGAGGAGGTCCAGATTTTTGAGTTCTAATCCAGTGACGAAACCACCATCCATAGATGCTTCAAAGAAAATGCACACAGAATCAACCTACCTAAGGACATAGCCATGTAGCAGTTTAAAGGAATTAGAATTTGTTTCTTATTGTTACATTTACCCTGTTGAATACTGTTGATACCTTATTAAGAATTGTCCATTAATATCTGCTATTCAGTGTAAACTTCATAAACTTGACCTTGACTGAATGTTTCTGCCATGACCAAAAACCTAACTTCAAGAACTCATCTCTCAGTGATCTGCTCTAGCTCCAGTGAAGCTTTGCCTTAATTTTTAAAGCCTCAACCTTGTTCTAAGACCCCCAGGGGCTTCCTGTCCTTCATATTCCTGTCCTCATCAACAGTTTTGAGATTGGGAGGTTTGAGAGTGCAAAGTACTGAGGAGTGAACATCACTACTAGCTGGACCTGCTTTGCTCATGTAGACACCTTGGCCACGAAAGCTCACCACCATCTCTACTTCATCAGGAGGCTGAAGAACTTCGACATATCCCAGTCTTGGCCTCACAATCTACCTTGTTATCACCACTAACATTTTGAGTTGTGTCGTATAATGTGGGTGATCATGACCTATGACCATGATTGTTCTTGGCAAATTTTTCTACAGAGGTGGTTTGCCATTGCTTCTGGGCAGTGTCTTTACAAGACAGGTGACCCCAGCCATCATCAATACTGTTCAGAGATTGTTTGCCTAGCGTCAGTGGTCGCATAACCAGGACTGGTGATATGCACCAGCTACTTATACGACCATCCACTGCCTGCTGCCATGGCTTCACATGACCCTGATCGGGGTGGGGCGGGACTAAGCAGGTGCTGCACCTAAGCAGGTGTTGGCGCATGGCCAAGTGGTTAAGGCGTTGGTCTAGTGATCTGAAGGTCGCTAGTTCGAGCCTCAGCTGAGGCAGCGTGTTGTGTCCTTGAGCAAGGTAGTTAACCACACATTGCTCTGCGACGACACCGGTGCCAAGCTGTATCGGCTCTAGTGCCCTTCCCTTGGACAACATCGGTGGCATGGAGAGGGGAGACTTGCAGCATGGGCAACTGCCGGTCTTCCACACAACCTTGTCCAGGCCTACGCCCTGGAAACCTTCCAAGGCGCAAATCCATGGTCTCACGAGACTAACGGATGCCTATAAAAAAACACCTTGGCCAAGGGTGACCTGCAGGCTAGTGAAGGGAAAGAGTGCCTTACACCTCCTTTGGAAGAGATATATTTCCACCCACCACCCAAACCTTCCTATAATCTTGCAATTTATTGTTTATTTGCACCTTATGTTAATGTCTGTAGCTGTTACTCTTAATTCTGTATTCTGTGATTATTTTACCTTGTTCTACCTCAATGCACAGTGTAATGATTTGATCTGTGTGAAGTTTGCAAGGCAAGCTTTTCCCTGTACCTTGGTATGTGTGACATTGGCAAACCAATTCCATTTCCAATTACTTTGGCCAGCTGCCTGCTCATGTCCTGATGTGGCTCAATATTATTTTTGTTTCTCTTCGAAGTATCTTGGAATGGGTTTTCTTTTACTCCATGAAGGTAAATTCCCAGATTACTCAATCGTCATCCAGAACTTCCAAGGTAAGTTCATTGCAGGTTGAAGAAACTTAAAATATGTTTGAAGGAAGTGAACAATACTGTGTCCAAAATCAATAAACCATAATAAAAATCAACAAGCTTTCAAGTCAGACGTCAAAAGCAATTTATATCAGAAGGATGTGCCTCGTCTTTGTTGAGAACATATGTTTTCGCTTGTTGTTTGATCCTCACTGTAGATAAATGAAAAGAATCATTTTAATGTCCTCGATATTGACCCACAGAGGCATCAAAGCTCTTTGATATTGTTATTATTTTCTCTTTTGTCTCTCTCTGGTCGACTTTATTCCTTGGCTTTCTCCCCGTTTCCAGTGAAAAAGTGCCACTTAGTTACTGCAAGGGATGGTGATCTGAAAGGTATCACAAGGGGGATGGAGTTTTTCGCTGTACCTCTGCAACCCGGCTGGTTTCCTTGGCTGCGTGCGTCTAGGCAATACACACGCCGGTCCCGCCAAACCCGTGAGATTGAGACGGCTCTCCCACCCCTAATCCTGGTTTGCGTGAATTTGCTACCCTGTTACAAAACTCAGAGCCAAGAAACAACAGACAGCATACTGCATACGATTAAAGGAATTAAATTTATGAATCTTAGCTACAGGGTTAGTAAAGAAAAGAAAGAAAAACCAAAATGGGCCTGTTATAATTAAACAGTCAAATGTGCACCATTTGGAGCTCAAGTCACTGATATTCAGTCGATCTTGCCGTCCGGTTCCATCAAAGCATGATCTTCCCACCGGGTCCTATCCTACGAACAGTTCTCTCCAGCGTCTTCGCTCTTCATCTCACGCCGAATAAACGACCTAGCTCACATGCCAAAGCGTCTGTTATCTCTCACCATAACCCAAACACTGCTTTTACAGAAAGACCATTATGTTACACCTCACTTTACACTCAGTGACCATTTTATTAGGTACAGCCGTACACCTGTACACCTGCTCATTAGTGCAAATATCCAGTCAGCCAATCATGTGGCATCATCTCAATGCATAAAAACATGCAGACATGGTCAAGAGGTTCAGTTGTTGTTCAAACCAAACATCAGAATGGGGAAGGAAAATTGTGATCTAAGTGACTTTGACTGGAGCGATTGTTGGTGCCTGATGGGGTGATTTGAGTATTTCAGAAACTGCTGATCTCCTGGAATTTTCACGCACAACAGTCTCTAGAGTTTTCAGAGAATGGTGTGAAAAACAAAAAAGCATCCAGTGAGTGGCAGTTCTGTGGGTGAAAGCACCTTGTTAATGAGAGGGGTCAGAGGAGAATGGCCAGACAGGTTCGAGCTGACAGGAAGGAGACAGTAATGCAAATAAACATCTGTTGTGTAGAAGGGCATCTCTGAACGCACAGCCTCTCGAACCTTGAAGTGGTTGGGCTACAGCAGCAGAAGACCACGTTCCACTCCTGCACCTAATAAAGTGACTACTGAGTGTATGTGACAGTGATAAACCAATCCCATCAAAGAAGGTAGAGAGGACGGATATAGTTGAGGTTGAAAGTGAATTGGAAAAGTATTAAAAGGGGAAAAAACAGTCAGCCATAGGGAAAGTAAGGGGAGCAGAAACTGTTAGGTTGCCATTAGTGTTGTCTGAAAAGAGGATGCTGGCCAAGTTGCATGTCATCTTGGACAATGTCTCCCATCCACTACATAATGTACTGGTTGGGCACAGGAGTACACTCAGCCAGAGACGCATTCCACTGAGATGCAGCACGGAGCGTCATAGGAAGTCATTCCGGCCTGTGGCCATCAAACTTTACAATTCCTCCCTTGGAGGGTCAGACACCCTGAGCCAATAGGCTAGTCCTGGACTTATTTCCTGGCATAATTTACATATTACTATTTAACTATTTATGATTTTATTACTATTTATTATTTATGGAGCAACTGTAACAAAAATTCAATTTCCCCCAGGATCAATAAAGTATGACTATGACTATAAAGATAAACTTTTCTTTACCTCCTGTTGGAGGAACTCAGCAGGTTAGGCAGTATCTATAGAGGGAAATGAAGAGTGGGCATTTCAGGTCAAGACTCCTCATCAAAGAAGTATCAGTAAAAATCCAATTCGATCTTCAACCATAGTGTCTGCCAGTCGAGTCTTCTTCATCGTTCCATCATGACTACTCTATTATCCTTCTGAACCCCATTCCCTGCCTTCTCCCCTTAACCTTTGATGCCTTTACTAATCAAGAACGCATCAACCTCTGCTTTAAATATACTCATTGACTCTGCCTCCATTGCCATCTGTGGCAATGAATTCCACAGATTCACCTCCCTTTGGCTAAAGAAATTCTTCCTTTGCTCTGTTCTAAAGGAACACCTTTCTATTCTGAGATGGTGCCCTCTGGTCCTAGACTCCCCCTCTATAGGAAGCAACCTCTCCACGCTCACTCTATCTAGGCCTCTCAATATTCAATAAGTTTCAATGAGATCCCCCTCCCCTTCATTCTTCTAAGCTCTGAGGACAGGCCCAGAGCTTCATCTAATGCTTCCCATATGTTAACCCTGTGTTGATTATTTTTGGATGACAAAGTTACTAATTTGAAGGTTGGAGGTCTGATATTTGCCATTCGGAGGCAGCCTGTCCTGGGGTTGGAGGCCAGCCTGTATGTGTGGTTGTGTGGCTTGGAGGGTAGGAAACAGGCTTGTTTTGTTTTGTTTTTGCTGCTCCTTGTGTTGTTATGCTGAACGTAGTGGGCATGTTATGTAGGCACCAGAATGTGTGGTGACCCTTGTGGACTGCCCCCAGTACATAGAACATAGAACAGGGACAGACCCATTGGCCCACAATGTTGTGTCAATCCAATTAATTTAGTAATCAAATGGCCAACTAAGCTAACGCCTTCTGCCTACACAATGTCCATATCCTTGCATTTCCCTCACATTCATGTGCCTATCTAAAAGTTTCTGTTAAATTTATATTTTCTCTGCAATTGTCAGCTTTTTCTATCTTGCTCTCATTTTCCAGCACTCTCCACATATTCTCTTCCCGAAATCATTGATTGAAACTCCACAGCCCTCTGGGGTGGAGTCATCCAGGGATTCACCTCCCTCCTTGCCCTTTACTCTGCAACGACAGTCCCTACTCTTCTCAGTTCCAGACTTTGGACAGTAGTTTGGTACAGCTGTTCCCTTTTGCACTATTATTTGAAACGTACAGTAGTTTTTATGTATTGAAACTGTAGTGCTGCTGCAAAACAACAAATTTTGTGACATACATGAGTGACTCTAAATCTGGTTCTGATATTTCACAGAATGCAATAGAACATTGCCGATATCGATAAAACAAGTATATACATAGAACATCGAACAAAGACTTGGGCTGAATCCCGACCACAGGTGCTGTCAGTGTGGAGTTTTCACGTTCACCCTGTGGCTGCTTGGGTTTCCTCTGGGTGCTCCAGTTTCTTCCTACAGCCTCAGGACCCACACCACCAGGTTCAGGAACAGTTATTACCTCTCAACCATCAGGTCCCACACCACCAGATTCAGGAACAGTTATTACCTCTCAACCGTCAGGACCCACACCACCTGATTCAGGAACAGTTATTACCTCTCAACCATCAGAACCCACACCACCAGATTCAGGAACAGTTATTACCTCTCAACCATCAGGACCCACACCACCAGATTCTGGAACAGTTATTACCTCTCAACCATCAGGCTTTTGAACCAGAGAGGATAACTTCACTCAACTTCACTTGTCCCATCACTGAAATGTTCCCACAGCTTATAGACTCACTTTCAAGGACTGTTCATCGCACATTCTCAATATTCATTGCTTGCTTGCTTGCTTATTTATTTATTCATTCATTCATTCATTCATTCATTCTTTCTTATTTTGTATTTGCGCAGTTTGTTGTCTTTTGCACTCTGGTCGAACACTCAAGTTGGGCGGACTTTCATTGACTCCATTATGGTTATTATTCTATAGATTTATTGAGTATGCCCTCCAGAAATTGAATCTCAGGGTTGTATATGGTGATATATATGTACTTTGATAATAAATTAACTCTGAATGTTGAAGTTCAGTCACTGAACTTGCTCCTACTGTGAGGCCCATTCCTTGTTTAGTTTGTTTAGAGATACAGGACGGTAACAGGTCCCTCCCGGCCCCGGTGAGCCTGTGCTGCCCAGTTACACCTGTGCGAGCAACTAGCCTACTAACCTCCTATTGTTGTTCGGTCATTAATTCGAGCCCGACTCTTCGTGACCTCATGGACACCTGCACCGCCAGCCTCCTTGTTGGGAACTGGAGCACCTGAAGGAAATCCACACAGTCACGTGGAGAACGTGAAAACTGCTTTAGATTAGGTTGGCTTTATTTATCGTGTGTACGTTGAAACATGCAGTGAAATGCTTCATTTGCATTAACTCAAATCAGCGAGGATTGTGCTGGACGCAGCCTTAGAGTGTTGCCATGCTTCCGGCATGAACGACTTACTGACTCTAACTGGTGTGCCTTTGCAATGTGGGATCAAACCGGAGCACCAGAGGAAACCTGGCCGTTCATGGGGAGAATGTAGCAAGTCCTTACAGTCAGTGGCAGAACTGAATCGGGGTTGCTGGTGCTGTTATAATGATATGCTGTTACGCTGCCGTGCAATCTATGCTGTATGAATCCTTTACTCTTCATACAAGGAAAACAGGCTCACTGAATTCACCCTATCGAACCTTTCAGGATACCCAGGACGAGTGAGGAGAGAGGTGGCAAATAGAACATAAGGCTGGGATAATTTTTACCCAGCCCAACAGATGGGAGGCGAATGGGATTGCGTGGGCTGTTGACTTTATACCCGGCCCAGTTGTGCACTTCCTTAAATATTGTGCAGAGGGTAATATTGTTCTTGGAGGGAATCCAGCATAAATTGTCTTTATTACTACCTCCTGAACACTGAGAAAACTGAAGTAATGGTAATATCAAAGAAACCTGATATCCCAAACTGTAGGATCGTATTGGGAAATGAAATCCTGAAACAAGTTCACAACTTCAAGTACCTTGGATCATGGGTAACATCTGACGGCAAATGCGAAACAGACATAAAAGCAAGAACAGCATTTACAAAAATGAGAAACATCCTAACGAACAAGAAAATAGCAATTAACATCCGCCTTAGAACTCTCAGCTGCTACATTGTTCCTATATTGATGTATGGCTGCGAGTCATGGACCATCACAAAAAAGAATCAATGCAGCAGAGATGTGGTTCCTCAGAAGAATGCTATGCATATCATATACGGACAGGATAACCAATGAAGGAGTTCTACAGAGAATGAGAACAGAACGTACATTACTTTAAAAAGATCAGAAAACAGCAATCAAAATTCTTTGGACACATCATGCGAAGAGAGTCATTAGAACATTTAGTTACAACTGGAAAGCTGGAAGGAAAAAGAATCAGAGGCAGACAAAGAATGGAAATGATAGATGGAATAACATCATGGTTAGAAACAGAGGAGGCAACAACTACAATTCGGAGGGTCAGAGACCGTGATGGATGGACAGGCATGATCGCCCACGCCGAACGGCAAGGCACCTGAATGATGAATGATGAATGATGATGGACACTGAGGACTAAATTATGGGGAGAGATGCTGGCAACTAAGGTTATAGAAGCTTCAAAGGAGATTTGTTTGAAGAGTTTAATTTACAGAAGAAAACTGAGTAGATGGAGAAAGAGGGAGCATCTGTTTCTGCGGGGTTGGGAGTGTATCCCAGTGGCCACTTTATTAGTTACCTCCTGTACCTAATAAAGTGGCCACTGAGTGTATGTTTGCAGTCTTCTGTTGCTGAAGCCCGTCCATTTCAAGGTTCGACGTGTTGTGTGTTCAGAGATGCTCCTTTGCACATCATGCTTGGCTATGTGGGTTACTGTCACTTTCCTGTCAGCTTGAACCAGTCTGGCCATTCGCCTCTGATCTCTCTCACTAACTAAGCATCCTTGCCCACAGAACTTCCTCCCACTGGATGTTTTTATTTGTTTATTGCACCATTCTCCGTAAACTGTAGAGACCGGTGCATGTGTACGTCCCAGATGATAAAGAGTTTCTGGGATACTCAAGCCCTCAAATTCTGGTACGGAGGGGTCACTACACAAAATCGGAAAAAGCTGCAGAAATTTGCAAACTCAGCCAACTCCCCCCTTCCCCAACTCCAACAATGAGGACACCTTCGAAAGGCGATGCCTCAAAAAGACAGCATCCAAGATTAAGGACCCCCATGGGCAAGGACGTGCTGTCTTTTCATTGCTACCATCAAGAAGGAGCCTGAAGAGACACACACAATGTTTCAGGAACAGCTTCAAAAACACTACCTCAGTTTTTTTTTGCTACTTATTTAATTTAGTTTTATATATAATAGTTTATAAGGGTAAGACTTCAGGAAGGGTTAAGATGAAGGAACACACACCAATCCTCATAGAGGGATCAGAAGTGGAGAGAGTGAGCAGCTTCAAGTTCTTGGGTGTCAAGATCTCTGAGGATCTAACCTGGTCCCAACCAATCGATGTAGTTATAAAGAAGGCAAGACAGTGGTTGTACTTTATTAGGAGTTGAAACGATTTGGCATGTCAACAACTACACTCAAAAACTTCTGTAGTTGCACCGTGGAGAGCATTCTGACAGGCTGCATCACTGCCTGGTATGGAGGGGCTACTGCACAGGACCGAAAGAAGTTGCAGGAGGTTGTAAATCTAGTCAGCTCCATCTTGGGCACTAGCCTACAAAGTACCCAGGACATCTTTAGGGAGTGGTGTCTCAGAAAGGCAGTGTCCATTATTAAGGACCTCCAGCACCCAGGGCATGCCCTTTTCTCACTGTTACCATCAGGTAGGAGGTACAGAAGCCTGAAGGCACACACTCAGTGATTCAGGAACAGCTTCTTCCCCTCTGCCATCTGATTCCTAAATGGACTTTGAAGCTTTGGACACTACCTCACTTTTTTAACATACAGTATTTCTGTTTTTGCATATTTTTAATAATCTATTCAATATATGTAATTGATTTACTTGTTTATTTATTATGTTTAATTTTAATTTTTTCTTTTTCTCTCTGCTAGATTATGTATTGCTTTGAACTGCTGCTGCTAAGCTAACAAATTTCACGTTACATTGCCTGTGATAATAAACCTGATTCTGATATATATATTTCTTAATGTAATTTATAGTTTTTATTTTTATGTATTGCAATCTACTGCTGCCACAAAACAACAAATTTGACTTCATTTGCCACTGATATTAAACCTAATGCTTATTTACTTTACTGGAGTATTATCTTATTAATCCTACTATTGCTTCCTTTATGATCTGATTTCTTGTCTTGGTTGCCGCATCCTCAACCTCATCTGACGAATCCTCTGTTTTCGTATCTCCATTGACTCCTTTCTTTTTGGTTTTCCATTCATCCAGCTGGGCTTTGGTCATCGCATCTACTTTTACAAGCAGCTTTTTGTCTCCCACTTGAAGTTCATGCAAGGACCTTAATGCACGCAGAGCAGATTCTGGTTCTTTATACCCAGGAAAGCCGAATGTTTGCAACTTTCCTGAAGCTCCTTGAACTCTCCTCCAGCTTAAAACCAAGCTGCATTTTGCAAGTAACTGCTTGACTAACATATCAGGTGCTTCTCAGATTGTTGTGCCTCCTCTGAGCAGCTTGGTCCTTCTTTGGTCCAATATGCTTTCCAGCCAAAGACAAGGAGGTCATCACCAATACCTGTTTGTCCCCTTTTGGGCAATGGTTCACAATGTTCGGCATGGAGGCAGCTGTGGCATCATCCAGTACCTTCCTTTCTTAATTCACCTTCAGTTGGCTTCATTGCAGGGATTATGGCATGCAAATGGTGGACGGATATCCAAACAAGTTGTAGTTGTTTCAGCTAGTAACACCCCAACAATGCTGGTCCTCCTGTTTTTGCCACCTACAAACTCAATGTGGCTTGTTGATTGTTGTATTTCACTGTTGCATTAACAGGGAACTTTCAGGAAGGAAGTTCTCACCTCCAAATTATCTGTGATGTGTATGCTAGGAGACTTGTTCTAAGATAGAAACCTCTACAATCAATTATCGAATGCCTATGACAAATCTTTTCCCCTTTGTCTGCAGTTTAATCCTTAGCTTAAGTATTATTGATTGTTTGCCCTGTCTACTGATAGATTTTCTCCTTGAGGCTTTGAATAGAATCATTAACTGCAATCATTCACTGTGTATGCTGCACTTCAATGATGGCAGCTAAACAGATGATTGTGAAGTTCACCTTCCTGTGTCGTTCAGTACGGTAACCCCTCACATACTGCACAGTGGAGAAATCTGCTTCTGACTTTGTTCCATCGTCCAAGAGGAAAAGGCCACTCGGTGGGTTCCTTGAAAGGGATACTTTGAAAAACTTTTATAAATGCACAGTTGAGAACATCCTATCTGGTTGCATCATGGAATCACCAATACCCAGGAATGGAAAAGCCCACAAGTAGTGGTGGATAGAGCCCAGTGCATCAAAACAAAAACTCTTGCCACCACTGAGCACATCCACAAGTAAACAGCGTCCATCATCAAGGACCCCCACCATCTAGTCCATGATATCTTTTCCCTGCTACCATTGGGAGGGAGCTACACCACCAGGTTCAGGGACAGTTATTACCCTTCAAACATCAGGATAACTTCACTAAACATAAAATACTCTGCAGATGCTGGGGTCAAAGCAACACTCACAGCACGCTGGAGGAACTCAGCAGGTTGGGCAGCATCCGTGGAAACGTTCAGTCAATGTTTCGGGCCGGAACCCTTCGTCAGGACTGAAGAGGGAAGGGGCAGAGGCCCTGTAAGGAAGGTGGGGGGAGGGTGGGAAGGAGAAGGCTGGTCACCAACCTATGAGCCTTCTCCTTCCCACCCTCCTCCCACCTTCTTCATAGGGCCTCTGCCCCGTCCCACTACAGCCCTGATGAAGGGTTCCGGCCCGAAACATTGACTGATCATTTCCACGGATGCTGCCCGACCTGCTGAGTTCTTCCAGCATGTTGTGAGTGTTGCTAGGATAACCGTACTCACCTCAACTCTGAGCTGATCACTGAAGACAACCTATGGACTCACTTTCAAGGGCTCTACAACTCGTGTTCTCAGTATTATTTATTTATTTATTACTGGTTTTTTTGGTATTTATGCAGTTTGTCTTCTTTTGCACATAAGTTGTTTCTCAGTCTTGTTTCTGAGTAGTTTTTCATTGATTCTATTTCTTCGTTCACTGTGCATCAGAATCAGGTTTAATGTCCGTGTTAAATGTCATGAAATTTGTAGCTTTGTGGCAGCAGTACATTGCAATATATAATAATAAAATCTAGGCACATACATATTTGCTATAGACTTTTGCACAGTACTGAATTTGCCAACGTGAAGCGGAGGGCAAGTTTGTAAATCTGGTAGGAGCAAAGGGTGTTGGGAGTGGTGAGGGTGGAGATCCACAGGAGGGGTGTGGGACAGGTGGCAGAGAAGAGGTATCATGAAACTTGACACATTAGCGGCAGCTGTGTAATGCAGTACTTGATAAGATCGAAAAAATGAATTACAGTAAGTATATATATATTAAACATTTAAATTAAAAATAGTGCAAAAACAGAAATAATAAAAAAGTGAGGTTAAATGTCCCTTTAGAAATCGGATGGCAAAGGGGAAGAAGCTGTTCCTGAATAGCTAACAACAGGAATTCTGCAGATGCTGGGAATTCAAGCAACACACATCAAAGTTGCTGGTGAATGCAGCAGGCCAGGCAGCATCTCTAGGAAGAGGTTCAGTCGACGTTTCAGGCCGAGACCCTTCGTCAGGACTAACTGAAGGCTTACTAACTCTTCCTTCAGTTAGTCCTGATGAAGGGTCTCGGCCTGAAACATCGACTGTACCTCTTCCTAGAGATGCTGCTTGGCCTGCTGCGTTCACCAGCAACTTTGATGAGTGTTTCTTGAATAGCTAAGTGTGTTCCTTCAGGTTCCTGTACCTCCATCCTGATAATAACAATGAGAAGAGAGCATGCCCTGAGTGATGGGGGACCTTAATGATGGACGCCACCTTTCTGAGGCACCACTCCTTGAAGATGTCTTGGATACTGCGGAGGCTAGTACCCATGATGGAGCTGACTAATTTTACAACGTTCTGTAGATTCATTTGACCCTGTGCAGTAGAACACCCCCCCCCCACCAGACAGTGATACATCCTGTCAGAATGTTTTCCATGGTACGTCAGTACTTTTTGAGCATTTTGGGGGACAAACCAAACCTCTTCAAACTCCTAATGAAATGTAGCCGCTGTCTTGCCTTCTTTATAGCTGCATCGATATGTTGGGACCAGGTTATTTCCTCAGAGATATTGTCACCCAAAACTTGAAGTTGTTCTTTTGATCGCTCTTTGGCTTGTTTCATGTCCGCTCGTCTAAAGTCCACAATCAGCTCGTTGGTCCTGATGATGTTGAGTGCAAGATTGTGCTCCAACACCTGTTGCATTGTTTGCCTACTTGAAACCACCTGCACGGAAAACTTTGCTCCCTCCCCTTATTGACGTAAGGCAGCACCGGACAACTGTAACTGGATTACTCAGTGTGATGGCAAAGTGGCAGAAAACGCTTTCATAATCTTTGCAAGGCTGGCGAGGGGAGGGAAAAAAAGACTTGTTGTGACATTCATTTCATTTGGCGCTGGAAGCTAACCAGGAATGCTAATGAAGTTTTTAATTGAGTTCAACACCTACATCAGCCCCTGCAACTTACAACTGACACACTTACACATGTAGCAGATGCACAGGGTATTAATTAAGGGAATGTTTCAAGAGGAGGAGGATTTCAGAAAGGATAATATTGCGATGATTTTGTTCAAAGTGGATTGAAGAGGGGAATTATTCTATTTTGAAGCTGAACAGTGCCCAGCCCTACAGCTGATGAAATCTTTACCTCAGAGATGGTTGCTGTTGGTCTGGGGCTATAATTTGCCAGCATCGTCTGGCAGAATGACAGGTCTCAAGTGTGCGTGAGAAGTCATTAACTCCTGGCTGGTACAGAGAACATCTGGCACTTCAGGGCAAATGGACACAGCAGTTGGCAGTTCAGTGTCTTTCTGTCAGCCTGTTGATTGCAAACTGAACAGAAAGAGAGACACATAAATGTCTTTTCATTCACAACAGAAAATCAGACCACTGGAGGAACTCAGTGGCGTCTGTGGACCCAAAGGGATAAAGCATAGAACAGATGGGCCAAAGAGCCTAATTCTGCTCCTGTGTCTTAAGGTATTATAGTATGGCACAGGAACAGGCCCTCCAGCCCTTAAACTAATTCAAGAGCCTTGGTGACCACTTTTCAAGTGGTCATCTTGGAGGAAAGATTCTGTGAGTGGTCCCCCACGTCCTTCTCACAGCGCAGTTTTTTTTTATGGGGCTGAGTTGCGAGCCGAATGGAAAGCATGCCCGGGAACAGCCCGACTGGATTCGAACTCAGGAGCCTTCGCTCCGGAGTCCGGCGCTGATGTCACTGTGCCACCAGCTGGCCCAATTCTCTATTGCCTATGCATTAATCTGGATTTCTGGCGTGTACAGAATCTCTTCTGTTTATGCCTAGACTGTCGTTTTTCATGGACTCTAGATCAAGGTCTCTTTGGGGGCTTCTGCTATTGCTTGCATGGTGGAGGGGTATTTGGGCTTCTGGTGCAGTTGGGGGGGTTGATGCTTCTGTGCTGGTTGCGCAATGGGAGGGGGAGGTGGGCTTTGGGGGTTCTGATATTCTATCATTCATTCTTTAGGGTTTCTTGTTTTGTGGATGTCTGTGAAGAGTGAGAATTTCAGGTTGTGTGCTGTATACATTTTCTGATATTAAATTGAACCATTTGAGCCATTTGTAAAAAGCGTCAAGGCTCCTCATGATTTTACAAGGTCACCCCTCATTATCCAAAGTCCTAGCCAGCCCAATATTTCCCTATAGCCCAGTTCCTCAAGTCTTGGCAACATCATCGTAAATCTTTTCTGCACTGTTTCCAGCTTAGAGGCATCTTTCCTATAACAGGGTAACCAAAACTGTGCACGGTATTCCGAATTCAGCCTCACCAATGTCTTGTTCAGCACAATGCTGATACCAAACTCCCATAGTAGACTCTCTGTCCATTACCATACAACTTTTCCATGTCTATTATTAATTTAAACACTCCTATAAGTTTCTGTGATATCATTCTGGAGGAACATTGTATCATTTCTTAATGCATGCATTACTAAATGACAATAAAAGAGGACTGCGTGTCCTCATAATCTAATCTAATCTAAGATTACCTCTCATTCTCCAATGTTCCAAGGAATGCAGACCTAGCCTGGACAAACTTTTCCTATGACTCAGTTGCCGGTAACATCCTTGTAAACCTATTCTGCACACTTCCCAGTTTAGCCATGTCTTTCCTGTAACAGGGTGTCCCCAAACCACACACAGTATCCCAAGTGCGGCTTCATTTATAGGTTACAGGGAGAAGACAGGAAAATGGGGTTGAAAGGGATAAGAAATCAGCTCTGACTGAATGGGGGTGTACACTCGATGGGCTGAATACTGTACCCTAATTTTGCTCCTGTATCTTATGGTCTTAAAAACTCAAAAGTTCAAAGGTTCATTTATTATCAAAATATACAACATGAAATTCTTCTTCTTTGGCTTGCCATGAAACCAAGAAAGAAAAGAAACGCAGCACGATCACCAACACCCTCCCCATGTAAAAAAAAGAAGAAAAATGGAAAAGGGACATCAACCCTCAAATTCTTTCTCCTGCTCACAAAAGAACCGAACAAAACGGAACAGGCACATCAATCCCCAAGTCCTTCTCCCGCACAAAAGAGAATGAACAAAACAGAACATCGACCCCCAAATCCCCTTCCCCACACAAATTAACAAGAAAGATCGGGTGAAAAACACAGAATATAAAAAGCTATAAGATGGGAAAAAAAAGTCCATAGTCCAAGTCCACATCCAAAATGCAGAAAACCTGGGCAACATTCTCTGGGCCCCAATGGCAGACCTTTCCCTCTCTGTGGCAGAGCTATCAAAAGATAAGCAGCTGGTGCTCGCCCTCCACAGTCGCCCCGATGCCTTAATCTCCCTCATTGCTTCGATCGGCAAAATGGAGTTGAACAATGGCTTGCACCACATCCTGCAGCCTTCTCACCTTGAAATTTGCGCACTCTGCCTCTACCTCCTGGAATCCTCTCGGAGACTGCAGCGTGTTGAAGCACCCAAACGATCTCCAAGCTTCCGCATTCTCCTCGATGCTTCAATCTCCCACGCCGCTCTAGTTGGCGAAGTGGAGTCAAGCATCAGCTTGCGCCCTGTCCTACACCTGCTGCACTCCCCACCTCTGCCTCCCAGAATCCTTTCTGGAGATGGCAGAGTGCGGTAACAGCCAAACAATCTCCAAACAGCAAATTACAGGTATAAGTCCCACGTTGGTTTGACTCTCCAATGTGCATCAGCTCATGGGAAGTGATTACCAGTCCCAAAGACTTCTTGGAATGCAACATCCCCACTAATCCCTCACAATCTCAGGCCCATGGTCACTCAGAGTGGAGAAAGAATGTCCATTCGGGATGTCATTGAGAACATTGGGAGCCCACAGACGTGCCATATAACTGGCCAAGGAAGCAGATCAGCTCACAATCTAGCCATCCACCTATCTTGTCAGACAACTTCTGCCCCATCTGTGGCAGACTCTACGATTTCCAACTTGGCCTCAAAGGTCAGAATCAGAACCTCTAAATCAGATTTATTATCGCTGACGTTTGTCATGAAATTTGTTTAGAGCCGTGATGAGGTAATGTTGCAGCTACATAAGACCTTAGTCAGACCCCACTTGGAGTACTGTGTTCAGTTCTGGTCACCTCACTACAGGAAGGATGTGGAAACCGGAGAAAGGGTGCAGAGGAGATTTACAAGGATGTTGCCTGGATTGGGGAGCATGCCTTATGAGAAAAGGTTGAGTGAACTTGGATTTTTCTTCTTGGAGTGGCGAAGGATGAGAGGTGACCTGACAGAGGTGTATAAGATGATGAGAAGCATTGATCGTGTGGGTAACCAGAGGCTTTTTCCCAGGGCTGAAATGGCTAGCACGAGAGGGCATAGTTTTAAGGTGCTTGGAAGTAGGTACAGAGGTGATGTCAGAGGTAAGTTTTCCACACAGAGAGTGGTGGGTGTGTGGAATGCACTGCCAGTGATGAAGGTAGAGGTGGATACAATAAGATCTTTTAAGAGACTCTTAGGTACATGGAGTTTAGAAAAATAGAGGGCTATGCAGTAGGGAAATTCTAGGCAGTTTCTAGAGTAGGTTACATGGTCTTTATGCTTGAGCTCTTAGCAGGGTCAAAGGGTAGAGGGCAGACTAGGAGTGACCTACCGGTCCTCCAGGTTTGGGGGTTCAGCTCAGGGTTAACAACCCAGGCTGGTAAATCAAAATTGTTACGGAAACACAATGAAGGTCCCTTCTACATCATGCCACCTGGGACCTGCGTGACTGACAGTGATGAAAACCACAAAGAAGCTACTGATACGATGAAAGAACACTGGCAGAGATGGAGGACCTTCATTGTTGCCCTCAATGCAGGTGGCGTAATGGACAGTAATGAATATGCAAAAAAAGGAATAATGATGTAGTGTTTGTGAGTTTATGGACTGTTTAAAGATCTGATGGTGGAAGGGAATCACTGAGTGTGGGTACCTCCAATCAGTATATCCTGTACTCCTCCCTGACGATGGTAACGTGAAGAGAGAATAAGATCATAAGACATAGGAGCAGAATTAGGCCATTCAGCCCATCGAGTCTGCTCTGCCATTCCATCATGGCCGATCCTGGATCCCACTCAACCCCTTACACCTGCCTTTTTGCCATATCTTTTGATGCCCTGACCGATCAGGAAACGATCAACTTCCACCTTAAATATACCCACGGACTTGGCCTCCACCACAGTCTGTGGCAGAGCATTCCACAGATTCACTACTCTCTGACTAAAAAAAAATCCTCCTTACCTCTCTTCTAAAAGGTTGCCCCATAATTTTTAGGCTGTGTCCTGTAGTTTTGGATACCCTCTCCATAGGAAACATCCTCTTCACATCCACCCTATATAGCCCTTTCAACTTTCGGTAGGTTTCAGTGAGAATTCCACTCCCCCCCCCCCCCCCCCGCATTCTTCCAAATTCCAGTGAGTACAGGCCCAAAGCTGCCAAAAGCTCCTCATATGTTAACCCCTTTATTCCCAGAATCATCCTCATGAACCTCCCCTGGACTCTCCCCAATGACAGCATGTCCTTTCTGGGATATGGGGCCCAAAACTGTTGACAGTGTTGTGGATGGGTAAGGATTCTTCATGGTGGATGCACCTTCTTGAGGTACCACCTCTTGAAGATCTCCTCACTGGTGGAGAGGGTTGTGTCCGTGATGAGACTAACTAGGTCTACAATGTCAGAACCAGCAGATCTGGAACTGAAGCATGTTGTCCTCGATCCCGATGGGATTGTCCCAAAAAGGAAACGGGACAAGAGAAGGAGAAGGAAGATAAGTGGGTCAGATCTGTAACCCGTGCTGTAGTTAGTGACTAAGATAAAGAAACTGCGTATATTTTAGTCACATTTACTGATGATGCAAAGATAGAGGGCAAAGAAAATGGTCCTTTTACCTCTGTTGAAATACTGAAGGTCACTGAGTAAGAGAGGAAGTGTCCTTGCAAGGACACCCCTGTTTCCTACAGCTTCTGACATTACAGTCTTCTGAGGAATCAGAAGAGTTGTGAACTGATTAAACAGAATGTGCTCGCTGTCTCCAAGCTAAAGCAACCAGGAAAGTGGTTTACAACCTGGCTCCCCACAGGGATCAACTGCGCTATTTGTCTCACACAAGCCCAAGTTAATCATTCTTTGGATGCGATTATCACACACAGCAGGTGTGAGGCACTTCACGTTGAATAAAGATGAAGTGGCTCGCTTATACTGCAGATGGCACTGAAGCAGGTAATAGCGAGGCTGTGCATCTGGGATCCTTAGATCCCACGCCACCAAGTTCAGGGACAGTTATTACCCCACTGGCATCAGGAAGGAGGTACTGGAGCCTTAGGTCCCACACGACCAGATTCAGGAACAGCTATTGTCCCACTACCTTCGACGGATAGGTGCAGGAACCTTAGGTCGTACATGACCAGGTTTAGGAACAGTTACCCTACTATTATTGAGCAGGAGGTACAGGAGTCTGAGGTCCACACCACCAGATTCAGAAAGTTACCCTATTATCATCAGTCTTAGGTCTTCACTACCAAGCTCAGGAATAGTTAATACTCTACAGCCATCGGGCTACTGAACCAATGTGCATAATTTCACTCAACTCCACTCTGAACTAATGCCATAACCTACAAACTCAGTTTCAAGGACCCTGTAACTCAGCACTTCTTCTTTATTTACACAATTTGTCATCTTTTACACACCAGTTGTTTGTCTTTATGTATAGTTTAACATAAATTCGATTCTATTCCTTTATTTTACATAACATAAGAACATAATCAGAATCAGGTTTATTATCACTGAAGTTTGTTAACTTACCAGCAGCAGTTCAATGCAATACATGACCATAGCATAGAAAAATAAATAAATAAATTATAATAATAAATAAACAAGTAAATCAATTACATATATTGAATAGATTTTTTAAAATGTGCAAAAACAGAAATATTGTATATAAAAAAAAGTGAGGTCGTGTCCAAAGCTTCGATGTTCATTTAGGAATCAGATGGCAGAGGGGAAGAAGCTGTTCCTGAATCGCTGAGTGTGTGCCTTCCGGCTTCTGTATCTCCTACCTGATGGTAACAGTGAGAAAAGGGCATGCCCTGAGTGCTGAAGGTCCTTAATAATGGACGCTGCCTTTCTGAGACACCGCTCCCTAAAGATGTCCTGGGTACTTTGTAGGCTAGTACCCAAGATGGAGCTGACTAGATTTACAACCTCCTGCAACTTCTTTCGGTCCTGTGCAGTAGCCCCTCCGTACCAGACAGTGATGCAGCCTGTCCACGGTACAATAAGTTCTTGAATGTATTTGTTGATGTGCCAAATCTCTTCAAACTCCTAATAAAGTATAGCTGCCGTCTTGCCTTCTTTATAAAAATTGGTTGGGACCAGGTTAGATCCTCAGAGATCTAAACTCCCAGGAACTTGAAGCTGTTCACTCTCTCCACTTCTGATCCCTCTATGAGGATTGGTATGTGTTCCTTCATCTTACCCTTCCTGAAGTCCACAATCAGCTCTTTTGTCTTACTGACGTTGAGTGCCAGGTTGTTGCTGTGGCACCACTCCACTAGTTGGCATATCTCACTCCTGTGCACCCTCTCGTCACCACCTGAGATTCTACCAACAATCGTCAGCAAATTTATAGATGGTATTAATAGGATGGTAGAAATAGGAGCAGGAGTAGGCCATCTGGCCCGTTGAGCCTGCTCCGCCATTCAATAAGATCATAGCTGATCCGGCCATGGACTCATCTCTACCTACCTTCCTTTTCCCCATAACCCTTAATTCCCCAACTGTGCAAAAATCTATCCAACCTTGTCTTAAATATATTTACTGAGGTAGCCTGCACTGCTTCATTGGGTAGAGAATTCCACAGATTTAACACTCTCTGGGAAGAGCAGTTCCTCCTCATCTCCGTCCTAAATCTACTCCCCTGAATCTTGAGGCTATGTCCCCTAGTTCTAGTCTCACCTACCAGTAGAAACAACTTTTCTGCCTCTATCTTATCTATTCCTTTCATAATTTTATATATTTCTGTGAGATCTCCTCTCATTCTTCTGAATTTCACTGAGTACAGTCCCAGGTGACTCAATCTCTCCTCATAGACTAATCTCCTCATCTCTGGAATCAACCTGGTGAACCTCCTCTGCACTGCCTCCAAAGCCAGTATATCCTTCTTCAAGTATGGAGACCAGAACTGCATGCAGTACTCCACGTGCGGCCTCACCAGTATCCTGTACAGTTGCAGAATAACCTCCCTGCTCTTAAATTCAATCCCTCTGGCAATGAAGGCCAACATTCCATTGGGCTTCTTGATAGCCTGCTGCATCTGCAAACCTACCTTTTGCAATTCATGCACAAGCACTCCCAAGCCCCCCTGCACAGCAGCATGCTGCAATCTTTCACCATTTAAATAATAATCTGCTCTTCCATCTTCCCTTCCAAAGTGAATGACCTCACATTTACCAACATTCCACTCCATCTGCCAGACCCTTGCCCACTCACTTAACCTATTTATATCTCTCTGCAGATTCTCCGTGTCTTCTGCACAATTTGCTTTTCCACTCTATTTAGTATCATCAGCAAACTTAGATACATTACACTTGGTCCCCTCTTCCAGATCGTTAATGTATATCCCATCTCTCTTCTAAATCCCTGCAAGAAAATTAACCACAAGATAGTATATGATGACTAAAATGTACTTTGATTAAAAATTTATTTTTAACTTTGACCTAACTATTTATCTTTGTATGTGCCAAAGTCTACATTTATTTGCCTTCCCTTATTCACAGAGGAGTGAGAGTAGAGGGGAATCTGGCTAGAGATTTTGTGCATTTAAATTGCCGAAGACTTTTGCACAGTACTCTATTTGACAAGGAGCGGAGAGCTGGTTTGTAAATCTGGTGGGAGCAAAGGATATTGGGAATGGTGAGGGTGGAGCGCGTGGGACGGGTGTGGGACGAGAGGCAGAAGAGAAGTGCCGGGGGTGGGGTGGGGTGGCGTGGGTGCAGATACACCGACTTGACACACCAGGCAATGTCGCTTGATTCCAAACAATTGGTTTATTGATCATTACAGAATGTCTCTCTGGTGCTTTCTGCTCCCTCCCCTCTCCCTTCCCCTTTTCCCAACCATGATTCTCCTCTCCCGGCCCCCTTCCCACTCTCAGTCCACAATAGAGACCCATATCAGAATCAGGTTTATCATCACTCACACATGTCATAAAATTTTGGTTTTTTTGCAGCAGAAGCACAGTGCAGTACATAAAATTACTACAGTACTATGCAAAAGTCTTGGCACCCTAGCTAGATACGTGTCCAAGACTTTTGCATGATATTGTATATCCAGATCACAATGAATGAGTAGTCAGTTTCCAATAAGGAGAACCAGTCAAGTGTAGATTTACAGATTGACAGAGCTGTTTCACCCTGTCTAGGAGAGCTGAAATGGAGATTCCTCACTGGTACTGGTGTTGGTTTAATATTGTCACCCGTACTGAGATACAGTGAAAATCTTTTGTTTTGCATGCCATCCAGACAGATCATTCCTGACGTAATCACATCGAGGTAGTGGAAAGGAAAAGAGGATGCAGAATATAGAACAGTACAGGCCCTTCGGCCCACAACGTTAAGCCATTAGGGACATTTAAAAGAGTCTTAAAAAGCCACATGGATGAAAGAAAAAATGGAGGGCTATGTGAGAGCGAAGCGATAGATTGATCTTAGAGTAGGTGCAAAGTTCAAAGTGCATTAATCATCAATTTATGTACACATTATACAACCTTGAGATTCATCTTCTTGAAGGTAGCCACAAAACAAAAGAAATCCAATAGAACTCATTTAAAAGATTGTCAAACACCTAATATGTAGAGAAAAACACATTGTGAAAGCAAATAGCTTCAGAACTGAAGTGGTATGGAAGAGATAAAGTTTTACGAAAGGTTAAAGGGTCAGTGCAAAGTTGTAAGCCCAAAGGGCCTGTACTGTGCTGTAATGTTCTATGTTTTCTGTTCAACCTGTGAAGGGTTTCTGCCCTTTTGAATCTCACGTCACATCGGCAGTCTATTCAGTCCATCATGTCTCTGCAAGTCTTGTTTGAAAGAACTATCCGATCAGGCACGCCCTTTCATAAAACTACAGACAATTTTACATTCCTCCCTCACTACCATTCAGGGCCCCAGACAGTCCTTCCAGGTAAGGCAACACTTCACCTGTGAGTCGGCTGGGGTGATATACTGCGTTCGGTGCTCCCGATGCGGCCTTCTATATAGCGGCGAGACCCGACACAGACTGGGAGATCGTTTTGCTGAACACCTACGCTCTGTCCGCCAGAGAAAGCAGGATCTCCCAGTGGCCACACATTTTAATTCCATGCCCCATTCCCATTCTGACATGTCTATCCACGGCCTCCTCTACTGTAAAGATGAAGCCACACTCAGGTTGGAGGAACAATACCTTATATTCTGTCTGGGTAGACTCCAACCTGATGGCATGAACATCGACTTCTCTAACTTCCGCTAGGCCCCACCTCCCCCTCGTACCCCATCTGTTATTTTATTTATTTATATACACACATTCTTTTTCTCTCTCACCTTTTTCTCCCTCTGTCCCTCTGAATATACCCCTTGCCCATCCTCTGGGTTTCCCCTCCTCCCCCTTGTCTTTCTTCCCGGACCTCCTGTCCCATGATCCTCTCATATCCCTTTTGCCAATCACCTGTCCAGCTCTTGGCTCCATCCCTCCCCCTCCTGTCTTCTCCTATCATTTTGGATCAACCCCTCCCCCTCCCACTTTCAAATCTCTTACTCACTCTTCCTTCAGTTAGTCCTGACGAAGGGTCTCGGCCTGAAACGTCGACTGTACCTCTTCCTAGAGATGCTGCCTGGCCTGCTGCGTTCACCAGCAACATTTTGTGTGTGTTGCTTGAAACTCCAGCATCTGCAGATTTCCTCGTGTTTGACAGTTTTACATTAATCATTATATGTTGTATGTTGCCATAACTCTGTGTATTTGGTTTCTTACTGTTAATGCACCATTTTTTCTTGTACATTAATCCCATGAAAAGATTAATTTTTGTAAATGGCCTCTTTTCTCTCCTCAGCTCTGTTGCTGCTCTATGATGTCACAAACAAAACATCATTTGACAACATTCAGGTAGGCAATGTATCACTTAGCGGAGGTGCTGGTTGGTACTTTGTATATATTGAAACAAAGGCAACCATCATTTTCATATTGATTGCTATGGATACTGAGATTAAATGTGACTCCAATTTGATATGGACTGGTTGTAACCTGGGTGATAAGTGCGCTGTTTCAATAACTTGTTCAAAATAAAACGATGCCCTCCTTAAGGGAGAAACAAAAATCAGCAGCTCTCTTTTTGCAAGAACAAGGATAAAATGAACTTCTGAGTTGCTCAGTTGGAACAGCAAACTTGGTATTTTAGGGTCTGAAGACTGTGAGTGCAGAAATTGTTGAGGACTATTTGCTTTTGCTCTATATTAAGATTTATAAAAATGTTAATGCTGAGGTTTGTGCAAAGTAAACAAATTGACTTTTCTGACCAATAGCCTTGCGTGTGACACATTGTATAATCAATTGTTCAGGCTGGTTCCCATTTTATGAATTATAAATAACCTGCTTCATTATTTGGAAGTGTGATGTATGGATAAACTGTTTGCTCAGTTTATAAGGCATGATGAATTAGTCATCAGGGACCCCACCATCGAGGCCGTGCTCCCTTCACTCTGCTGCCATCAGGATGGACGTTCAGGAGCCTCAAGACCCACACCACCAGGTTCAGGAATAGTTATTACCCCTCAACCATCAGGCTCTTGAACCAGAGGGGATAGCTACACTCACCCCAACCCTGAATCAATAGATCCACTTTTAAGGATTATACATCTCATGCTCGATATTTATTGCTTATTATTATTACTTTTTTGTCTCTTTTATATTTGCACACATTGTTGTCTTTTACACATTGGTTGTTTGTCCACACTTGTGTGCATTTTCATCGATACTGTTGCTTCTTTGTACTTACTGTGAATGCCCACAAGAAAATGAATCTCAGGGCAATATATGGTGACACACATGTACTTTGATAGTAAATTTACTTTGAACTTTAAATTCTGCTCAGTGCTGCGCCAAAGGAGTGTTAGAGAGAACTGCATTTACTCTTGACTTCAAAAGATCTTTTACATTTAGTGATTTGTGTTTCATTTTAGAACATAGAACATAGAATAGTACAGCATATTACAGGCCGTTCGGCCCACAATGTTGTGCCGACCCTCAAACCCTGCCTCCCATATAAGCCCCCACCTTAAATTCCTCCATATACCTGTCTAGTAGTCTCTTAAATTTCACTAGTGTATCTGCGTCCACCACTGACTCAGGTAGTGTATTCTATGCACCAACCACCCTCTGAGTAAAAAACCTTCCTCTAATATCCCCCTTGAACTTCCCACCCCTTACCTTAAAGCCATGTCCTCTTGTATTGAGCAGTGGTGCCCTGGGGAAGAGGCGCTGGCTATCCACTCTATCTATTCCTCTTAATATCTTGTACACCTCTATCATGTCTCCTCTCATCCTCCTTCTCTCCAAAGAGTAAAGCCCTAGCTCTCTTAATCTCTGATCATAATGCATACTCTCTAAACCAGGCAGCATCCTGGTAAATCTCCTCTGTGCCCTTTCCAATGCTTCCACATCCTTCCTATAGTGAGGCGACCAGAACTGGACACCAGTACTCCAAGTGTGGCCTAACCAGAGTTTTATAGAGCTGCATCATTACATCACGGCTCTTAAACTCTATCACTCGACTTCTGAAACCTAACACCCCATAAGCTTTCTTAAGGGGTGTTTTGGAAGACCTTTTCTTCAGAATTAAATCAAGTGTAATGAATATCAGTTTCCTTTCTGGGCAAGGTGTAGGAGAGCTGAAAGGTTTGTAGATAATGTTTGTTTGTTGGTAACCTTTGCAAATCCTAATCACCTTTGCGTAAAGGTTGAATCTATACTCAGTGGTCATTTTATTAGGTGCCTCCTGTACTTAATAAAATGGCCACTGAGTGTATGTTTGTGGCCTTTTACTGTTGTAACCCATCCACTTCAAGGCCTGATATGTTGTGTATTCGGAGACTGCTCTTCTGCACAACACTGTTGTCATACATTGCTATTTGAGTTGCTGTCGTCCTCCTATAAGCTTGAACCAATCTGGTCTTTCTCCTCTGACCTCTCTCACTAAAAAGACATTTTTGCCCACAGAACTGTTGCTCACCGGATGTTTTTTTGCTTTTTGCACTGTTCTCTGTAAACTCTAGACACTGTCGTGCATGAAAACTCCAGGAGATCAGCAGATCTGAGATGCTCAAACCACTCCATCTGGCACCAACAATCATACCGCAGTCAAAGTCACTCAGATCACATTTCTTCCCTGTGCTGATGTTTGGGCTGAACAACAACTGGACCTCTTGACCGTGTCTGCATGCTTTAATACCTTCAGTTGCTGCCACACGATTTGCTGATTGGATATTTGCGTTAATGATACAGGTGTTTAATAAAGTGGCCACTGAGTATAGTTTCACATCGTTGGTTTGCTCATTCAGAGAAGGACAGTAGTTGTGAAGACAACCAAGTGGAAAAATAATGTAATTGCTTGTGTTTTGTAATTATAATAAAGATGAAACTGTAGAGTGGTGACAGCTGCTGTTGACAGAACTGTTAGGTGACTCTAGATCACCAGTGATGTACTCACCAATATCCAGTTTGGGTGTCTCCACGGCAACTCAGTACCATGCTTCACAAAAGCCTTGCTCTAAGTAGGAGCTAAATTCTACAGGTGTAATTAATTTTTAAAATTGTTCCTTGTTCTCTTGATTCAGCAACAGTAGATATTTGCAAACAAAGGAAACACTGTACATGTGTTAAAGTTTATGAAGGCTCTATGTTATTAGGATGATTTAAAACTGCTCGTTAACCCCATTCTCCTGCCGTCTCCTGGTAACCTTTCTAAGCAAGAACCAATCAACCTCCGCTTTAAATATACCCACTGACTCAGCCTCCATAGCTGTCCGAGCCAATGAATTCCACAGATTCACCACCCTCTGGCTAAAGAATTTCCTCCTCATCTCTGTTCTGAAAGGGCATCCTTCTAATCTGAGGCTATGCTCTCTGGTCCTAGACTTCTCCCATCTTTGTAAACATCCTGTCTTTCTATGTGGTGTAGTTGTTAAGTCGACTCTGACTCTTCGTGACCTCATGGTCCATAGGGTTTTAATGGCAAGATACGGAAGTAGATTGCCAGGCCTTTCCTTCGTGCAGATACTGCTGCTGCCCAGGTTGGGACCGGCTGGGTTTGAGCTCAGGACCATCTACCTTGAAGTCCAGTGCTGATACCGCTACACCACCAGCCAGCCCCTCCTTCTATACCTTTCAGAATTTGTGTGGGTTTCAATGAGAAACCCTCCCCCGATTCTTCGAAGGTCTATTGAATACAGGCTCATAACCATCAAATGGATAGCAGTAACAGGATCGGTCCGAGTCAGCATGGATTTACAAAGGGGAAATCGTGCTTGACTAACCTTCTGGAATTTTTTGAGGATGTAACTATGAAAATGGACAAGGGAGAGCCAGTGGATGTAGTGTACCTGGACTTTCAGAAAGCTTTTGATAAAGTCCCACATGGGAGATTAGTGGGCAAAATTAGGGCACATGGTATTGGGGGCAGAGTACTGACATGGATTGAAAATTGGCTGACTGACAGAAAACAAAGAGTAGCGATTAACGGGTCCCTTTCGGAATGGCAGGCGGTGACCAGTGGGGTACTGCAGGGTTCAGTGCTGGGACCGCAGCTGTTTACAATATATATAGTAATGATTTAGATGAGGGAATTAAAAGTAACATTTGCAAATTTGCCGATGACACAAAGCTGGGTGGCAGTGTGGAATGTGAGGAGGATGTTATGAGAATGCAGGGTGACTTGGACAGGCTGGGTGAGTGGCCAGATGCATGGCAGATGCAGTTTAATGTGGATAAATGGTGAGGTTATCCACTTTGGTGGTAAGAACAGGAAGGCAGATTATTATCTAAATGGAGTCAAGTTAGGAAAAGGGGAAGTACAACGAGATCTAGGTGTTCTTGTACATCAGTCACTGAAAGCAAGCATGCAAGTACAACGGGCAGTGAAGAAAGCTAATGGCATGCTGGCCTTCATAACAAGGGGAATTGAGTATAAGAGCAAAGAGGTCCTTCTGCAGCTGTACAGTGCCCTGGTGAGACCACACCTGGAGTACTGTGTGCAGTTTTGGTCTCCAAATTTGAGGAAGGACATTCTTGCTATTGAGAGAGTGCAGCACAGGTTCACAAGGTTAATTCCCGGGATGGCAGGACTGTCATATGTCGAAAGATTGGAGCGACTGGGCTTGCATGCTCTGGAATTTAGAAGGCTGAGAGGGAATCTTATTGAAACATATAAGATTATTAAGGATTGGACACGCTGGAGGCAGGAAGCATGTTCCTGCTGATGGGTGAGTCCAGAACCAGAGGCCACAGTATAAGAGTAAGGGGTAGGCCATTTAGAATGGAGTTGATGAAAAACTTTTTCACCCAGAGAGTGGTGGATATATGGAATGCTCTGCCCCAGAAGGCTGTGGAGGCCAAGTCTCTGGATGCTTTCAAGAAAGAGATGGATAGAGCTCTTAAAGATAGCGGAATCAAAGGTTATGGGGATAAGGCAGGAACTGGATACTGATCGTGGATGATCAGCCATGATCACAGTGAATGGCGGTGCTGGCTCGAAGGGCCGAATGGCCTACTCCTGCACCTATTGTCTATGGTCTATTGTCTAAATGCTTTTCATACGTTAACCCTTTCATTCCTGGGAACGTTCTTGTAAATCTCCTCTGGACCAATGTTCCCTCTAAGGTGTGCATGTGTGCTCAGTAATATATCTTTTGCTACTCGTGCACAAAGGAATTTAAAAGGCGCACAAGAGGTTGTCACCCTCTACCTGATTAACATGTTAAGTATATTTCACGATCGTACACAATCACATTTCCTTTTTGGGTTTCTGATGTGAACGGTGTTGACGAGATGGTGTCTGTGGTGATTTGTCTGCAAATTTTAGAACTGGCCTATTTATACTGTCTTTATTGAAGAAATTATTCAGTGCGCATATCTATTGTTGTCACTGGGCAAAAAATTGGGCACAAGACTTTTGTACACACTGATCATTACAAACTAGAGAGAAAACTGCTCTGGACCTTCTCGAATGTCAGCATACCCTTCAGTTATACATGGAGGCAAAATGACTCCGAATGCTCCAAGTGCTGTTTGACCATGTTGTTCTTGCGTTCCAGTGCATTCGAAATGCCATACCACATCGTGATACAAACAGACAAATAAACATTGAATAAGGGAGCATGAAACTGAGATGATAAAGGTGTGTCCATACAGTTAGATTAGATTAGATTAGATTATGAGGACACACAGTCCTCTTTTATTGTCATTTAGTAATGCATGCATTAAGAAATGATACAATGTTCCTCCAGAACGATATCACAGAAACTCAAGACAAACCAAGACTGAAAAACTGACAAAAACCACATAATTATAACATATAGTTACAACAGTGCAAAGCAATACCGTAATTTGATAAAGAACAGACCATGGGCACGGTAATAAAAAAGTCTCAAAGTCTCTCGAAAGTCCCATCATCTCACACAGACGGTAGAAGGAAGAAAAACTCTCTCCCTGCCATGAGCTTTCAGCGCCGCAAACTTGCCGATGCAGCACCCTGGAAGCACCTGACCACAGCCGCCTCTCGAGTCCGTCTGAAAACTTCGAGCCTCCAACCAGTCCTCTGACACCGAGCACCGAGCACCATCTCTGCCGAGCGCTTCGACCCCAGCCCCGGCAACAGGCAATAGGCAAAGCCGAGGATTTGGGGCCTTCCCCTCCGGAGATTCTGGATCACACAGTAGCAACGGCAGCGAAGCAGGCATTTCAGAAGTTTCTCCAGATGTTCCTCCGTGCTTCTCACGTCTGTCTCCATCAAATCAGGATTGTGCACGGTACCTATTTAACAAATTCGATATCATCTCGGAGCGGCCGCATGTGCTGCGTCGCGCCGCCATCATATTACCCCATTCATGTTAAGGACTTGCACTTCTCTGCACCTTTAAAGTTAGCACAGGTGATAGCTTTAAATGCTTACAATTTAAATGCTCCCTCTGCTATAACTCCACTTTGAAGTTTGTAACAAGAGTCTGATTCATTGCCTTTGCTAGGTTTAAACAGCTCTGCACTCTTGTAGAACATCACCATCATAGCATGAGACACTTTGTGGTGTGTGTGACTTATGAGCTCCTCTTAAGTCGTAACTCATAATCAGTGCTGAAAGATGTCTGTGCACTGCAGGGTACTGTCTTACAAGGCTAATTAAACATGGCATCAACCCAACTTGCTCATCACTGCTAAGACAGTGAGGAAATGTTAGATATTTGCAACGAAGGACATGGTAGAAGTACTCACTGCTGGAATCTGGCTGTGAGGACGATTGGCATTGGAACCAGTTTAATATTGTCACGTGTACCAAGATTCAATGCAAAGCTTGCCTTACATATGATGCATTTCACTGTAGGTTTCAATGGTTCCATTTAATATCAGAGAATGTATGCAGTATACAGCCTGAAATTCCCACTCTCCACAGACATCCACGAAACAGAAGAACCCCAAAGAATGAATGATAGAAAAAATGTAAGAACCCCAAAGCCCCCACCTATGCACAAGCAGCAGCAAGCAGCGTCAAACCTCCCCCTCTTATTCTAGCATAAAGAATCAGCATTCAGACAGACAGACATATGTTATTGATCCCGAGGGAAACTGGGTTTCGTTACAGTTGCACCAACCAAAAATAGAGTATAAATATAGCAATATAAAACCATAAATAATTAAATAATAATATGTAAGTTATGCCAGATGGAAATAAGTCCAGGACCAGCCTATTGGCTCAGGGTGCCTGAACCTCCAAGGGAGGAGTTGTAAAGTTTGATGGCCACAGGCAGGAATGACTTCCTATGACGCTCAGTGTTGCATCTCGGTGGAATGAATCTCTGGCTGAATGTACTCCTGTGCCCAACCAGTACATTATGTAGTGGATGGGAGACATTGTCCAAGATGGCATGCAACTTGGACAGCATCCTCTTTTCAGGCACCACCGTCAGAGGGTCCAGTTCCATCCCCACAACATCACCGGCCTTACGAATGAGTTTGTTCATCATTCCCACCACCTGCCATGCAAGCAACAGCAAAGCCCCCAAAGAGACACCATGGTCTACAGTGCATCAAAAACTAACTGTTATCTCCAACATTTTTGACATCCCACAGGCACTCTCTCTCACCAGCAGGTGATGAATTAATAATCTGAATCCTGAACCTGTTTTACAGATCAAATCGTTTCACAGTAGTGAATTATGTCTAGGTTGAGGTAATAGTTGTCCAGAAGTCAGAAACTGAATGGGATGACATGAAGGTTGGGGGTGTTGTGGATAGCGTAGAGGGCTGTCAGCAGTTACAACGGGACATTAATAGGATGCAAAACTGGGCTGAGAAGTGGCAGATGGAGTTCAATCCAGATAAGTGTGAGGTGGTTCATTTTGGTAGGTCAAATATGATGGCAGAATATAGTATTAATGGTAAGACTCTTGGCAGTGTGGAGGATCAGAGGGATCTTGGGGTCCGAGTCCATAGGACAGTCAAAGCTGCTGCGCAGGTTGACTCTGTGGTGTAGAAGGCATATGGTGCATTGGCCTTCATCAATTGTGGGATTGAGTTTAAGAGCCGGGAGGTAATGTTGCAGCTATATAGGACCCTGATCAGACCCCACTTGGAGTACTGTGCTCAATTCTGGTCGCCTCACTACAGGGAGGATGTGGAAACCATAGAAAGGGTGAAGAGGAGATTTACAAGGATGTTGCCTGGATTGGAGAGCATGCCTTATGAGAATAGAATGAGTGAATTTGGCCTTTTCTCCTTGGAGTGACGGAGGATGAGAGGTGACCTGATAGAGGTGTACAAGATAATGAGAGGCATTGATCGTGTGGAGTCAGAGGCTTTTTCCCAGGGCTGAAATGGCTAGCATGAGAGGGCATAGTTCCAAGGTGCTTGGAAGTAGGTACAGAGGAGATGTCGGGGTAAGTTTTTTACACAGAGAGTGGTGAGTGTGTGGAATGGGTGGCTGGCGGAGGCGGTGGAGGCGGAAACGGTAGGGTCCTTTGAGAGAGTCCTGGATGGCTACATGGAGTTTAGAAAAATAGAGGGCTATAGGTAACCCTAGGTAATTTCTAAGGTAGGGACATGTTTGGCACAGCTTTGTGGGCCGAAGGGCCTGTAACGTGCTGTAGGTTTTCTATGTTTCTATGGTGAAGGTATGAATCTGTGAAGTAGACATGTTGATGTTTCAGGTCAAGAACCTTTGTTTGTACTGAAAGAGGAGAGTCATATAGTCATAGAGAACTGCAGCTCAGAAGCAGCCTTTCGGCCCATCATGCCTATGCTAATCCATTTTTCTGCCTAGCCCGATCTACCTGCACCCAGACCACAGCCCTCAATACTTCTTTCATCCATGTACAGGTTTCCCCCGCCATCTGAGGGTAGAGCGTTCCTATGAAATGGTTCGTAAGCCGAAATGTCGTAAAGCGAAGAAGCAATTACCATTTATTTATATGGGAAAATGTTGTGAGCGTTCGCAGACCCAAAAATAACCTACCAAATCATGCCAAATAGCACATAAAACCTAAAATAACAGTAACATATAGTAAAAGCAGGAATGATATGATAAATACACAGCCTATATAAAGTAGAAATACTTTTCCACAATCCTTATTGCACTGTTCGCCGAAGCGAAAATCTCGCGCAAGCGCAGTTGGCAAAAACACGATGCAAGCGCTCTCCGGTAATCTTTAAGCTATGAAGCTGCCAAATCATACCAAACAACACGTAAAAATACACAGCCTATATAAAGTAGAAATAATGTATGTACAGTGTAGTATCACTTACTGGAGTTGGGAAGACAGCGCAGAGCACACTGATGATGGTGAGTCAGACTGAGTCGTCGCAGGTTGGGGTGGTGCCGTGGCCCCCACCCTCCAGGCCGCCGAGCGATACATTGCTGCAAAGCACGCAGGGGTCCAGCAGTAGCCGGGAGGCATCCAGCACATCTTTAAGAAAAGAGCCGAAATAAACATGCTAATTAATTAGGTGCTGCCCAGCATGTAGTTGTCGGCCCAGATCAGTGCCGATTGCCAATTGCATCACCTTTGATCTGGGCCGACATTTAAGTGTGGGGCAGCACCTAATTAATTAGCATGTTTATTTCGGCTTTTTCTTAAAGATGTGCTGTGTCCCTCCCGGATACTGCTGCATTCTCTGCGAATCGGTACAGTATCTGTCCGCGGCCTGGGTGTTGGGGTGGTGGGACATTGGGGTGTCATCTCGTCGTCTATTTCCATTAGAGCAGGCAGCTCATCTTCTCCTATGACTGCCCGCCTCGATGTCGAAGGTCGAGGTTCGTCATCTGCTGTGGCTGATGTGGAGGCTTGCTTGACTGCTGAGCCTCACGCATTTTTCTATCACACAGTTCTTTGTAAGGACTCAAACCATCCTGAAAATATCCCCTAAACCTACGTACCCTTTCAAAATTAAAGTCGTACTTTATCATTGCAGCAAAAATCTCACGTAGTTGCTTCACTTTCGCTACTGCATTCGATTTCAATTGTTATCCTTTCTTCTTCCAATTGCATCAGCTCTTCATCTATCAGTTCTTGGTCATGGGATGCCAAAACCTCTTCAACATCATCTTCGTCAGCTTCCACAAGCCAAACTCACTTAGTCCTTACTTCGTTCACCACGATCGAAACGCTTAATTATGTCTAGTTTCACGCTAAGTGTAACACCCTTAGGAGCTCTTTTAGGCTTTTCCGATACCATAGAACTCATCTTGCAAATGGCTGCTCACAGGCACGTGTTTAAGCAATGCCGTTCCAAATCCGGGGGAGAGCGGCTGCTCGGGGCACACGCTGCCTTTTATCGCGCGCTGCTTTTTTTTGCGCGCTGATTTTTTTCGTAACAGTGAAAACACCTTCTGAAAGCGAAAACAGGGTACTAATGTAGGTCTTTCATAACAGTGAGGTTTCGTAAAGCAAACGTTCGAAAAGCGGGGGACACCTGTACCTATCTAAACTTCTTGTAAATGTTATAATTGAACCCGCATCTACCACCTTTGCTAGCAACTTGTTCTACACTTACATGACTTTCTGAGTTAAGAAGTTTCCCATCAGGTTCCCCTTAAATATTTCATCTTGCACCCTAAACCTAGAACATCTAGTTCTAGTCTCATCCAATCTCAGGGGGAAAAAAACTGCGTGTATTTTACTGTTCATAATACTTTACTTGCATCTTCTCGGAACTGATTCCACAACATATGAACTCATTGTCAAGGACTCGACAGTATTATTTATTTACATTTACTTTTTTACTTGCACAGTTTGTCTTTTGTACATTGGTTGATTATGTCTTTCTTTGTGTGTGGATTTTTTTTGTTTCTATTTTATTTCTCAGTTCTACACTGCATGGCTGCAAGAAAATGGATCTATGTAGTCATTGTCGTCATTATGTACCATGTCATAAGACATGGTTGATCATGGTCTTTCCATGACTATGATTGTTCTTGACAAATTTTTCTACAGAAGTGGTTTGCCATTGCCTTCTTCTTGGGGGGGGCAGTGTCTTTAGAATACGGGTGACCCCAGCCAATATCAATGCTCTTCAGAAATTGTCTGCCTGACGTCAGTGGTTGCCTGACGTCAGTGGTTGCATAACCAGGACTTGTGATGTGCACCAGCTGCTCGTACAACCATCCATCACCTGCTCCCATGGCTTCACATGACCTTATCCGGGGGAGGGGCTCAGCAGGTGCTATATCTTGCCCAAGGGTGACCTGCAGGCTAGTGGCGGGAAAGAGTGCCTTACCCCTCCTTTGGTAGAGATATATCTCCATCCTGCGGCTCAAGGTAGTATGTGTAACTTGATAATAAATTTGATTTGAACTTGGAACTTTAAAGTTTGATGATCCAGTTTACCACACAATCATCTAAATGATCAAAATATAGATGACAAACAACAACAGACCCAGCACAAATCTCTGGGGCACACCACTAGCCACATTCCTCCAGTACAGGAGAGATAACCATCCACTACCATACTCTGTCCTCTCCTGCAAAGCCAATGCTGAATCCAGTTTACTACTTTATCCTGAATGCCAAGCGACTCAACGTTTTGGACCAGCCTTCCGTGTGGAATTGCAGTATCTCCACAATAATCTTTCGGTTCTGACGAACGGCCTCGACTTGATACATCGACTGTCCCATTTCAGTCCACTGATACAGCCTGACCTTCTGATTTTCTCCGGAAAGCTGTGTAAAAAACACAAAAAAAAGCTCCGAATTCCAGCATTTACATTTTGAAGGTCAGATACTTTTGGGATGTGGGAGGTATAGCAGACAGCTTGAGCACAGCTAGCTCCCATGTGATGATAAACAGATAATCTCTTCGGGTTAATGTTGACTGCAGGATAAATCGCAACCATAATGCAGGGAGATATAACTCCTCGGCCCCTTGAATTAATGCCAGGGAATCTTTTACATCCTCCTTGGGGAGTTTGCTGTATGCACTTCCCTGCAGGTCAGGCAGTATCTGTAGACTGAAATGGAACAGTCAGTGTTAGCAAATAAATGTCACCATATACAACCCTGAAATTCATTTTCTTGTGGGCATACTCAATAAATCTATAGAATAATCACCGTAACTGAATTAATGGAAGACCGCCCAACTTGCGCATTCAACCGGAGTGCAGGAGACAACATACAAAAAGGAAGAAATAATAATACTAAATGAATAAGCAATAAATATCAAGAACATGAGATGAAGAGTCCTTGAAATTGAGTCAATAGACAATTGGTGCAGGAGTAGGCCATTTGGCCCTTTGACCCAGCATCGCCATTCACTGTGATCATGGCTGATCATCCACAATCAGTATCCAGTTCCTGCTTTATCCCCATAACCTTTGATTCCGCTATCTTTAAGAGCTCTATCCATCTCTTTCTTGAAAGCATCCAGAGACTTGGCCTCCACAGCCTTCTGGGGCAGAGCATTCCATATATCCACCACTCTCTGGGTGAAAAAGCCTCCGTTCTAAATGGCCTTCCCCTTATTCTTAAACTGTGGCCTCTGGTTCTGGACTCACCCATCAGTGGGAACATGCTTCCTGCCTCCAGCGTGTCCAATCCCTTAATAATCTTATATGTTTCAATAAGATCCCCTCTCAGCCTTCTAAATTCCAGAGCATGCAAGCCCAGTCGCTCGACATATGACAGTCCCGCCATCCTGGGTATTAACCTTGTGAACCTACGCTGCACTCCCTCAATAGCAAGAATGTCCTTCCTCAAATTTGGAGACCAAAACTGCACACAGTACTCTGGGTGTGGTCTCACCAGGGCCCTGTACAGCCGCAGAAGGACCTCTTTGCTCTTATACTCAATTCCTCTTGTTATGAAGGCCAGCATGCCATTAGCTTTCTTCACTGCCTGCTGTACTTGCATGCTTGCTTTCAGTGACTGATGTACAAGAACACCTAGATCTCGTTGTGCTTTCCCTTTTCCTAACTTGACTCCATTTAGATAATAATCTGCCTTCCTGTTCTTACCACCAAAGTGAATAACCTCACATTTATTCACATTAAACTGCATCTGCCATGCATCTGGCCACTCACCCAGCCTGTCCAAGTCACCCTGCATTCTCATAACATCCTCCTCACATTTCACACTGGTTGTGGGAAAACTTCAATGATGGGGTGAGTGGAGATGAGTGGAGTTATCCCGTCTGGTTCAAGAGCCTGATGGTTGAGGGGTAATAACTGTTCCCGAACCTGTTGGTGCGAGTCCTGAGGCTCCTGTACCTATTTCCCGATTGGCGATCGCAAGTGCTGTAAAGCGATTACGCCAAGCGCTATGTTACTGTGCCACTGTCAGAAGAGCTACAGTATAGGCATGCCTTCCTGTTCTTTCTCAGTATGTGATCAGCACTGGGTGCCTTACCCTGTCATCTAGGATATATTATGACATTGAGAAGCTCATCTGTGCCGCAGCATATTGTTCTGAACGAGAAGGTTAATCTGAGGTTCCCTGTCGACTGTCATTGAATGAGGCACTGTGCTTAATCAAGTTCAATTTCTGGTGACCATTCCTGCAGGTTTCAATTCAAGGGCATCTTCAATTGAATCTGCTCCAGCTTTGTAGCAAGCCGATGCAGCACCTGTGTTTGCTTACGCTGAACTAATGTGCACATTGACAGGTAATTCACCTTGTATTGGCTGCTGTTTCCTCATCTGTAGTGTGGATGCAAGTTGGAGGGAGCAGCCTCAATATTTTCATTCAGCTGACAGCAGATATTCAGTCCCTAGAGCTCTTGCCTCATTTTGATATCAACCATGATATTTGTATGGTAGCGTTTTGGTTAGTGTGACGTTATTACGTCTTGCGGCATCTTGGAGTCCAGAGTTCAATTCCAGCATCGCCTGTAAGGAGTTTCTACGTTCTCCCCGTGAATACGTGGGTTTCCTCTGGGTGGTCTGGCTTCTTACAACATTCCAGAGATGTACTGGTTAGTACGTTAAGACCATAAGATGTAGGAGCAGAATTAGGCCATTTGGCCCATCGAGTCTGCTCCGCCATTTCATCATGGCTGATCCATTTTTTCCCTCTCAGCCCCAATCCCCTGCCTTCCCCCCCCACCCTCATATCTCTTCATGCCCTGACCAATCAAGAATCTGTCAAACACTGCCTTAAGTATACATAAAGACTTACCTCCACAGCTGCCCGTGGCAAGGAATTCCACAGATACACTAGTCTCTGGCTATAGAGATTCCTCCTCATCTCCTTTCTAAAATTTCTCCTCATCTTCCCTCTATTCTGAGGCTGCGTCCTCTGGCCTTAGACTCTCCCACCATAGGACACGTCTTCTCCACATCCACTCTATCAAGGCCTTTTACCACTCGCTAAGTTTCAATTAGGACACCCATCATTCTTCAAAATTCCAGTGAATACATGCCCAGGACCATCAAATGCTCTTCATATAAGAACATAGAACATAGAACATAGAATAGTACAGCACATTACAGGCCCTTCGGCCCACAATGTTGTGCCGACCCTCAGACCCTGCCTCCCATATAAGCCCCCACCTTAAATTCCTCAATATACCTGTCTAGTAATCTCTTAAACTTCTCTAGTGTATCTGCCTCCACCACTGACTCAGGCAGTGTATTCCATGCACCAACCACTTTCTGAGTAAAAAACCTTCCTCTAATATCCCCCTTGAACTTCCCACCCCTTACCTTAAAGCCATGCCCTCTTGTATTGAGCAGTGGTGCCCTGGGGAAGAGGCGCTGGTTATCCACTCTATCTATTCCTCTTATTATTTTGTACACCTCTATCATGTCTCCTCTCATCCTCCTTCTCTCCAAAGAGTAAAGCCCTTGCTCTCTTAATCTCTGATCATAATGCATACTCTCTAAACCAGGCAGCATCCTGGTAAATCTCCTCTGTACCCTTTCCAATGCTTCCACATCCTTCCTATAGTGAGGCGACCACAGCTGGACACAGTACTCCAAGTGTGGCCTAACCAGAGTTTTATAGAGCTGCATCATTACATCGCAACTCTTAAACTCTATCCCTTGACTTATGAAACCTAACACCCTATAAGCTTTCATAACTACCCTATCCACCTGTGAGGCAACTTTCAGGGATCTGTGGTCATGTACCCCCAGATCCCTCTGCTCCTCCACACTACCAAGTATCCTGCCATTTACTTTGTACTCTGCCATGGAGTTTGTCCTTCCAAAGTGTACCACCTCACACTTCTCCGGGTTGAACTCCAGCTGCCACTTCTCAGCCCACTTCTGCATCCTATCAATGTCTCTCTGCAATCTTCGACAATCCTCTATACTATCTACAACACCACCAACCTTTGTGTCGTCTGCAAACTTGCCAACCCACCCTTCTACCCCCACATCCAGGTCGTTAATAAAAATCACGAAAAGTAGAGGTCCCAGAACAGATCCTTGTGGGACACCACTAGTCACAATCCTCCAATCTGAATGTACTCCCTCCACCACCACCCTCTGCCTTCTGCAGGCAAGCCAATTCTGAATCCACCTGGCCAAACTTCCCTGGATCCCATGCCTTCTGACTTTCTAAATAAGCCTACCGTGTAGAACCTTGTCAAATGCCTTACTAAAATCCATATAGATCACATCCACTGCACTACCCTCATCTATATGCCTGGTCACTTCCTCAAAGAACTCTTATCAGGCTTGTTAGACACGATCTGCCATTCACAAAGCCATGCTGACTTTCCCTCATCAGACCATGATTCTCTAAATGCCCAGAGATCCTATCTCTAAGAATCTTTTCCAACAGCTTTCCCACCACAGACGTAAGGCTCACTGGTCTGTAATTACCTGGACTATCCCTACTACCTTTTTTGAACAAGGGGACAACATTCGCCTCCCTCCAATCCTCCGGTACCATTCCCGTGGACAACGAGGACATAAAGATCCTAGCCAGAGGCTCAGCCATCTCTTTCCTCGCTTCATGGAGCAGCCTGGGGAATATTCCGTCAGGCCCCGGGGACTTATCTGTCCTAATGTATTTTAAAAACTCCAACACTTCCTCTCCCTTAATATCAACATGCTCCAGAACATCGACCTAACTCATATTGTCCTCACCATCATCAAGTTCCCTCTCATTGGTGAATACCGAAGAGAAGAGGCGTTTAATTCTGGAATCATTTTCATGAACCTCCTTTCAGCCCTCTCCAGTTTCAGCATACCCTTTTGAAGAAAAGGAGCCCAGAACTGCACACAATACCCCGGGTGTGGCCTCACCAGTGCTTTATAAAGTCTCAACATTGCATCCTTGCTTTTATATTCTAGTCCTCTTGAAACGAATGCTAACATTGCATATGCCTTCCTCACCACAGACTCAACCTGCAAATTAACCTTTAGGGAATCCTGCACAAGTTCTCCCAAATCCCTTTGCTCCTCAGATTTTTACATTTGCTCTCCATTTAAAAAATATTCAACTGTTTCATTTCTTCTACTTAAGTGCATGACCGTCCACTTTCCAACACTGTATTCCATCTGGCACTTCTTTCCCATTCTCTTAATCCGTGCAAGTCCTTCTGTGACCTCCTTATTTCCTCAAAACTACCTGTCCCTCCACCTATCTTCATATCGTCTGCAGATTTTGCAACGAAGCCATCAATTCCACCATCGAAATCATTGACTTATGATGTAAAAAGGATCGGTCCCAACACAGACCCCTGTGAAACACCACTAGTCACTGGCAGCCAGCCAGAAAAGGCTCCCTTTAGTCCCATTCTTTGCCTCCTGCCAGTCAGCCACCGCTTAATCCATGCTAGAATCTTTCCTGTAGCACCATGGGCTCATAACTTGTTAAGCAGCCTCATGTGTGGCACATTATTAAAGGCCTTCTGAAAATCCAAATACACAATATCAACCAGTTCTCCTTTGTCTGTTAATTGCTTCTTAAGTGGTCATTATAAATTGTCCTGTAATTGATGAGGATGATGATAGCATCCGTCTGTCTTGAAGGACAATGACCTCTCCAGGCCACAAGCCTGGGTGAAAGGTATGGAGATCTTGGGATGTCCAGTTGTCAAGATCCCCCTCTTGGCCTCACCTGTGCAGTCCAAGGCAAAGTAATATATTTGGCACCAGCTTGAGTGTAAGAGCTGCTGGAAGGATGTTCAATGACGTCCAGCTGCCATAGGGGCTCCACTCCGGATTTTTTTTAGATTATGAGAACACTCAGTCCTCTTTTATTGTCATTTAGAAATGCATACATGCATTAAGAAATGATACAGTGTTTCTCCGGAGTGATTTCACGGAAAACAAGACAGACCAAAGACTAACGCTGGCAGAACCACATACTTATAACATATAGTTACAGCAGTGCAAAGCAATACCATAATTTGATAAAGAACAGACCATAGGCACAGTAAAAAAAAAGTCTCAAAGTCCCGAGTCGATTGACTCCCGAGTCCCCGATAGCAGGCGGCAAAAGGGAGAAACTCCCTGCCATAAACCTCCAGGCACCGTCAACTTGCCGATGCCTTGGAAGCAGCCGACCACAGCCGACCCTGAGTCCATCCGTCCGAAAACTCCGAGCTTCCGACCAGCCTCTCCGATACAGCCTCCCGAGCACCATCCTCTGCCGAGCGCCTTCGACCTCTCCCTGGCTGCTGAAACACGCAAAGCCGAGGATTTCGGGGCCTTCAGCTCCGGAGATTCCGGTTACCACACGGTAGCAGCGGCAGCAAAGCAGGTATTTCAGAAGTTTTCCAGATGTTCCACTGTGCTCTCACATCTGTCTCCATCAAATCAGGATTATGCATGGTCCCCTACTTGACAGATTACAGATACTCATCACCGAAGTAGCCGCGCGCACTGTCTGGGTTTACTCCAGTAGCCTTTGTCTCTCCTGAAGCTACCCACAAAGCAGTGAGGCTACTTACCCATAGCTGAGGATCTGGTTCACGAGCACCAGGCCATGTCCGCACACCGGTGGGCCTACGTGCTACGTGTGCAAAGGCCAGACTTCCTCCCCATCTTCTGTAGTTCAGCCTGAGTCTGAGAGGAGTTCAGTTTCCATGTGTCACCAGCGAGGAGACACTACATGAGGCTTGCTGTTGGAAAGGCTGCGTACTGGCTGGGAGAGACTTGCACAATCAGCTCTCCTTTTTGCGAGACTGGTAGGCAGTGGTGTAAGTTGAAAGCAGGAGTGTCAAACACAACCAACTATACTACCACATGAGATGCATCACAGCAATCATTTTGACACCATTTTGTCCTGTAATTAGACTAGTGTTAGGTAGATGGGTTGTTCGGCAGTGGAGCTCATTGGGCTGGAAGAGCCCTGTTCTGTGCTGTATTCCTAAATAAAAATAAAATGACAGATTAATCAGCATTCAGTACGGTGTCAAGGAATGAGATAAATTGGCTGGTCGAGTGGTGTCACAACAACCTTGTACCCTCAACGTCAGTAAGACCAAGGAATTGATTGTGGACTTCAGGAAGGGAGATCGAGGGAACACACTCCAGTCCTCATTGAGGGATCAGAAGTGGAAAGGGTGAGCAATTTCAAGTACCTGGGTGTCAACATCTCTGAATATCTCCCTTGGGCTGAACATATTGATGCAGTTATGATGAAGGCACGACAACGGCGAAAATCATTAGGAGTTTGCAGAGATTTGGTACGGAACCAAAGGGTCTGGCAGGTTTCTACAGATGTACCATGGAGAGCATTCTGACTGTTTACACCACCACCTGTTGTGGAGAGATCAGTGCAGTGCACAGGATCGGAAAAAGCTGCAGTGGTCATAAACTCAGCCAGCTCCATCATGGGCACTAACCTCCCCAGCATCCAGGATGTCTTCAATTGGTGATGTTTCAAACAGGCAGCATCCATCCCTAAAGACACTCACTATCCATCACATGCCCTCTTCTCAACAAGGAGGAGGTACATTCTATGTTTTATGAGCAGCTTCTTCCCCTCCACCATCAGCATTGTGAACAGACTATGAATCCTCACTTTTTGCTCTCTGTTTGTATGACTTTCTTTTGTTTCTTATTGTAACTTACAGTAATTATTTTGTGTATTGCACGGTACTGCTGCTGTAAAACAACCAATTTCACAACAAACAAAGCTTTAGGCACAGATATATAGCTAGGGCGCCTTAGACCTTTGTACAGTACTATAATAATTTTATGCATTACTTTGCAGGAAGTACCAGAGAGACATTCTGTAATGATCAATAATCCAATTGTTTGGAATCAAATTACCTTGCCTGGTGACTCAGGGCTGAATGTGCCTGCGCCACCCCTTGTCGATGGCGCTCCCTCTCTGATACCCGTCCCACACCCCTCCCCTGGTGCTCCCAACATCTTTTGTTCATGACAAATTTACAAACTCACTTCCACGGTGACAAATACAGGACTGTACAAAGGCCTTTGGCTCCTGAGCTATCTATATGTATCAAAGAATTTTGCACATACTATATGTCAGTGAAAATAAACCCGATTCTGATTCTGATTTATTGAGCAGTTGACTGCTTTCGTTGACCATCTGAGACTCTTTAACTGGTAATGGTAAATTCATTGTCATTCAACCATACACATACGCACAGCTAAACGAAACCATTATTCCTCTGCAGCCAAAGTGCAAAACACAGTACATACAGTCAACACACAGCACATATAGTTACGTTATCTCATATAGTCACAAAATAATATTAGCACAAGTCCCTGTGTGGCATGGCCTGAGGATTGATGGTGCACGGGAAGTTGTCTTGGAGCCACATTTCTGCAAGAACAAGCACGTAGCAGTTCCTCATCTCCCACAGCTGCAGATGAAGACAATCCAGCTTGTCTTCCGTGGAGCAAGCACTAGAGAGCAGGCCCAATGGGTGAGTCAGCCTGGTGGGTCCAGCCCCCAACCCACTACATATTCTTGTATGTCTGCCACACCTCTGTTCTCTCCCACACAGCCCCTGGGGTCTCCCCTCCTGGGTGGTCAGTAACAGGAGATACCATGACATAAGCAACAACCAAGGCCACACAGCTCTCCCATCACCAGTCTTTCCAATGAACCAATGAACCAGATGTACTGTATTTTGTATTGCCGATGTCCACCAGGATCTTGCAATCACAAGAAAAACCTTTAAGATAAACATTTGTACCTTTCATTAGACCCGAAAAGGCTACTGTGACCAAGCACGGGACCATTTTACCAAGAGGTGTCTATTGTATGAGCTAGGGTTGCCAACTTTCTCACTCCCAAATAAGGGACAAAAGTAGCAGTCAAATACGGGACACTTGTGTTTACCCCGAGAAAGACTACCATGACCATGAAGCCTTGCGCGGGCGCCTGTGTGTGCATGCGTGTACGTGCTGATTTTTTTCTACAAATCGGTTTTGGCTTAATCTTCCCGATTCTGTTCAGTGAAACTACACTGTACATACATTATTTCTACTTTATATAGGCTGTGTATTTATCATATCATTCCTGCTTTTACTACATGTTAGTGTTATTTTAGGTTTTATGTGTTATTTAGTATGATTTGGTAGGTTATTTTTTGGGTCTGGGAACGCTCAAAAATTTTCACCATCTAAATTAATGGTAATTGCTTCTTCACTTTACGCCATTTCGGCTTACGAACGGTTTCATCGGAACGCTCTACCTTAGCGGGGGAAATACGGGACAAGGGCAGTCCCGTATGGGAGAAACCAATTTAGCCCAATATACGGGATGTCCCAGCTAATACGGGACAGTTGGCAACCTGAGTATGAGCAGAGACTGAGTAGGTTAGGCCTTTCTTCTCTCGTCGTACAGGGTCTTGAACTGAGAAGTCAAGCATCCCTTTGCGCTCATAAATGCTTCTTGATTCTGTAAGTTCATCTAACAGTTAATCTAACAGTTTATATTTTGCTTTTTCTCTCACATTTAGAGGAATGAGAGGTGACCCCATAAAAAACATTAAGTGAATTGCAGAATGTCCGATGGGGTAGATGTAATGCAGACATAATTGAGGACTTTATTACCAGAGATCACTATCTCAGAGCTTAGGCCTCTTTGGACTGAAACAAGGAGAGAATTTTCTATTCAGGTAGTGGTGAATCTTTGGAATTCTGTTCCCTGGGGAGCTGTGAAGATTCGATCATCAGCTGCACTCAAAACAGAGATCACCGGATTTAAAACTTAAGTTTATTTCGACCTTCAAATTTCAAAGTATATTTATTATCAAAGTACATATACTATATACAACTTTGAGATTCATTTCCTTAAGGCACCCATATAATGAAAGAAACCCTATAGAATCATAGAGAAATACAGAATAGAAACAGGCCCTTCAGCCCATCAAGTCCATGATGAAACCATTTATACTGCCTACTCCCATTTATCTTCCGGTCAAGGTGGCACCTGCGTACATCACTGCTTCAGTCGACATCTTCTGGACAGATCATGAAAACATATATTTTTCTTCTTTTGTGTTTTTTTTTAGTCTGTTTTTCATCTTGAATGTGATTCTGGAACTGTTGGAGCCTGTGATTTGCAGTTTGGAGATTGTTTGGGTGTCTCAGGGCTCTGGAGGGGGATTGGGGGGGGTCAATGTGCCTGTTCCATTTGTTTTTTTGTGCAGGGAGGAGGGAATTGCGGGTTAATGATCGTGCTATCTAGAGGAAGAAGAATTTCAGAGTTGTGTACTTTGATAATAAATAAACCTTTGAGCCTTTTTGAAACTTTGGCCTGCATCAGGACCTTCATATCCCTACTACCCATGTTCCTTATCAAATTTCTCTTCAATCTTGAAGTCAAGCTGGCATGGGCCACATGTGCTGGCAGCTCATTGCACACTCTCACAACCCGCTGAGTGAAGAAGTTTCCCTTCATGTTTCCCTTAAACTTCTCACCTTTTGTCCTTAAGCCGTGACCTCTGGTTGTAGTTCCACCCAACCTCAGTGGAAAAAGCCTACTTGCATTTACCCTATCTATACCCTTCATAATTTTGTAAAGTTCTATCAAGTCTCCTCTCAACTTTTACATTCTGAAGAATATAGACCTAGCCTATTCAATCTTTTCTCTTAACTCAGGTCCTCCAGACCCGCCAACATCCTTGTAAATTTTCTCTGCATTCTTTCAAACTTGTTTACATCTTTCCTGTATGTAGGTGCCCAAAACTGCACATGATACTCCAAATTAGGCCTCACCAATGTCTTATACAATCTCAACATAACATTCCATCTCCTGTACTCAATACATTGGTTTATGAAGATCAATGTGCCAAAAGCTTTCTTTGTGACCCAATCTACCTGTGACACCACTTTCAATGAATTATATCCCTGTACTGCCAGATCCCTTTGCTCTACCACACTCCTCAGTGCCCTGCCATTCTTTGTGTAAGACCTACCCAGGCTGGTCTGACCAAATTGTAAATCCTCTCACTTGTCTGCATTAAGCTCCATCTGCCATTTTTCAGCCCATTTTTCTAGCTGATGCAGATCCCTCTGCAAGCCATGATAGCCTTCCTCACTGTTCACTACACCCCCAATTTTGGTATCATCCACAATAAAACGCATTAACCAAAAGGTCAATCACCCTATGTCCACTACAAAAAAGCAGATTGTGTAAACAACGAATGTGAGTCCACAGCCGTGAAGCCAGTCGTCACTGCGGCTGATCCAGGAGCCCGTTAGTTGCTGGCCACAGCCTTATAGACGGGTAAACCTTGCCTAGCAGCGAGCTGAACTTTGGCCCGTCCCTCTCCTCTGGCCTGACACCCTGACCTTTTCAATCTGGCCTGCGTTTAAATCGCCCAAACCTCGGGTGGTTCCTTGTACCCGAGTCCTGCCGTTTCGCTAAGCTCGGGGGCCCGGATACATTGAAATGTACAGTGAACTGTGTCAATTGCATTACCAACCAGCATTATAATTTTTTCATTTGGCTACTAGTCTTGTGGTATAACCACTAACTATCACCGTGTTCTTCCAAGTGCAAGAAGGGTAACCACCAAGGGTGTGCTGGGGGCAGTTTGCAAGGGTTGCCATACATTCTGGCTCTGCATAGCACCCCCACAATTCTCAGCAGAACAACACAGAACACAACAAAACAATAATAGCAGAACAAGCTCTGCCCATCCCTCCTGATCAAAGGGTGGCAGACAGAGCAAGAAAGTGGCCTTGAGGCAATCTCAGATCGAACGTCCAGATCCTGGTCTTGTTTTCAGTTAGTCCTGACGAAGGGTCTCGGCCTGAAACGTCGACCGCACCTCTTCCTAGAGATGCTGCCTGGCCTGCTGCGTTCACCAGCAACTTTGATGTGTGTTGCTTGAATTTCCAGCATCTGCAGAGTTCCTGTTGTTTTTGTTTTATAGATGTCATTCTCCCTCTTTAATACATTGAGTAGTACCACACAGACAGATACCCACCATTGCCAACTAATCAACATTAACTTCATTAACTGCTACTTACAGCATAATATTTGCATCAATGGCAGTTAATTTGGAGACGGAGGCGTGATAGTTTAGGGGTTATATCACAAGACTAGTAACCAAATGCAAGAATTATAATGCTGAGAATGTGCTTTCACGCTGTACCAGTTTTCTACCAGGCACAGGGCTGGTAAATCTGAGACAAGGAACCTGATACGATAGTGTAATAGTTAGTGTAATTTGATTTATGTGGGCACGTGGCCAACTGGTTAAGGTATTGGACTAGCGACCTGAAGGTTGTGAGTTCGAGCCCCAGCCGAGGCAATATGTTGTGTCCTTGAGCAAGGCACTTAATCACACATTGCTCTGCGACGGCACTGGTGCCAAGCTGTATGGGTCCTAATGCCTGTCCCTTGGACAACATTGGTGTCGTGGAGAGGGGAGACTTGCAGCATGGGCAACTGCTGGTCTTTCATACAACCTTGGCCAGGCCTGTGCCCTGGAGAGTGAAGACTTTCCAGGTGCAGATCCATGGTCTCGCAAGACTAACGGATGCCTTTAATAGCGTAATTCGATGTCTGCAGCAGTGACCACTGATTGAGGTTCTATTCCTCCAAGGGGTTTGTACGTTCTCACTGTGACCGTGTAGTTTAGGGTTGGTGAGTTGTAGTCATGCTACACTGGTGGCATAAACGTGGCGACGCCTGCGGGCTGCCCCCAGCAGATCCTCACCGGTTTGATTTGACACGAGCTATGCATTTTACTGTGTGCTTTGATGTACATGTGACAGAGCGGCACGGTAGCATAGTGGTTAGCACAACACTTTACAGTACCGGCAACCCGGGTTCAATTCCCGCCACTGCCTATAAGGAGTTGTACGTTCTCCCCGTGAGCAGTGTGGGTTTCCTCCGGGTGCTCTGGTTTCTGCCCACAGACGTACCTGATGGTAAGTTAATCGGTCATTGTAAGTTATCGCGTGATAAGGCTAGGGTTAAAACGGGTTGGTTTGCACGCTGGAAGAGCTGGAAGGGCCTACTCCACATTGTATCTGAATAAATAAAGATAATCTCTAATCTTTTGTTGTATTTGTGTATCTTGCGACATGTTCCCATTATATTCCTGTTAGTTTTTTTTTCTGCAATTCACGGTTCAAAGCATTGTCAGCCTTTGAAGCAAGAAAGGATTCAGTATTTTTCAATCTCATCCATTAGAACATCTGAGATTGCCTCGGTACCAAGTACTTACTGTGAAGTTGGAGGCATTGTTATAAAGTGGAGCAAAAGGTTAGCTTGGCATGCAGCTACCCATTTACAAAGCTGAAGTCAAATTAAATGTATTATCAAAATACATGCATTCATTGGCCACTTTATTAGTTGCCTCCTGTACCTAATAGAGTGACCACTGAGTATATGTTTGTGGCCTTTTGCTGTTGTAATCCATCCACTTCAACGTGTTGTGAGTTCAGAGACACTCTTCTGCACACCACTGTTGTAATGCGTGGTTACCTGAGCTGCTGCTGACTTTCTGTCAGCTTAAATCTGTCTTCACTGAACTCTCTCATTAACAATGTGATCTTGATGATGGAATGATTGTTGGTGTCAGATGGGGTGGTTTGAGTATCTCAGATACTGCTGATCTCCTTGGATTTTCATGGACAACAATCTCTAGAGTTTACAGAGAATGGTGCAAAAACAAAAAAAAACATCCAGTGAGCAAAAACTGTGGGCAAAAACGCCTCAGATTGTTGTGCGTGAAAATCCCAGGAGATAGACAATTAATGAGAGAGATCAGAGGAGAATGGTCAGACTGGTTCAAACTGACAGACAGGCGACAGTAACTCAAATGGCTAAGTGTTACAACAGTGAGGTGCACAGGGGCACCTCTGAATACACAAGTTGTAAATCTTGTGTTGGGTCAGCTAAAGCAGCAGAGGAGCATGAACATACACTCAGTGGTCACTTTATTAAGTATAAGAGGCACCTACTAAAGTGGCTACTGAGTGTACATATGCTGTACGAGGGAAAGTTGGCAAATTTCCCTCCCTGAAGCAAACCATCACGGGCACTCGCCTTGACTGCGTCAAGGACATCTTCAAAAGGCGGTGCCTCAAAAAAGCGGTATCCATCATTAAGGACCCCCGTCACCCAGGACATGCCCTCTTCTTATTGCTATCATCAGGGAGGAGGTACGGAGGCCAGGAGGCACACACTCATCATTTTAGGAACAGCTCCTTCCCCTCCCCCGTCAGATTTCTGAGTGGACAATGAAATCATGTTTTCTACCTCACTACTTCTTTCTTTGCTTTGTTCTCTTTTTCTACTACTTAATTTAACGTGTGTGTGTGTGTCTCAATATATATACAGTACTGTTGGTGTGTGGCCAAGTGATTAAGGTGTCGGTCTCGTGATCTGAAGGTCGCCAGTTCGAGCCTCAGCTGAGGCAGCGTGTTGTGTCCTTGAGCAAGGCACTTACCACACATTGCTCTGCGACGACACTGGTGCCAAGCTGTATCGGCCCTAGTGCCCTTCCCTTGGACAACATCGGTGGCATGGAGAGGGGAGACTTGCAACATGGGCAACTGCCGGTCTTCCATACAACCTTGCCCAGGCCTTCCAAGGCGCAAATCCATGGTCTCACGAGACTAACGGATGGCTATTAATACAGTACTGTGCAAGAGTCTTAAGCATATATATGTCTAGAATGCCCAAGACTTTTGCATGGTACTGTATATGTATGTATTTCTTATTGCAATTTATAGTTTTGTATTATGCATTGCACTGTTCTGCTACTGGATTCATTCTGTTTAACATTAATTACCACAGCCCTTCTCCTACATCATTGCATTTTCCATCCATTTTAGCCTTTCTCAATACAGATACCCTGATGACTGCGTGAGAACCAATTTAAGATAGTTTTGTACACTGTAATCTCAAAGGAGCTTTCATTTAAAAACATTAATTATTTCACAAACATTTGCACATACTGTTCCTGCACTGAGAGACAATGTTTCACTATTTTACAATCCACCCTGGCTGCAATTATATTTTTTTAAATCAGCATATAATTTTAATTGTAAGGAAATCCAATTCCGAAGCAGAAGAAGCTGGATGTCAAATGTAAGTTTTAAGTTCAAGTCTATTGTTATGTGTATTGCATACCCAGGGTATAAATACCGTGAAATCTGGCTTTTTGCAGCAGCAGCTCAGTACATCATAACCATGGCAAATATAAATTACATAAACCTAAATTAACTTAGCTTGTACATAGCTTGCATGATACAATGAATAGAAATAAATCTAACAACATCATGCAAATTGAACAAAATATAGTCTGAGGTAGAATTAGGGCTTTTTTCAGGATGATTCAAAATCCTGATTGATGTCAGTGGGGAAGAAACTGTTGGTGAACCTCAAGGTCTGGCTCTTCGCGTTCCTGTACCTCCTGTTTGCCGGCAGCAAACAGAGGGCGTGGCTGAAAAGGTTTCAAAGATTTCAAAGGCACATTTAATGTCAGAGAAATGTATACAATATACATCCTGAAATACTTTTTCTTCGCAATCATCCATGAAAACAGTGCCCCAAAGAATGAATGACAGTTACATATTTGAACCCCAAAGAGCCCCCCCAGCTCCCCCCTCCCATGTGTAAGCAGCAGCAGAGCAATGACCCCCCTCCCCCACCAGCAAAAAAAAGCATTGACGCCCCCCACCAAGCACTCAAGCATGCAGCAAAGCATCCATAAAGACACAGACTTGCAGTACTCCAAAGACTACTTGTTCACCTGGTATTCGACATACCACAGGCTCTCTCTCTCTCCCTAATACGGGAAAAAGAGGTGTCTCCATTTCACAACGAGAGGGGAGACATAAACAACTCATTGATTTACGATGTTAAAAGTCCGTTGTGTCACTTTTTCTGAGCTCTGTGCCCAAAGAACTCGGGTTTCTGGGCACACAGCCAGCAGACAGCTTGCTGCTTTCGATCTTCCGTCTCCCACGACACACCAATTTTCCTGCAGAGGCAGCAACCTTCGGTCTGCCCGCCTCCAGAGCCACAAAATCCTGAAACTCTGAAGGCTGCTTCCTTGGTATATCGCATAACAGGCAGTCGTCAGACTCCCAAGAGTGAGTCCCATTCCCGCAAAGACCCGAAGTCAGCGTGTAACTCCAGGTCAGGGTCTTCAAAAGAACGCTGAAAGGGGAAAATAGAGATATTAAAGACAGAAACAGAGCTGGTTCCGAAGATGCAAGCGAAGGAGTCGCCGTTAGGTGGGTGTCACTGATGATGGATGTCACCTTCCTGAGATAACGCCTCTTGTAGATGTCCTTGATGTTGGGGAGAGATGAGTCTGTGATTAAACTGGCAAAGTCCACCAGTCTCAGTAGCTTCAGAATCAGAATCAGGTTTAATATCACTGGCACGTGCGGAACTTGTTGCTTTTTTGACAGCAGTAGAATGCAATACATAGTTTAGATTAGATTAGATTATGAGGACACGCAGTCCTCTTTTATTGTCATTTAGTAATGCACGCATTAAGAAATGATACAATGTTCCTCCAGAAAGATATCACAGAAACACAAGACAAACCAAGACTAAAAAAAAACTGACAAAAACCACATAATTATAACATATAGTTGCAACAGTGCAAAGCAATACCGTAATTTAATAAAGAACAGACCATGGACACGGTAAAAAAAAAGTCTCAAAGTCTCTTGAAAGTCCCATCATCTCACGCAGACAGTAGAAGGGAGAAACTCTCCCTGCCATGAACCTCCAGCGCCACAAACTTGCCGATGCAGCACCCTGGAAGCATCCGACCACAGCCGACTTTTGAGTCCGTCTGAAAACTTCACGCATCCGACCAGCTCTCCGACACCAAGCACCGAGCACCATCTCTGCCGAGCGCTTCGACCCCGGCCCCGGCAACAGGCAACAGGCAAAGCCGAGGATTTTGGGCCTTCCCCTCCGGAGATTCTCAATCGCACAGTAGCAGCGGCAGCGAAGCAGGCATTTCAGAAGTTACTCCAGATGTTCCTCAGTGCTTCTCATGGCTGTCTCCATCAAATCAGGATTGTGCACGGCCCCCACTTAACAAATACGATAGCATTTCGGAGCGGCTGCACGCGCTGCGTAATAATAAAATCTGCAAATTATAGTAAATATATGTGCATAAAAAATAGTTAAATTAAATAAGTAATGCAAAAAAAGTAGTGAGGTAGTGTTCATGGACTCAATGCCCATTCAGAGATCAGATGGCAGAGGGGAAGAAGCTGTTGCTGAATCACTGAGTGTGTGTCTTCAGGCTCCTATACTTCCTCCTTAATGAGAAGAGGGTGTGTCCTGCATGATAGAGGGGGTCCCTAAGGATGGATACCGCCTTTTTGAGGTTTCACTCCTTGAAGACGTCCTGGATGCTACAGAGGCTGGCGCCCATGATGGTGCTGACTAAATTCACAACTTTCTCTAGCTAATTTCGATCTTGTGCAGTAACCCCCACACCCACCCTATACCAGACAGCGACACAGCCAGTTAGAATGCTCTCCACAGCCCATCTGTTGAAATTTGTGAGTGTCTTTGGTGACATACCAAAATTAATACAAAGGTTCCAAGGTTCATTTATTATCAAAGTATACAACTCTGATACTCTTCTTCTCCAGATAACTGCGAGACCAAGAAAGAAAAGAACGGCAGCACGACTATCAACCCCAAATCATCCCTCCCCAAAAATTATCAAAAATAGAGCAGGCACATCGAACCCCCAAATCCCTCTCCCACACACACACACAAAAAAAATGAGACGGATTTGGTGAAAAACACAGAATATAAAAAACTGTAAAACTGAAAAGATTATTAATTGCATTAATAATTGGTATTGGTTTAATACTATTAATAATTATTTTGTGATCATGTGTTTATTATTGTCACATGTTCCAAGGTAAAAGTTTGTCTTGCACACTGTTCACACAGATCAAATCATTACACAGTGCATTGAGCTAGAATATACTCAGTGGTCACTTTATTTGGTACAGGAGTGTGCTAATGAAGTGGACACATGAATGGAAAGATGTGCTCTTCTCTGCTGTAGCCTGTCCACTTCAATGTTTGAGCAGTTGTACCTAATTAGATTAGATTATGAGGACACTCAGTCCTCGTTTATTGTCATTTAGAAATGCATGCATTAAAAAATGATACAACGTTCCTCTAGAATGATATCACAAAGAAACACAGGACAAGCCAAGACTAAAACTGACAAAACCACATACTGTAGTTATAACATATAGTTACAACACTGCAAAGCAATACTGTAATTTGATAAAGAGCAGACCACGGGCACGGTTAAAAAAAAAGTCTCAAGTCCCGATAGCCCCATCATCTCACGCAGCCGGCAGAAGGGAGAAACTCTCCCTGCCATGAACCTCCAACGCTGCAAACTTGCCGATGCAGCACCATTGGAAGCACCCGACCGCAGCAGACTCTGAGTCCGTCCGAAAACTTCGAGCCTCCGACCAGCCCCTCGATAGCACCGAGCACCATCCTCTGCCGAGTGCTTCGACCCCGCCCCGGCCGCCGAGCAACAAGCAAAGCCGAGGACTCAGGGCCTTCCCCTCTGGAGATTCTCTGGAGACACAGTAGCAGCAGCAGTGAAGCAGGCGTTTCAGAGGTTTCAACAGTTGTTCCTCCGTACTTTCACGTCTGTCTCCATTAAATCAGGATTGTACACAGCACCCTACTTGACCGGTAACAGATATCACCACTGTAGTGGCCGCTGCGAGCTGCGTCGCGTCACCATCTTCTCCTCCCACCTAATAAAGTGGCCACTGAGTTTATATTATGTTTACAGACCCAGTGTGGTAGATGGCGCAGGTGGTTCTCAGCGACTTCTGGCGGGTGGGCGATGAAACAAGGAAAACAACTAAGTACTTAGTTGGTCCCTCTTTTTCTGGTAAACAATCATCGCCAGCAATAGCCTGTAACTCACTTTGGACTAGGAGGCAATTCGATGTGGCGGAACCGAGGTGGGGTGAGGCCGTGGGCCTGTCGCTGAGAGTGAGGGAGCCCTGAGATCTGGTTGAATTCTAAAGGTCGGGTACAGGCCGAATCGAGGCACTGAGGTCCAGGCCCAGAGCGTACTAAAGTGACTGAACCCGATATATGGGCGAAGATTTAAGCGGCAAGCCAAAACGGAAAGGTCAGGTACAGCACGAATTGATGCCGCAGAGTCCAGGCACCAGAGAATATCAAAGCAACTGAACCCTATGCTGGGACGATGATTAGGCACCGGGCCAGATTGAAAAGGTCAGGGCATCGGGGCCTGAAGCGATGGATAGCCATTTCAGCTTGTTACTCCCACTCTGCGCCGAACTTAGGGCGAACTCTCTTTGTGGTCGTCAGTTCAGATCGCTATTCGCTTGCGTTTATTGTTTGCATGATTTGTTTTTTTTCCTGCACTTTGGATGTTTGACCTCTTTTTTTTTCCACATGAGTTCTTTGGGGTTTCTTTGCTTTGTGGCTGCCTGTTAGGAGACGAATCTCAAGGCTGTATAATGTTTACATACTTTGATAATAAATGTACTTTGAACTTTGACTCCTGGTTGAGACACAAGAGATTGCAGATGTTGGAATCTGTAGCAACAGACATGTTGCAGGGGAAATTCAATGGGTGTGGATGGAACGGGCAGGCAATATTTTGTGTTGAGACCCTTTATCACTTAGTTACCAGCTTGGTTGAGCAGCGGTTATGACAGACAGTTAGCAAAAGACCACAAGATGTAAGAGCAGAATTAAGTCATTTGGCCTTTTGAGTATGCACCGCCATTCAATCATGGCTGATTTATTTTCCCCCTGAACCCCACTCTCCTACCTTCTCCCTGTAATTTTTGACACCCTTACTAATCAGGAACCTATCAACGTCCGCTTTGATATATCCAGCGATTTGTCCTCCACAGCAGTCTGTGGAAATGAGTTCCTCAGATTCACCACCTTCTGGCTGAAGAAATTCATCTTCATCTCTGTTCTAAAGGGATGTCCTTGTATTCTCCCTCTAGTCCCAGACTCCCCCACTATAGAAAACGTCCTCCGCATGTCCACTCTGTCTAGGCCTTTCCATATTCAATAGGTTTTAACGCAATCCCCCACTTTCCTCTGTAGTCCCGCGAGTACAGGCCCAGAGCCATCAATTACTCCTTACATGTTCACCCTGTTATTCTCGTGAACGTCCTGTGGACCCTCTCCAATGTCAGCACTTCCTTTCTTAGATTTGGGGCCAAAAACTCTTCACAATAATCCAAACGCCTTACAAAACCTTAGCATTACATCTTTTTATATTCTGGTCCTCTCAAAAAGCATGCTAACATTGCATTTGCCTTCTTTACTTATGACTCAACCTACAAATTAACCTTCATGGAATCCTGCTCCAGGATTCCCGGGTCCCTTTGCATCTCTGATTTCTGATCTGCTTCCCCGGTTAGAAAATGGTCTGCACCTTTATTTCTTCTGGCAAAGTGCACAACCAGAGCATTAGCAGTGACATCGGTACTCTGCAAACAAATAAGACACAATTAATTCAATTCTTTCATTAAGCTAAGATTTCACTTCCATGCAACACTGCTGGGAAAACCGGTGTCCTTACTGATTATTTCTGTAGCCACAGTAACACCATTATCTCTGAGAAAAGTTAGCAATGGAGAATTGTCCCATCAATCACCTCAGCTCATCAGTGCCTAGCTTGTCATTCTAATGTACTTCAGAACTCCAAAGCTCAGTCCATTAAAGCCCTCACCACACACAAATCAAAGCTATTTTCAAAAACCTTCTGCGCGAGAAAATTGCATCATTATTTATCAAACTATATCAACTGTACAAAATAATCCGTAGAACAGCAGGCCACGTGTAGTAATGGAATCAATTTGGGGAACTGTTCATCAGCGATGGCTCTTATCAAATATTCCCTTTATGGATGAAACCGTTTGCTTCACACTCACTTTTTCTTCACCTACCAAAACTGACAAGCGGTACAGGTTATAAAGTTCCACACAAGTAGATCACAAGCGTTATTGTTCGGCTTTATGAGGGCGTCACATTCCAAGTTAACAGGAACATAGAAAACCCACAGCACAACACATTGACCAGGTGGGTGTAAGGACCTGTTTCTGTGCTGTACATTTCTATGACTATGATTCTATGATTCCACGACCTGTACACTCACTTTCTAGGACCCGACAGCTCATGTTCTCAGTATTATTTATTTAATTTTTAAGGTATTTGCACGATTTTTCTTCTTTTCCACATTGTCAGTTTTTGCCTAGAGGAAAATGAATTTCAGGGTGGTACATGGTGGCATGTGCGCACATTGTTAATGAATTTACTTTGACTTTGAGGATTGGGGTGCATCAGTTCCTGATTGGAGCACATTCATAGTGGGGCGTTTTAGCACTGTATGATTCTAACTTTTGGAACCTTCAAAAGCGCCTTGCATCAACGATATGCTTAATTAGTTTGACACAATGGTGGTGACAGTAATACTAGGCGCACTAAATTATGAGGGGTATAGGTGGGCTTAGTATAAGCAGGCTTTCATCACTGAGATTAGATGAGACTAAAGCTATGGGTCATAGGCTAAGGGTGAAAGGTGAGCCAGAGGGTGGTGGGGGAGCTTCTTCATTCAAAGGGTGGTGTGAATATAGAAAGAGCTACCAACAGAAGTTTTATTTATTTATTTTATTTACGGAGATACCGCGCAGAATAGGGTCTTCTGGCCCTTTGAGCCGAGCCGCGCCGCCCGGCCACCCTTGATTTAATCCGAGCCGAATCACGGGACAATTTACAGTGACCGACCAGCTGGTATGTTTTTGGACTGTTGGAGGAACCAATGCGGTCACGGGGAGAACATTCAAACTCCTTACAGACAGCGGCAGCAGTTGAAGCCAGGTCGCTGTAAAGCACTGTGCTAACCACTACACCACTGTGCCACAGAGGTTCATGAGAAGTGGTGGCTGTGGGTTCGATTTCAACATTTAAGAGAAGTTCGGTTAAGTACACAGATGGACTATTGTGGGCTGTAGTCCAGGTGTGAGTTGATGGAACTAGGCAGAATAACTGTGTGGCATGGATTAGCAGACACCCCACCTCTCCCGGAAGTTCCGGGAGTCTCCCACATATTAATAGTGGCTCCCTGATGCCCGCAAATTATATACAGTGTCCCGGAAATTGATTTTTTTGAGAGCGAGCATGGGAGAACGCGCGAGAAAGAGCGAGAGAGCGAGCGCAAGAGCAAGAAAGCAAGTGCGAGACAGCGAGCGCGAGTGAGAGCAACCACGAGAGAGAGCATGAGAGAGAGAGCGAGCGAGGGAGCGAGAGCAAGAAAGCAAGCATGAGAGAGCGACCATGGGAGAGAGCGCGAGAGCAAGAAAGCAAGAACGAGAGAGCGAGCGCGAGTGAGAGCGACCACGAGAGAGAGAGAGAGAGCGTGCGAGAGCAAGAGCAAGAGTGAGAGAGTTCCAAAAAAAGTCAGCATGCCAGAGTGTCCCAAAAAAAGAAAATATAAAATATACATCACCCCAGACTACCCTAAAGTGTACCCCTGCTTAATAGGGGTCAAAATAATGACAGTGCTACTCGCTGCACTGTTTGCAACAGTGACTTTTCTATTGCCCATGGTGGGTTAATACTGTAAAAGACATGTTGAGGTGAGTTTAACAGGTGTCATTCGTTCATTAGTATAGCTAACATTATTTAAACTACGCAAACAAAAGGAATTCTGCAGATGCTGGAAATTCAAGCAACACACATCAAAGTTGCTGGTGAATGCAGCAGGCCAGGCAGCATCTCTAGGAAGAGGTACAGTCGACATTTCAGGCCGAGACCCTTCGTCAGGACTAACTGAAGGAAGAGTTAGTAAGAGATTATTTAAACTAGCTGGCTGGCTGCTAAGGATCTACTCTATTGCAGACATCCCACCTCTCCTGGAAGTTCCGGGAGTCTCCGGCAAATTGATGTGCTACCTCCCTGAAATGAGTTTTTGCAGGGTGGGATGTCTGGATTAGATGGTTATAGCCAGCCGGTGTTGTAGTGGCATCTGTACCAGACTTCGAGGCGAGTAGTCTCAGGTTTGAATCTAGCCAGCTCCCTGCACACTGGATTGAGCATCGAGCTAGCAACTCGGCCTCGTAAAAATCAAACAAATGCTAAAAAAAATGGCCAGGTTGCTGCCAGTCCACCACAAGATGCAGAGAGGAACAACGGACTCAATGGGCTGAAGGGTCTTTTTCAGTGCTGTAGAACTCTATGACTCTAAACAGAATGCACTTGATTGGGCAGCTCTACTGTCAATCAATCTTGCAACTGCCATTGCTGCAAGTAACAGAGATCGTGAAAACAACCTCACTATTTTTGCTGTCTTTTAACGCTAAATTATTTTTTATATTTCTTGTTGCAAGTTAGAGTAATTTTCATGTATTGCGCTTTACTGCTGCCACAAAACAACAAAAATCAGTGACAATAAACCTGATTCTGATTGTAAAGATTGAGTCGGAGCGGATAATTTGTCCTCCACTCCCTTCATCCTATTTTGGTTATATTTCACCTAGATTGTTGTAGTTTCCTTCATCATTTCTTCCTCCTGCACTCCTTAGGTTGGATCCCAAGTAGTAATAATAATAATAATAATAATAATAATAATAGCAAAGCACACTCATTTCTCAATCGCTATGAACTTTTAGACTATTGTAGTGGTGTTTAGTATTGTGGCCTTCTGGAGATTTATGTAGATAACAACTTCATTTGTACAGCTCTATTCATACAGATGATGTAGTTCAAGGTGCTTTACAATCAGCTAAAACTACAAACATGAAAATAAAATAAAAAATAAAAATAAACATGAAAGTAAAAGACAAAGAGATGTTAGTTAAAAGCAAGGTTAATAAATAGATTTTGAACTGGTGTTTGAAAATGACAGCTGAGCCTGCATCCCTTATAGTTTTAGGCAGTGAATTGCAGTTTAGGAGTGCGTTTCAAAAGCACTGACCTTTCAATTATCTTTTGATGGAGATTGTTTAAATATAAGAGACCAGTGGAAGAAGGCCTGAGAGCTTGAGCGGGATTGTAAAGTATTTCAATATTGTTAGGTGCATGATCATTTAGTTACCTTGAGGCAACTTCTAATCCATCGGCCAACACTGAACTGTTGATGGACTCTCATCGAGAACTTGCATATCCACAGCAGCTTCCTAAATGAAGCAAAAGCAAAAGAGATTTAATTTATTCCAGGGTTGAAGGTTTTACAGGCTGAGCCAGCATTTCTGAGAAACAGCTTTCCTTCATTAAGAGTTTGAGGAGATGCAGTATGTCACCAAAGACTCTAGCATTCTACAGATGTGCAATGGAGAGCGTGCAAGATTCAAGATTCAAGTGCATTTCTTGTCAAAGAATGTATAAATTGTACAACCTCGAGATTTGCGTGCTCACATCATTTGCTGGTATGAAGCCTTCAATACACATGATTGTAAAGGCTGCCGAGGGCTGCAATCTCAGCCAGCTCCACCATTGAGGACATCTTTAAGAAAGGCAGCATCCATCATTAAGACCATAAAACAGGGATTCCCAGCCCGAGTGCATGGAGCTCTTGCTTAATGGTTGGTCCATGGCATATGAAAAGGTTGTGAACCCTGCTATAAGTCCGTAAGTCTGTAAGAGCAGAATTAGGCCATTTGGTCCATTAAATATGCTCTGCCATTCCATCACAGTTGACTTATTATCCCTCAACCCCGTTCTCCTGCCTTCTCCACGTAAAGACCCTTTACTATTCCAGACGTGCCCTCTTCTCATTACTACCATCACAAATGAAGCACGACAGGCCTGCAGACATACGCTCAATGTTTTAGGACCAGCTTCTTCCCTTCCGCCAGCAGATTGCTGGATGGTTGATGAACCCGTGAGCACGGCCCCGCTATCCCTCTTTTGCACGATTTAGTTTTAAAAGTAACTTACAGAATTTGTTTCTTTGTCTTGCACTGTACTGCATTACCCGTCTGTAAAAAAGCCAAAGATGAAAAGAGGATGGCTTCTACAACAGGATAATGAACCTAAACACACCTCAAAATCCACAATGGACTACCTCAAGAGGCGCAAGCTGAAGGCTCTGCCATGGCCCTCACAGTCCCCTGACCTAAACATCATCGAGAATCTGTGGATAGACGTCAAAAGAGCAGTGCATGCAAGACGGCCCAAGAATCTCACAGAACTAGAAGCCTTTTGCAAGGAAGAATGGGTGAAAATCCCCCAAACAAGAATTGAAAGATTCTTAGCTGGCTATAGAAAGCATTTACAAGCTGTGATACTTGCCAAAGGGGGTGTTATTAAGTACTGACCATGCAGGGTGCCCAAACTTTTGCTTCGGGCCCTTTTCCTTTTTTATTGTTATGAAATGGTAAAAGATAGAAAAGAATATTAAATATTAAAGAAATGTGTCATCTTTAACTTTATGCCTTTTGGAAATCAGTTCATCTTCTACTCGCTTAGCTATTCACAGTAACAGAAGTTTTGACCAGGGTGCCCAAACTTTTGCATACCACTCTATATAGCTAGTACTACACAGCACTGTAGTAATTTTATGTATTGTGTTATGCTGCTGCTACGAAAAAAAATCATGATATGTGAGTGATGATAAACTTGATTCTGATATGAATCTCTTTTGTGGACTGAGAATGGGAAAAGTACAGGGAGAGGGGAATCATGGTTGGGGAAAGGGGAGGGGAAAGGGGAAGGGAGAGGGGAGGGAGCGGGAAGCACCAAAGAGACATTTTATAATGATCAATAAGCCAATTGTTTGGATTCAGATTACCTTGTCCGGTGTCTCAGGGCTGGGTGTGTCTGCCCTGCTTCTGTGCCACCTGTCCCACACCCCTGGCACAGTGCCCCACTCTGGGTACTCCTAACATTCTTTGGTCCTGCAAGATTTACAAACTCGCGCTCCACTCCACGTTGATAAATAGAGTGCTGTACAGAAGTTCTAGGCACCATATATATATATATATATATATATATATATATATACACACACACACATATATATATATGTGTGTCTGTGTGCGCCCAAGACTTCTGCACATATACAACCCTAAGATTCATTTTTAAAAAATTTTTTTATTCAATTTTCAAATTCGATTACATAGAATAATATCTACCCTCCCCCTCCCCTTAACCCTCCCCCCCGTAACATACCCCTACCTAAAAAACAGGGGAAAAAAACAGAAAAAAAAGAAAGAAAGAAAGATTCATTTTTTGCAGGCATTCACAGTGGAACAAAGAAATACAATAGAATCAGTGAAGAGCTACACACAAAGACCGACAAACAACCAGTGTGCATAAGGAGGCAAACTGTGAACATGACTTGTCGAGTCCTTGAAAGTGAGTCTGTAGGTTGTGGAATCAGTTCAGAGTAGAGGTGATTGGTGGAACGTATACAGTCACACACCTGATGTGAATCTTGGAGATGGTAGACAAGCTGAGAGGAGTGAGGATGTGAGTTACTCACTACACCATTCCAAGCCTCTACCCTACTTTTGTTGCCACATTGTGTAGATGGCTATTCTAGTTCAGTCTGAATCAGAATCAGGTTTAATATCATCGGCATACGGCATTAAATTTGTTAACTTAGCAGCAGCAGTACGATGCAATACATGATAATAAAGAGAAAAAACAAGTAAATCAATTACAGTAAGTATATGTGTGTGTGTGTGTGTGTGTGTAAAATATACATTAAAAATAGTGCAAAAACAGAGATAATAAACTGAAATAGTGTTCTTGGGTTCAAAATTGGATGGCAGAGGGGAAGAAGCTGTTGTTGAATCACTAAGTGTGTGCCTTTCCCGGTGGTGATAGTGAGAAGAGGGTGAATGGGGTCCTTAGTAACGTACACTGCCTTTCTAAGGCACCGCTCCTTGAAGATGTCTTGGATTCGACAGAGATGGAGGTGACTAATTTTACAGCCTTTTGTAGCTTCTTAGGATCCTGCACAGTAGCCCCCACCCGTCCTTACTGGTCGGTGATGCAGCCTGTCGGAATGCTCCCCACGATAAACCTGTAGACATTTGTAAATCGTCGAATAATCAGACACCCAGATACTGAAATAAGAACACTGGAGACAGTCAGCAGATCAGGCAACATCTGTGGAGCGAGCTAAGTTAATGTTTCAGCCCAATGGGCTTCTTATCAGAATTGGAGAGTCAGGGTAAGAGCAAAGTGAAAATAACCGTATAACTTGATATCAAGGATGTTGGCTGAGGGATAAGTTCCGGCCAAGAGGAAACTAACTCTAAACATGAGGAAGTCTGCAGATGCTGGAAATCCAAAGTAACACACACAAGATGCTGGAGGAACTCATCAGGTCAGGCAGCATCTGTGGAAATGAATAAACAGTTGACGTTTCAGGCCGAGACCCTTCTTCAGGACTGGAAAGGAAGGGGGAAGACGCCTGAATTAAAAGGTGGGGGGAGTGAGAAGGGGGCTAGTTAGAAGGTGAAAGGTGAAGCCAGGTAGAGGGCTGGAGAGGAAGGAACCTGATAGGAGGGGAGAGTAGCCCTTCCATTCCAATCCTGAAGGAGGGTCTCAGCCCGAAACGTTGACTGTTTATTCATTTCTGTAGATGCTGCCTGATCTGCTGAGTTCCTCCAGCATTTTGTGTGTGTGGCTTGGGAAACTAATTCAGCTGCTGGTCTTCAGAATAGTTCCTTGAGATCTTTTATTTCCACTTGAGAGTGTAGACCAGGGGTTTCCAACCTTTTTTTATACTATTAAGCAAGGGGGTCTATGAACTCCAGGTTGAGAATCCCTGGTGTAGACAGAGCCGTTGTTTAACATTCCATCCGAAAGATGACATCGTGTTCCTGCACACATCCTGAATCACGCACTAGTCAGGAATCAGACAACTGTGCTACTTTTAGCATCTCGCACATGCCGCTGCCAATAATGAACAGTTATAAAGTGCAAGCAATGTTACTATGGCAATATTCACTCGGGGAACAAAGGCATTGTCCATTTACCATGAATAAATTAGTTCCCATTTAAGGGGTAAAACTCTGCTCATATTCCTGTGGAAGAATTCTCCTCCTTCAGAAGTTTACAGCACTGTAGGAATTAATCCTTGTTGAGAGTCATAGAGTACTGAAACAGGGCCTTTGGCTCATCTAGTCCAGGGGTCCCCAACATTTTTTGCACCACGGACCGGTTTAATATTGACAATATTCTTGCGGACCGACTGGTGGGGGGGGGGGTGTTCAAGTAGGGTTAAACTCACCTCAACATGTCTTTTACAGTTAGGGTTGCCAACTTTCTCACTCCCAAATAAGGGACAAAAGTAACAGTCAAATTCCGGGACACTTTACCCCAGGAAAAGACTACCCTGACCATGAAGCCTTGCGTGGGCACCTGTATGTGCATGCATGACGTGCGCATATGATGTGTGCATGCGTGTACGTGCCGATTTTTTTCCCCACAAATCGGTTTGGTTTAATCTTCCCGACTATACTGTACATACATTATTTCTACTTTATATAGGCTGTGTATTTATCATATCATTCCTGCTTTTACTATATGTTAAGAGTTATTTTAGGTTTTATGTGTTATTGGTATGATTTGGTCGGTTATTTATTGGGTCTGGGAATGCTCAAAATTTTTTCCCATATAAATTACTGGTAATTGCTTCTTCGCTTTACGCCATTTCGGCACGAAAGGTTTCGTAGGAACACTCTACCTTAGCGAGGGAAATAGGGGACAAGGATGGTCCCTGTATGGGACAAACCAATTTGGCCCAATATAGGGGATATCCCGGAAAATACGGGACAGTTAGCAACCCTATGTTCAAGTTTAACAGTGCATGACAGGGAATGAGGAAAGGTGCAGCTGACTCGTACTGTTTCCTCGCAGCCCGGTAGCACATGCTTTGCGGTCCGGCGGTTGGGGACCGCTGATCTAGTCCATGCTGAACTTGTCTTCTCCCATCTACCTGCACCTGGACCGTAATCACCCAAGCCCTCCCACCCATGTACCTAATTAAAATTCTCTTAAATTAATCAGAATTAGGTTTATTATCACTGACATATATTGTGAAATTAGTTTTGCAGAAGCAGTGCAGAACACAACATAAAAATACTATGTTACAGTAAGAAATATATACAAAATAAATAACACTGCAAACAAAGGTTTTGCTTCCTGAATACTTTTGGGTGTATCTCATGGATTTTGGGCTACTGATCATGAAAATGACCATGCAATTTCCCTATCATGTACCATTTTTCAAAATTGCCTATGTTTGTTAATTCGGTTCATAATTCAAATCAGAATAACTGATACCAAGATTAAGGAAGGTATATTTGGTGGTCCACAAATTAAACAGGCCATTAATGAAGGATAATTCAAAGAACTTCTAGTGGGACCAGAGAAAATCGCACAGAAGGCATTCAAAGATGTTGTTGAAAATTTTCTTGACAACTGCAGAGCTCCAAACTATGCGCAGCTGGTTGACAACATGCTTCATGTATACAAAACCATGAAGTACAACGTGTCACTAAAGATTCATTTTCTGCATTCCTATTTAGACTTCTTCTCTGCAAATCTTGGCACTGTCAGTGACGAACATGGTGAAAGATCTCATCGGGACATTACGGACATGGAGACACGGTATCAGGGCAACTGGAATCCATCAATACTGGCTGATTATTATTGGATATTTTAAGAAGCCTTAGGCACTGCGTACAAACAAAAATCATCAACAAAATATTTTTAGCTTAGTTGAACTATTGCAAAGCATCAGCCCCATTATGCAATTAAACACATTATGTTCAATAAAAATTAATTTCTTGTTTCTCCAAATTCCTACATGATACAAGTAGTCTGAAATTATATTTGTGTTCAGCTTCAAGTGGTCTGTAATAAACAAAAAGAAAATTTAGAGGAAGAAACACAAAAACAATTTCAAACAAGAGAAAATCTGTAATGCTGGAAATCATAGTAATACACACAGAATGCTGGGGTTACGCAGCAGGCCGGGCAGAATCTGTGGAGAAGAGTAAACAGTCAGCATTTTGACCTGAGACCCTTCATCAAGGGTCCTCCAGCATTTGGTGTGTATTACGTTGAAAAAATTTGTTGTCCGGTGCAAGCAGTGCAAGAAGAGAGGAAAGTAGTGAAGTAGTGTTTACGGGTTCATGGACCATTCATTCAGATGCTGATGGTGGAGGGGAAGAACCTGTTCCTAAAACATTGAGTGTGTGCCTTAGGATTCTTGTATCTCCTCTCTGATGGAAGTAACGAGAAAAGAGCATGCCCACAGTGGTGGCGGTCCTGAACGATGGATGCCACCTTTTGCCAGGCATCGCTTTTCGAAGATTTCCTTGATGGTGGGGAAGGCTAGTGCCCACAATGAAGCTGGCAGAGTTTGGAACTCTTTCTCTGGCCATCCATCCCATAGGATGATGATGGTTCCTTTCAGTCAGTTAGTGGGGTGGTACCCCACTCCTCAGAAAGGAACAGCACGTGCGTGAGTGGATTTTAGGTGAGTAGGGGGTTGCACAGGTCCGGACCCACCCTCTCGACATCCCCTCCCGGATCCAGCGGCATGGTGGGGCCCAAGACGGCTGGGGAAAGTTCTGTTGCAGTGAATGGCCAGACCAAGCTTTGACGCAAGGGATGCCCTTTCCGCGCTTCATGGCACGTGTTTGCTCGATGGCCGCTCACCCTACGAGAGGGTTCATCCGTCCTTTGACAGGTCTTGTTTTTCGTCCTGCAGGGTGTCTGGCCACCCTCCTCACCAGGCAAGCTCTGTGGGGGAGCCGGTTTAGTCGCCAACCACCCAACCATGCGACAGGTAGTACTGGGTTACATGGTACCAGGAGCACTCAGACGAGTGACCTGACCAGCAACACTTCAGCTTTTTCCAAACCCGTACAGTGGCACCTCCTTGAGCCCCCATCCACCACTCCTGCTGGCAGCTCGTTCCACTCTCACACCACCCTCTGATTTCACCCTAAATCCATGACCCCTAGTTCTAGTCCCACCCAACCTCAGTGGAAAGAAGCCCTCTTGCATTTACCATATCTATTCCCCTCATAATTTTGCCTACTTCGATCAAATCTCATCTCATTCTCCTATGCTCCTGACCTATTCACCCTTTCCCTATAGTTCAGGTCCTCAAGTCCTGGAAACATCCTTGTAAAATTTCTCTGTACTCTTTCAGTCTTAGTAATATTTTTCCTGTAGGTAGATGACCACAACAGCATACAACACTCCAAATTCAGCCTCGCTAGCATCTATAACACTCAACGGCATTGTTGGTAACACACGTAAAAGTTGCTGGTGAATGCAGCAGGCCAGGCAGCATCTCTAGGAAGAGGTACAGTCAACGTTTTGGGCCGAGACCCTTCGTCAGGACTAACTGAAAGAAGAGATAGTAAGAGGTTTGAAAGTGGGAGGAGGAGGGGGAGATCCGAAATGATAGGAGAAGACAGGAGGGGGACGGATGGAGCCAAGAGCTGGACAGGTGATTGGCAAAGGGGATATGAGAGGATCATGGGACAGGAGGCCTAGGGAGAAAGAAAAGGGGGAGGGGGAAGTCCAGAGGATGGGCAGGGGGTATAGTGAGAGGGACAGAGGGAGAAAAAGGAGAGAGAGAAAAAGAAAGTGTGTATATACTTTCTTTTCTTGCATTGGTGGTTCTCTTGTACCTGGGAGATATGGGGTGCAGCAAATGCTGCATTTATTGCCCATTAACTGGTTAACCTGCTGGGCAGTATTGCCCCTGGGTGCCTGGGATGCTATGGAAATGCAAAGTTTGGAGCTGCAGATAAGCCAGTTCAGATATAGACGGTAGATTAATTCTGCTGAAGGATATTAGTGAGCCGTGTGGGATTTAATGAAAGAAATATCATCATTAGCAATGCTAGGTTTTTACAGTAGATTTACTTAACAACTTGATTCCCCAGCATAATTTTTCTGAACAGGTCTCCAGAGCCGAGAGTCATTCACTTTGACGTGGAGCATCAAGTGAATACAACTGTTTACTGTGGCAGTTAGATTTCAGATGAGGGACACAAACAATGACAACCACGTAACCGATTAAATGGTGAAAGGCCTGAAAAGACTGGATGTGGAGGGGATGTTTTCTATGGTGGGGGAGTCTAAGACCAGAGGACACAACCTCAGAATAGAGGGGGATCCTTTTAGAATGGAGGTGAGGAGGAATTTCTTTAGCCAGAGCATGGTGAATCTGTGAAATTCATTGCCACAAATGGCTGTAGAGGCCAAGACTGTATGTATATTTACGGCAGAGATTGATAGATTCTTGATTAGTCAAAGCATCAAGGGATATGGGGAAAAGGCAGGAGACTGGGGCTGAGAGGGAAATTGGATCAGCCATGATGAAATGACAGAGCAGACACGATGAGCCAAATGGCCTAATTCTGCTCCTATATCTTATGGTCTTATGGTCCGAATGGTTTATTTTCCAGATCGTAGTTACCCATCAATCCCCAGGTAGTGGAAAAGAAAATAAATAAAAGTGAAGGTGCTGGAAAGACTCAGTATTTCAATGGAAATTAAAATCGAGTTAATGTTTCAGGTCTGTGAAAGATGTGACTGGATATTTCCGATAATTGTCCCCATAGGGCTTTCAAAGTTCAAAGTAAATTTATCATCGAGGTACATATATGTCACCATATACAACCCTGAAATTCATTTTCTTGTGGGCATACTCAATAGATTTGTAGAATAATAACCATAACAGGATCGGTGAATGACCACGCCAGCTTGGGCGTCCAATCAGAACCAGGATCAGGTTTAATATCGCTGCATATCTCATGAAATCTGTTATTTTGTGGTAACAGTACAGTGCAGTACTTATATAAACATTTAGAAATAACAATATCATTATCATCATCATTATCTGCTGTGTCGTATGACATGGGCGATCATGGTTGTTCTTGGCAAATTTTCCAACAGAAGCGGTTTGCCGTTGCCTTCTTCTGGGTAGTGTCTTCACAGGACAGGTGACCCCAGCCATTATCAATACTCTTCAGAGATTGTCCGCCTGGTGTCATGGGTCGCATAACCAGGACTTGTGAGCACCAGCTGCTCATGTGACCATCCACCACCTGCTCCCATGACTTCACGTGACTGATCGGGGGGCTAAGCAGGTGCTACACCTTGCCCAAGGGTGACCCACAGGCTCGCAGAGGGAAGGAGAGCCTTACACCTCCTTTGGTAGAGACGTATCTCCATCCGACACCCAATATATATAGAGAGAGAACAGAAAATAATGCAGTAGGGTTCAGCGGTTCTTTGTCTGTTCAGAAATCTACAGCGGGAGGAGAGAGAGCAGCACGCTGCGCGTGCGCAGCCCTCCGGTGAAAAATGATATCGTATCTGTTAAATAGGGACACATGGACAATTCTGATTTGATGGAGACAGACGTGAAAGCACAGAGGAACATCTGGAGAAATTTCTGAAATGCCAGTTCGCTGCTGTTGTTACTGCGCAGTCGGGAATCTTCCGGAGGGAAGGCCTCAAAATCTCCGGCTTTACCTGCTTTTGGTGACCGAGATTGAGGTCGAATCGTTCGGACAGAGATGGCGCTCAGTACTCGGTGTCGGGGAGCTGATCGAAGGCTCAAAGTTTTCGGATGACTCAGAGACAGATTGTGGTCGGGTATGGCAGGGAGAGTTTTTCTTCCCTCTCCCGTCTGCGTGAGATGTGGGACATTTGAGAGACTTTGAACTTTTACTGTGCTCATGGACTTCTTCATCAAGTTATGGTATTGTTGTGCTGTTGTAACTATATGTTATAATTATGTGTTTTTGTTAGTTTTTTCAGTCTTGGTCTGTCCTGTGTTTTGTGATATCATACCGGAGGAAATACTGTATCATTTCTTAATGCATGCATTACTAAACGACAATAAAAGAGGACTGCGTGTCTTCATAATCTAAAAAAAAATCTGATGGCAGAGAGGGGAAGAAGCTGTTCCTAAAATGTTGAGTGTGTGTCTTCAGGCTCCTGTACCTCCTCCCCTAGGGTGGCAATGAGCAGAGGGCAGGTGCACCATCTGTGTCAAAGACCCACACAGATGACGTGCTGGGGACAGTCTGCAAGTGTCACCACCGACCTGGTGCTAACGTAGCGTGCCAACAGCTTGCGAACCCGCACATCTGTGGAATGTAGGAGGAGACTGGGGCATACAGGGGGGAAATCATAGGGGGGAGTGGGGGGAGAATGTACAAACTCCTTACATACAGTGACGGGAATTGAACCCCACTGGCTGGCGCTGTAAAGCGGCGCGCTCGCTTGCTACACTAGCATGCCTCAGATCGAGTTAGAAGTTGCACTCCATTCCTCCACAACTAGCAAACATTCAACATGTTATGTTGAAGCTGCGTAAGATATTAGCAGGGCCTATTTGAGTATTGTGTGCAGTTTTGGTCACCTGCCTACAGGAAAGATGTACATAAGGTTGAAAGAGTACAGAGAAGGCTTACAAGGATGTTGCTGGAACTGGAGGACCTGAATTATGAGGAAAGATTGAATAGGTTAGGAATTTATTCCTTGGAATGTCGAAGATTGAGGGGAAATTTGATAGAGGTACACAAAATTATGAGAGGTATAGATAGGGTAAATGCAAGTAGGCTTTTTCTGCTGAGGTTGGGTGGGCCTACTACTAGAGGTCATGAGATAAGGGTGAAAGTGGCAAGTTTAAGGGGAACATGAGGGGAAACTTCTTCACTCGGAAGATCATGAGAGCGTGGAACGAGCTGCCAGTGTAAGTGATGCATGCTAGTTTGATTTCAATGCTTAAGTGAAGTTTGGATAGGTACATGAATGGTAGGGATATGGAGGACTATGGTGCCAGTGCAGGTCGATGGGAGTAGGCAGATTAAATGTTCTGGCACAGACTCGATGGGCTGAAGGGCCTGTTTCTGTGCTGTACTTTTTTATGACTCTATGAATTAGCTGTATGGCTTGCTTTGAGTTTATGTCTTCAGATTATTAGTGCTGGATTTTTAGTTCAACCACAAAATTGCTTTTCACTGTGTGGTATAATTTTATAGGTAGTTTATATTATGTGCCTATGGGCCTGTGTTGCTGCTGTAAGCAAGTTTTTCATTATATCTGTACCTGTCTGTATTTGCTCAGCTGATAATGAACTCAACAGCTTGACACACTCGACACTTATCACAGGTAGACAGGGTCGTCAGAGTGCTTTTGGCAAAAGATAGACAAGGTCGTAAAGAGTGCTTTTGGCAAATTGGCTTTCATAAATCAAATTACTGGGTACGGGAGTTGCGATGTTATGTTGAAGTTGTACAAGACGTTGGTGAGGCTGAATTTGGAGTATTGCGTCCAGTTCTGGTCAGCTACTTACAATAAAAATATCAATAAACTTGGAAGAGTGCAGTGAAAATTCGTAAGGGTGTTAGACATAAGACATAGGAGGAAAATTAGGCCATTCAGCCCATTGAGTCTACTCTGCCATTCCATCATGGCTGATCCCAGATCCCACTCAACCCCAAACACCTGCCTTCTTGCCATATCCTGTGATGCCCTGACCGATCAAGAAACTGTCAACTTCCGCCTTAAATGAACCCACGGACTTGGTCTCCACCGCATCCTGTTGCAGAGCATTCCACAAGTTCACTACTCTCTGGCTAAAAAGTTCCTCCTTACCTCTGTTCTAAAGGGTCGCCCCTCAATTTCGAGGCTGTGCTCTGTAGTTCTGGATACCCCCACCAGAGAGAACATCCTATCCACATCTACTTTATCTAGTCCTTCCAACATTGGGTAGGTTTCTATGAGATCGCCTCCTCCGCGCCCCCCCCCCCCGCCGCATTCTTCTAAATTCCGGTGAGTACAGGCCTAAAGCTGCCAAACACTCCTCGTATATTAACCCCTTCGTTTCTGGAATCATCCTCATGAACCTCCTCTGGACTCTCTCCAATGACAACACATCCTTTCTGAGATATGGGGCTCAAACTCGTTGACAATACTCCAAGTATGGCTTGACGTGCCTTATAAAGCCTCAGCATTATCTCCTTGCTTTTATATTCTATTCCCTTGAAAGAAAAGCCAAGATTGCATTTGCCTTCTTTACCAAAGACTCAACCTGTAAATTAACCTTTTGTGAGTCGTCATGAAGACTACTAAGTCCCTCCTCACCGCTGATGTTTGAACCTTCTCCTCATTTAGATAATAGTCCGCACTATTGTTCCTTTTACCAACATGAGTTATCATACATTTCCCTGCACTGTATTCCATCTGCCACTTTTCCAACTTGTCTAAGTCCTACTGCAATCGTATTGCTTTCTCAGCACTACCTAACCCTCCACCTATCTTCGTATCATCCGCAAACTTTGCCACAAAGCTATCAATTGGGTTAGCTAAATCGTTGACAGACAATGTGAAAAGTAGCGATCCCAATACTGACCCCCTGAGGAACACCACTAGTCACTGGCAGAAAACCAGAAAAAGCCCCCTTTATTTCCACTCGCTGCCTCCTGCCTGTCAGCCACTCCTCTCCTGATGCCAGTATCTTTTCTGTCAGCCATGGGATTTTATCTTGTTAAGCAGACTCATGTGCAGCACCTTATCGTCCGTTAGTCTTGTGAGACCATGGATCTGCGCCTGGAAAGTCTTCACTCTCCAGGGCGCAGGCCTGGGCAAGGTTGTATGGAAGACCGGCAGTTGCCCATGCTGCAAGTCTCCCCTCTCCATGACACCGATGTTGTCCAAGGGAAGGGCATTAGGACCCATACAGCTTGGCACCGGTGTCGTCGCAGAGCAATGTGTGATTAAGTGCCTTGCTCAAGGACTACAACACGCTGCCTTGGCTGGGGCTCGAACTCACGACCTTCAGATCGCTAGTCGAACGCCTGAACCACTTGGCCAGGTGCCTTATCAAATGCCTTCTAAAATCCAGGTTAATGACATCCACTGCCTCTCCTTTGTCCACCCTGCTTGTCACTTCCTCAAAGGACTCTAACAGATTTGTCAGGCAAGACCTCCCTTTAAGAAACCATGCTGACTTTGACTTATTTTATCATTAGTCTCCAAGTACGCCGAAACCTCAACCTTGATGATAGACTCCAGGACTTGAGAACCTAGGTGATAGGGAAAAATTGGATAGGTTAGTGGAGCATAGGAGATTGAGGGGACGTCTTTGCTCAGAGTGTGATATGAGTGTAGCTCAAGGTGCTGTAGAAGTGGTAGATGTGATTTCACTTGCAACATTTAAGAGAAGTTTGGATATGTACATGGTGGGCAGGTGCATGTAGATGGGACTAGGCAGAAAAATAGATTGGCACAGATTAGATCGACCGACGGGCCTGTTTCTGTGCTGTAGACAATGGACAACAGGTGCAGGAGTAGGCCATTCAGCCCTTCGAGCCAGCACCACCATTCACTGTGATCATGGCTGACCATCCACAATCAGTACCCTGTAGTGTTCTAAGACTCCATGATTGCGCTGCTACTGAGTAGATTCATGGTCCTGGAGGCATAACTGCTTTGGTCTTTATCTATAGGTAGGAGCTAGGGCTGTGGAAAAGACCAAGGTCGGATAGCATCCTCCAATGTAAACCTGTTACAATAACTTATCCTTATAAAAGCAGGAGAGAGGAACTCAGGCTCAACCACGGCTTCTATCCCACTGTTATCAGAGTCTTGAATGGATCTCTTGTATGATTAGGTAGATTCTTGGTTTCACTGTCCACCCCCTTATAATCTTGCACTTTACGGTTTACCTGCACTGCTGTGTTTCAGTAGCTTTTGCACTTCATCCTGCATTGTTATAGTCGTACCCTATGATTTGATCTGTGTAAGCAGTATCCAATACAAGCTCCTCCCTGTATCTTGGTACCTGTGACAATAATAAACCAATATGAATTCCAAAACTGTAACAACAACAACTACTTCCATTTGTATTGCAGCTTTGATGTAATAACTCACCACAGGGTAATCACCTAACCTGGGCTGCTTCATGAGGTCCTCTTGTCTCTCAGTCGCCTGCGTTTCATTGTTCAAAGTTAAAGAAAGTTTAATATCAAAGTATATATACAACCCTAAGGTTCATTTTCTTGTGGGCATTCACAATAAGTACAAAGAATCGCAATAGAATTAATGAAAGACCGCACCAAACAACCAGAGTGCAAAAGACAACAAACTGTGTAAATTCAAAAAAAAAATTAATAAATAAGCAAAAAAATATCAAGAACATGAGATGAAGCGAGTCCATAGGTTGTAGGAACAGTTCATTGATGGGGCAAGTAAAGTTGAGTGAAATTATCCCCTCTGGTTTACGAGGTTGATGGTTGAGGGAGGTATTAACTATTCCTGAACCTGATGGTATGAGTTCTGAGGCTCCTGGACCTTCTTCCCATTGGCAGCAGTGAGAAGAGAGCATTTCCTGCGATAATGTTTCACGTCAATGTGCTCAGTAGTGGGGAGGCCTTCACCCATGATGGGACTGGGCTGTATCCACTAGTTTTTGTAAGGACACAATAATTTAAAAAAACACAATAAATATAAATACATAAAATAGTTTATAAATACAGGGTGATTCTATTGTTGATAAAGTGACGCTAGACACGGGAGTGTCTGTACAGAAGGTGACTGACAGGAAATGATAAAGAAGTGGTATTCGGGGTATGGAAAGGTGGGTTAGTTGGTGGAGGTGTTGATCAGTCTTACTGCTTGGGGACAAGTAACTGTTTTTGAGTCTGGCGGTCCTGGTGTGAATGCTACGTAGCCTCCTCCCTGATGGGAGTGGGACAAGCAGTCTATGATTAAGGTGGATGGGATCCTTCAGTGTCTGCCCTTTTCTGCGTATATGTCACTCCTAAACTCAAGTCTCTGAATTATTAATCAATTCAAGATTCTGCAGCTGTTCAAATTATGTGCTGTGGGATTGTTTGCACTCATCCCAGTGGAAGGTTTGGGCACTGTGTCCAGCAGATGGAACTCCCGCGTGCTCAGGCCTCTGAAATGGGACATCTGGTGACCCAGGGCAAATGTGCTGCCAACTAAACCACAACTGATGCGCAATGATACTGGTGAAGACACTTTGCTGTCACTGCACCAGTGGTAATGCAGCTCTCTCATTCCAGCTGATATGACAGAAAGCATTTGGCATCCTGTCTGATGGTCTACTGCTCTCTAATTAAGTATGGGAAGTGTCAGCCTAGTTTTTGTCTGCCAGTCCCTGGAGGGCCCTTGGTGCCTCCAATTCAAAGGCAGGAATGAACCAGGCCTGACCCTAGGACACACTGTGTTGCTGACGTTTAGCAGTTTTGAACGTCACTTATAAAGCTTCAGATAGACAGCAAGCAAACATCAACTGAAGTCTGTGTTAACAATTTTCTATGATGCTCCCTGAGTCCAAGCTATCAGGAAAGTAATACAGAACTGTTAAAATGTGAATATTTAAGCTACCAGCTGTGAAGATTCGGTGCCGTTTCAAATAAGCTACTAGGTCCTGATGTTCTGGGAGATGTTATCGTAATTCTGAGATTTACAGATTGGACTGTAGTTCATATTGGCCTCTTTCAGTTTTTTTTTCCGTGTTTTCACCCTTTCTTTCTTGTTACTGATTGCTGGGCTGTGGGTTTGGGGTGATCTGTTAGCTTTTGTGCGAGGGAAGGGTTGGGGGGGGGGCGCGGTGTTTAAGGTTTGTGAGTTTTTGTTTCTTTCTCTTTTCGTATGGGGGGGAATCGATGGCTTTCTTTCAACTACTTCAGTTTTCTGTATTTCGTGGCTATCTGGAGAAGACAGATCTCAGAGTTGTATTCTGCATGCATACTTTGATAGTAAAATGAACCTTTGAACTTTTGAACCTTCGAAGAACATAGAACATGGAATATTGAAGTGTGCTACAGGGCCATACACTATGATGTTGTGCTGACCTTTTAACCTATTCGAAGATCAATCTAACCCTTCCCTCCCACATAGCCCTCCATGTTCCTGTCATCCATGTGCCTTTCTAAGTTTCTTAAACGCCCCTAATGTATCTGCCTTAAATATACCTAATTAATGTACTCCAACTCTGCTCAGTACAGATGATTTGCAGAACTCTCTGATAATAAAATTGAGGTGCCGACATTAAATTCACTCTGGGTTCTCATTTCCAGTGGCGGCTGTGACTCAGCCTACAGCACCCTCAGCTCTGGGTCAGACATTCAAGCCCTGCTTCAGACACTTTAACGAACACACAGGTTGCCTTGTCAGTGCATTTGTCTCTATTAGAGAAATGGAGGGCTATGTAGGAGGGAAGGGTTAAATTGATCTTAGAATAGTTTAAAAGGTCAGCACAACATTGTGGGCCAAAGGGCCTGTACTGTGCTGTAATGTTCTATGTTTTATGATCTTTGAAACTGCACCAAAAGGAAGAAATGTAATTTTTGTTTGCAAGTATTTGGAGACTCTAACTTTATTATAGTGACTTCACAGCTGGGCTTAAATGTTCAAGTTTTGGTGTTATTTCCCTGATAGCTTAGTCCCAGGGAGCATCATACAAAATGGTCTAGGCTCTATGTTCTGTGTTAGATGGCTTTGTGTGAATGTGTCAGGAACTCCTGAGGTAGTGTCAGACACCACAGAGTGGTTTCTTACCTGCCCCAAGGATGTGGCACAGATATCGCAAGGTGTGGGCAGTGGCTCGGTGGAATTCCGTTTTCCTGCTGCCTGCTGCTTCTGCCCTGGAAGGAGGATGGTGCTTCATGGGGGCTGTGTCTGGCAAAGTGGTGTTCAGGCAGGTGACTCTCCTCTGCTCCATCATCCTGCTTGTTCTTAAGTCAAGGCTGGCTGGAGCCGGTGACTGGGACCGAGAACAATGCTCGATGTGTCCAAGTCAAAACTGATAGCAGCTAACTTAACGCCATGGTCAAGAAAGCTCACACGCAGCTCTACTTCCTCAGAAATTTGCCATGTGCCCTTTGACCCTCGCCCATTTCTCTTGATGCACCAAAGAAAGCATCCTATCGGGATGCGTTACGGCACGGTTTGACAACTGCAGAGCTGTAGACGCAGCTCAGCACATCACAGGAAGCAGCCTCTTCTCTTTGGACTTCTCGCGGCCTCAGTAAAGCAGCCGACACAATCAAAGACCCCACCATCCTCGACGTTCTCTCTTCTCCTATGTCCCATCAGGTAGGAGATACAAAAGCCTGGAAGCACGTACCACTAGGCTCAAGGGCAGCTTCTACTCACTCTTGTGACTATTGAACGTACCTCTTTTAAGGTGGACTCTTGACCTGACATTCAATCTCATCACAATCTTTGCACCTTATTCATTGACTGCACTACGCCTTCTCTTTAATTGTTACACACTATTCTGCATTCTGTTACTGTTTTCCCTCGTACTGCCTCCAAGCACCAACATCATGAATTGATCTGCACGGATGGTACGCAAGGCAGGTTCTTTCACTGGAGCTCGGTCCATGTGACAATAATAAACCAACTTACTATCTGATGAACATCAGTAGCCTAAATATTGAATCCACTAGTGACCATTTGTCATGGAAATGACCTTAAAATTAAGTTTAGAATGTGAAAGCTATTATATCCAGTCGGATCCTGTTCCAGGGGACTTCAAAGTTTAAAGTACATTTATTATCAAATTGTGTATATATCATACAACCTTGAAATTTGTCTCCTTACAGGCAGCCACAAAATAAGAAATCCAAAAGAATCCATAAAAATAGACCAACAAACACCTGAAGCACACAGAGAGGGAAAAAAACACAAATCGTGCAAACAGTAAAAGCAAGCAACAGCATTCAGATCGAAAGTGAGTCCATAGACAGGAGGCCTGGAGCAGCCAGAGTAGGCCCACAGCCTCAGACTCAGTGCAGCGTAAATATCAAGGAGCAGCGAGCAGAACCGGCCCAACCCTCACGTCCGGTCCTGACGTTCAAGTTGCCAAACGTCGGGTCGTTGCTCGCTCTAGACCCAGGCCCTGTCACATCGAAACGCTCTGAGCCTGCACCCTGCCGCCATGTTTCAGTTCGTACCTGACTTTTCCAAATTGGCCCAAAGCTTAGATCGATCAGACCTTGTCCTCGGTTTAGGTGGACAGGCTCCAAGTCTCCTCTTCTCCGACTTCTGTGAATGATCCTATTACTTCCCCAGCACCTAATAAAGCCCCGTACCTTTCCTTCCTTACTGAGGCAGACCTGAGCGTATAAGACAAACATAGGTAAAACTTACAATCTTCCTTGAACACTTGTCAAAAAATGAGGTTCACTTCACACAGGGAACAACATGGGGTCTGCCAGTTAAAGGGTCTACACCATGAACACAGAATTTGACACTCAGTATAATGGAGGTCTCACCACAGGTTGTTCCATCGTTGACTGTTGCTTCTTTATGCTCTCCGTCAGAGAGGTATCCACCGATACCTCTGGCCCCTCGATCACCCTGTCCCTTGCTATGCTGTGGGACCATTCAGACCATGGGGCTCAAATGGGGAAGACTGCTGTGTGCAGGACAGCACCCTCTGTCTCCTCCTCCCGACCCGTCCTTTGCAATTTTCTCCTGTGGCTGCCCAGGGATTGCCCCTCCAAGGACCAGCGCATTTCCCGCCTGATTAGTGCGGCAAAGATGCCAGGCACGTTGCACGGCTCCTGCATGGGTCAACTTTCAGCTCACGGTCCTGCATATGAGCAACCTTGCAGTGCCCCAGGTGGAACAGGTTCATCAGGACAGTGAAAAACAAAACCCATTTTCCAGGCTGTTCAAAGGAATCGATTGGACAGAAGCCAAATGGAGATGTGGGCACAGAGAAGGCGGGTGGAGTTTAATCTGGACAAGAATGAGGTGTTGCTCTCTGGGAGGCCAAACAGACGAGGAACGTGTACAGTAAATCTATGGAGGAGGATAGATAGCTGACTTTTCGGGCTGAGAGCTCCCACCAGCTCTGAAAGGGAAGGGGCTGAAGCCAGAATAAGAAAGTTGGGGGGGGAGGGGTAAGGAGTACAAGGTTTAATGAGAGGCGGGAGGAGAAGATGGCGGCGCGCCTGTGCGTGCACAGCCCTCTGGTGAAAAATTATATCGTACCTGTTAAATAGGGGCCGTGGACAATTCTGATTTGATGGAGAATGAATGTGAAAGCACAGAGGAACATCTGGAGAAATTTCTGAAATGCCCGTTCGCTGCTGTCGTTACTGCGTAGTCAGGAATCTTTCGGAGGGTAGGCCTCAAAATCCCCGGCCTTGCCTGCTTTTGGCGACCAAGAAGGAGGTCGAATCGTTCAGTAGAGATGGCACTCAGTACTCGGTGTTGGAGAGCTGATCAGAGCTCGAAGTTTTCGGATGACTCAGAGTCAGATTGTGGTCGGCATGGCAGGGAGAGTTTTTCTTCCTTCTCCCGTCTGCGTGAGATGTGGAACATTTGAGAAACTTTGAACTTTACTGTGCTCACGGACTTTCTTCATCAAGTTATGGTATTGTTACACTGTTTGTAACTATATATTATAATTATGTGGTTTTGTCCGTTTTTTCAGTCTTGGTTTGTCCTGTGTTTTGTGATATCACACCGGAGGAAATAATGTATCATTTCTTAATGCATGCATTACTAAATGACAATAAAAGAGGACTACGTGTCTTCATAATCATTATAATAGGTGACAGGGGAAGCCAGGTGAGGGGAAATGTGTATGGGTGAAGGGGATATGAAGTGAGAAGCTGGGAAGGGATGTGTGGAAGAGAGAGGTAAAGGAAAAAGGAATCCCATTGGAAAGGCCAGTGGAACATGGAGGAAGGGGAAGGAGAAGAGGAACTAGAAGGAGGTACTGGCTTCTGTCCTCCTTTCTTTTCAGTAAATGTGAAGGGTCTCAGCCCAAAACTTCGACTGTTTATTCCCCCCCCCATTGATGCTGCCTAACTTGCTGAGTTTCTCTGGCACTCTGGGTGTGTTGCTCAAGATTTCCAGCATCTACACTATCTCGTGTATTTACAGTATACAGTAATTGGCAGGACCCTGAGGAGCACTGATGTATAAATGGATATAGGGGTGCAAGCCCATAGTTGCCTGAAAGCGACAACACAAGTCGACATGGTGGTAAAGAAAGCATATGGCTTGCATTTCTTGTTTTCTTTTCCCTCTAACTCTGTTCACATGAAAGCCTGTGAACTACTAGTGCCTCTGGCTCCGCACTTGGGCCTCATCCAGACATAGTGACACACGGTGGGTGTACAGTGGAAATCTAAAATTCTAGAGTGCGCAGCTTTAAAGTGAGCAATGGGGAAAGTTTAAAGGAATCTGAATCCAAAGTTAAAGAGGCAAGTTCTTTTACAGAGAGTGGTACATCCCTGGGAAAAAGGTGAAAGAAGACATGATAACAGCTTTGAAGAGGTATTAGGCAGACACATGACAGGCAAGCAGAGAATGGAGGGGTAGGGACCCTTGTGCAGACAGGTGGAATTAGTTTGAGTTGATATGGTTAGCACAGACACTGTGGGCCGAACGGCCTCTTCTATCCTGTACTGCTCGATGTTCTGTGTTCCCAGTCTTACCTCTGTCTAGTGTACAGCCAAGTTTATCTTCAAAGGGTGACGGAAGAGTTGTATATTGAAGAGGGACTCATCAAATTTAAGCTGTGCTGCTGGGCATTCCCAGTCCTGTTGAAGGGTCTCGTCCCGAAACGTTGACTGTTCTCTTTTCCTTAGATGCTGCCTGGACTGCTGAGTTCCTGCGGCACTTTGTGTGTTGTTACTCGGCACTTGTGCTGTCTGGGTAAAAAAAAATCAGCATGCCTTCAGTAAACTTGTGGGACTTGCTCAGCGCCGATGTCTGTTGGAAAATTTCAAAGACTGTTCCTGCTCGCAAGGTCTATTCCCCTTTTTAGTCGTGAATTAAAACATCAGCTGGTGCTCAGTGCACAGACTACTTAATGAGTTGAGCCCTCTGGAGCACAAAATGCTGGCTCAGACCTCCAATATGGAAGGGCTAGAGAATATCTGTGCTATTGTTGTTTTTCAGAGGATGTGTTGGACCTGACACCATGAGCATCGATTTCTTCAACTTTTCGAACATCAAACAGTACAGGATACAACAGGCCCTTTGGCCCACAGTGTCTGTGTTAACCATGATATCAATTCAAACTGTAAGTGACTGCAGGGGATGGTAGTGGAGGCTGATACATGAGGGACATTGAAGAAACTCTTGGATAGGCACATGGATGAAGGTAAAATGAAGGTTGTTATGGGCTGTGTAGGAGGGAAGGTTAGACTGATTGTGGAGTAGGCTTAAAGGTCGGCATAACATTGTGGGAACAAGGGTCATATTGTGCTGTACTGTTCTGTGTTCTCTGTTCTATGAAAGCCAGACAGAGGGCTGCTTGGCGGTATGTGGAAGTTCACCCCTGTCTCTGGGCTGGATGAATCTGCAGCTTGCCAAGAGAAGAGCTGTGTGGGAGTTAATGGCCTGGAGAAAAGAATACTAGTGGAGAGAGGAAGGAAAGTTGGAAGCAAGTTTATTATCAAAGCACATACTGTATATGTCACCGTATACATTTTCTTGTGGGCATTCACACTAAGTACAAAGAAACACAATAAAATCAACGAAAAACCACACACAACAAAGACAGACACACAACCAATGTGCAAAAGAGAAAAAATCTGCAAATACAAATGAAAGCAAAACAAAATAACAATCAATCAATCAATAAATAAATAAATAATATATATTGAGGACGTGTGCTTGAAAGTGCATCTGTATTTTTTAAAAGTCTCGATGACTTAGAAGAATCTATACTGAAACCATTGCTGATCTGAAGACACTTCGTTCCGTGGAACTGGCAGTGATTAGATGTGAAAGTGACTGGATCTTTAAGAAGTTCAAATGTTTCATCATTAGCCAAAGGGAATTGCATCGTTAAAAATTAATGGTAGATTTCACATGCAGCCACCCAGAAAATGTGGGAATAATAAAAGTTTAATTTCCTGATTCTTAAATTATACCCATGCAAAATTAGATCTTTAGATCCTACGCAGCCAAGATGGATATACATCAAGAAAGTCCCAGCCTTTGTACTGCCTGGAATTTTCCTAAGTCTGCAGCATTTGAACTTTGTTTGTCTGTGGAATAGTCTTTCATGCTTTGCTCTGGCTTCAGGATGTAGGCTCGTTGTTTGCATAGTGAAGGGCTTTTATGTAAAGCCGAAGAGGCAGCGTGGTAGCGTAGCAGTCAGCACCTCGCTTTTACATTACCAGTAACCTGGGTTTAACTCCTGCTGCTGTCGGAACATTCTCCACGTGGGTGGTTCGGTTTCTCCCTGGAGCTCCATTTTCCTGCCACGTTCCAAGGACGAACGGGTTAGTCGGTTAATTAGTCACTTCGGTGTAATGGGGCGGCAAGGGCTCCTTAAGCCGAGAGGGCCTGTTCTCTAAATAAAATTCTACTGTGCGTAGTAACCAATGCTGTGGCTCACCCGTGGTTGGCTCGTACTGAACACAAGGGAAGGAAGGCACGACGTGGGCCCTTCCCCAGCTATCGTCCAACTCCATGATTAGCACAAAGTCTTTGACCATGCGAGCTCTCCAGAGGCTTTCTCATCACAGGGAACTATTCAGTGTACACGCATGCCATTTCTCCCCAATCGCCCATGACACAGGACCACAGTAGAATGAGGGAAGATCTTGCAGAGGTGTACACAGTTAGATGGGGTGAATGCAGACTTTTCCCCTCGGGTTGGATGAGACTGGCGCTAGAGGTCATCGGTCTAGGGTGATAGATGAAATATTTAAGAGGAATCCGAGGAGGAACTTTTCCATTGGGTGTGTAGTGTGAGCGTGGAACGAGCTGCCAGCAGAAGTGGTGATGGAGTTCAATTGTAACATTTAAGAGAAGCTTGGGCAGGCACATGGATGAGAGAGGTATGGAAGACTATGGTTTAGGTACAGATAGCTGAGACTAGGTGGAATTCCAGGCCGGAATGGACTAGATGGACTGAATGGCCTGCTCTGTGCTGTAGTTCTCTATGACTCTATGTTTTTATGTCATAGTTTCTTCTTTCGTTGTTGTATTCCATTTTGCCCGAACTTTCTATTTTTTTCTTTCAAAAACCTTGTCTACGCATTTAGTTTTCCCCCTTGGTGTACTCACCTGAATCACCTTGCCTTTCGTATTTGTGACAGGAAGTTTTCATCACTGTAGGGTTTAGCGCATTTTCTCTCAATTGCAACATAAATTTATTATTGACTATTAAATTGACAACATTTTGTTATTTGATTGTTTGTGGTTTTTGTATTGCTATATTTACGCTCTATTCCTGGTTGGTGCGGCTGTAACGAAACCAAATTTCCCTCGGGATCAATAAAGTACATCTATCTGTCTATCTATCCCATAAACGGACACAAATAACAATATACAAATAGATTACTAATTCCATTATTTTGTGTTTATTATGAAAAAAGTCTATCAAACCTCATACATACAGGGTCTGTGTCCCTCTATTTTTCATTTCTTTTTGGCATGATGTGGTTTCATTCCTATGTGGTGCTTTTTAGAAAGTTGTGAAGTTAGTCAGCTCCGGCATGGCTACTAGCCTCGATGGTATCCAAGACACCTTTGAGGAGCAGTGCCTTAGGAAAGCAGCATCCATCGTTAAGGATCCCCATCACCCAGGATCTGCCCCTGTCTCATTGTTACCATCAGGCAGGAGGTATACGAGCTGAAGACACCCACTCAACGATTCAGGAACAACTTCTTCCCCTTTGCCATCCCATTTCTAAATGGACGTAGAACCCATGAACACTACCTCACTACGTTTTTCATTTTTTTTGCAGTACTTACTTTAACTTAACTATATAAGATACCCATATAGAAAAAAACTGAATTACAGCAATTATATATTTATCATGTCTTGCATTGTACTGCTGCTGCAAAGTTAAATTTCACGACATATGCTGCGGATATAAAACCTGATTCTGACTGTAAAGCAACATACATCAAAGTTGCTGGTGAACGCAGCAGGCCAGGCAGCATCTCTAGGAAGAGGTACAGTCGACGTTTCAGGCCGAGACCCTTCGTCAGGACTAACTGAAGAAGAGTGAATAAGGGATTTGGAAGTTGGAGGGGGAGGGGGAGATCCAAAATGATAGGAGAAGACAGGAGGGGGAGGGATGGAGCCAAGAACTGGACAGGTGATTGGCAAAAGGGATATGAGAGGATCATGGGACAGGAGGTCTGGGAAGAAAGACAAGTGGGAGGGGGGACCCAGAGGATGGGCAAGAGGTATATTCAGAGGGACAGAGGGAGAAAAAGGAGAGTGAGAGAAAGAATGTGTGCATAAAAATAAGTAACAGATGGGGTACGAGGGGGAGGTGGGGCATTAGCGAAAGTTAGAGAAGTCGATGTTCATGCCATCAGGTTGGAGGCTACCCAGACGGAATATAAGGTGTTGTTCCTCCAACCTGAGTGTGGCTTCATCTTTAGGGTAGAGGAGGCCGTGGATAGACATGTCAGAATGGGAATGGGATGTGGAATTAAAATGTGTGGCCACTGGGAGATCCTGCTTTCTCTGGCGGACAGAGCGTAGATGTTCAGCAAAGCGGTCTCCCAGTCTGTGTCGGGTCTCGCCAATATATAAAAGGCCACATCGGGAGCACCGGACGCAGTATATCACCCCAGTAGACTCACAGGTGAAGTGTTGCCTCACCTGGAAGGACTGTTTGGGGCCCTGAATGGTGGTAAGGGAGGAAGTGTAAGGGCATGTGTAGCACTTGTTCCGCTTACACGGATAAGTGCCAGGAGGGAGATCAGTGGGGAGGGATGGAGGGGACGAATGGACAAGGGAGTTGTGTAGGGAGCGATCTCTGCGGAATGCAGAGAGAGGGGGGGAGGGAAAGATGTGCTTAGTGGTGGGATCCCGTTGGAGATGCCCTTACACTTCTTCCCTTACCACCATTCAGGGCCCCAAACAGTCCTTCCAGGTGAGGCAACACTTCACCTGTGAGTCGACTGGGGTGATACACTGCGTCCGGTGCTCCCGATGTGGCCTTTTATATATTGGCGAGACCCGACGCAGACTGGGAGACCGCTTTGCTGAACATCTACGCTCTGTCCGCCAGAGAAAGCAGGATCTCCCAGTGGCCACACATTTTAATTCCACATCCCATTCCCATTCTGACATGTCTATCCACGGCCTCCTCTACTGTAAAGATGAAGCCACACTCAGGTTGGAGGAACAACACCTTATATTCCGTCTGGGTAGCCTCCAACCTGATGGCATGAACATCGACTTCTCTAACTTCCGCTAGGCCCCACCTCCCCCTCGTACCCCATCTGTTACTTATTTTTATGCACACATTCTTTCTCTCTCTCTCCTTTTTCTCCCTCTGTCCCTCTGAATATACCTCTTGCCCATCCTCTGGGTCCCCCCCCCCTTGTCTTTCTTCCCGGACCTCCTGTCCCATGATCCTCTCGTATCCCCTTTTGCCTATCACCTGTCCAGCTCTTGGCTCCATCCCTCCCCCTCCTGTCTTCTCCTATCATTTTGGATCTCCCCCCTCCCCCTCCAACTTTCAAATCCCTTACTCACTCTTCCTTCAGTTAGTCCTGACGAAGGGTCTTGGCCTGAAACGTCGACTGTACCTCTTCCTAGAGATGCTGCCTGGCCTGCTGCGTTCACCAGCAACTTTGATGTGTGTTGCTTGAATTTCCAGCATCTGCAGAATTCCTGTTGTTTCTGATTGTAAATCTCTGTTTAACAAGATTGAATATAATTCCTGCCATTGCCAACAATACCCATGTTGTATGCATAACAGCCTGTGCAGTGTGAATGAAATGTAGATGTATTTAAAGTTCAGTTTTAAAGTTAATCTTTAGTGCTTGAGAGAAGATGAATGTGAAATTAACGGTACACAATGTAAATATCCATGTTCAGAATATGCCTACTTACATTTGGGCCTATTCCTCGTTTCTTCAAAGCAACCACATACTGAGCTTTCAAGTATCGATTGCATGTTTTTGCACTGTGATAAATAAATCAAGGCTGCTTCTTAACTTCTAGGTATTTTGAAATCCTTTGTTTGCTCTTGAGGAAATTGTTTACAGACAGGCCTTTGGGGAAGTTTGTCCTATATTTAGAAAGGCTGTTAGGTAGAGGAACAGGATGAAAGTCATGGCCGACAGAGGGAGGTTACCAGTGGGAGTAGACAGTATGTCCTAAAGGTGTATTGACCGCCGTTAATTGCTCCCTGTGGGTATTTCCGTGGTTGAATCAAAGTCATAAAACAGAAAATCGGAGTAAGATTGGGAGTAGGCCATTCAGGCTTTTAACCATGTTCTGCCAATGAATATAATAATAGCTGATGTACCAAACTAGCATCCTGTACTCATTTTTCTCTCATATCCCTAGATTATTCTGGCCCTAAGAACAGCATCTAACTCTTTCTTAAATACAAGGTTTACCTTCGTTTGCTTTCTGTCAGACAGGAAGGAGGCACAGAAGCCTAAAGGTACACATTCAGCGATTCAGGAACAGCTTCTTCCCCTCTGCAATCTGATTTCTAAATAGACATTGAACCCATGAACAATACTTTTTATTATTTTCTGTTTTTGCACTACTATCTTTAATTTAACTGTTTGTATATATACTTCTGTAATTCACTTAGTTACTTTTTTTCTTTCTGTTCTATCATGTATTGCAGTGTACTGCTGCCACTAAGTTAACAAATTTCATGACTCTTGCCAGTGATAATAAACTGGATTCTGATTGTGACTTTGACTCTGAGGGGGAGAATGTACAAACTCCTCACAGGCGGTGCTGGAATTGAATTCCAAACTCCGGCATGCTCCAAGCTGTGTGAGTGTTGCGCTAACTGCTACATTACCGTGGCACCCATTTAGTTGTAAATTAGTGAGGAGAAATGCAATCAATATACTGATAGAGTAGCCCTTCAGAAACATTCGAAGGGAATTCATTAGCAAAAATATGCTGCATGCAACCCAACCAGAAAAAGCTCCCTTTATTCCCAGGCTCTTTGCCTCCTTCCCATCAGCAAATGCTTTATCCATGCTGGTGTCTTTCCTGTGTAGCGCCTTGTCAAAGGCTTTCTGAAAATCCAAGTGTACATAATCCACCGATTCTCCTTTGTCTTTCCTTTGTGAGGGGATCCAGGAGTGCCCCTATTAACTGTTTGAAGAGAGACAGAGAGAGTCATTTATCATCGATGGCTTGTTTTGAAAAGAGAGAGAGACGAGGATTGATGGTTGGACTGTCACGGGAGGTAACTTTGGAGTTTTACTTTGGAGATAATACTGAGCAGCTCGGAGATTGCTATGGTGACCGACAGCACATTATTGATGTTACTTTCAAGGACCTGTTGCTTGCTTGCATTTCTTTACGGACAAAGGAAGGAGGGACTCTTTGACTGACAGGGGATGCTCAGCATGGTCAGATAAATAGGAGGTCAGATGATACAGACCTCAGACACATGATCAGGACACTGAATGAGCATTGTCGTGCCCGCAGAGAAAGTGGGTTTTGGAGGATCGATCAGGTGGATCGATCCAAGTGCTCGACCAGTGAAGGAGAAGAGGTTGACTGGTGGGGAGTTGTCTATGTGTCCACCCTCGCCTGGGTGATAGCTCCACCACAGGAAAACCGGTCCCCCTGGTTAAAGTCACAGTCGGTGACTTGTGAAGGATTTCAGAGGCTGACGAGAAGATTGACGGCAACAGCTCACCTGAAGACTCAAATCATTCTCTCTCTCTCTCTTCATCACTACTTAACTAAATACCACGAACTGAACTGAATTGAACTTTACTCAACATTGTAAGGCTGTATCTTTTTACCCCTAGACTTAAAGAAGCTTGGTTTTTCATACGTATTTTTCCACACTTACTGATTTACTTATTTATATATATAATTCTTGCTAACCTGTTCGATTTATCTTCACTTAGTTTACTGATATTGCGTAGTTATTAATAAATATTATTAGTTTATAGCAGTATTAGACTCCAAAGTGGTTTCTATTTCTGCTGGTTCCTTATTGCTGTCACGGGGTACGTGACACCTTCTTGTGATTTCCTCAAAGAATTCAAGTGCTTATCCAGACACTTAAATGCTATCAGCAACTCTGCCTCCAATGCTCTCTCAGGCACTCTCTGAGTGAAAAAGATGCTCCTCAGATCTCTAAATTCACAGTTCAAAGTAAATTTATTATCAAAGTACATTTATGTCACCATATACAACCCTGAGATTCATTTTCTTTGTACCTACTGCGTAGGTACAAAGAAACACAATAGAATCAATGAAAAACTACACAGAGACAGAAAAGGAACCAATATTCAAAAGAAGACAAACTGTGCAAATAAAAACAAATAATAATAACAATATATTAATAAATAATACTGAGAACATGAGATGTAGGGTCCTTGAAAGTGAGTCCATAGGTTGTGGAATCAGTTCAGAGTTGAGGTGAGTGAAGTTATCCATGCTGGTTCAGGAGCCTGATGGTTGAGGGGTCATAACTGTTCCTGAGCCCCTTGTGGTGTGGAATCTAAGGCTTCTTTATCTCCTTCCCGATGGCAAGAGCGAGAAGAGAGCGTGGCCTGGATGGTTGTCATCTTCAATGATGGATACTGCTTTCTCGTGGCAGCACTCCTTGTAGATGTGCTCAATGGTGGGGAGGACTATTCCTGTGATGAACTTCACTGTATCCACGATCTATTGTAGTCTTCCCCACTCATGGGATTGGTGTTTCCAAACCAGGCCATGATACAAGCATCTGTGCATCTGTAGAAGTTTGTCACAGTTTTACATGACTTGCCAATCTGTGAAAGTAGAGGCTTTGTTGTGCCTTCTTCGTGCTGGTAGTTATGTGCAAGACCCACCACAGATCCTCTGAAATGATAACTCAGATGAATTTAAAGATAGTGATCTTCTCCACCTCTAATCCCCAGTTGAGGACTAGCTCATGGACCTCCAGTTTCCTCCTCCTGTAGTTAATAATCAGCTCTTTGTTTTCCTCCCATCTAAATCGCTTTCTGCTTGCCCTAATTTATGATCTCTAGTTTTATTTATCATTGATATGGGGAATTGTTTCCTGCAGTCCTGTTGTGTTGATACCTGTACCGTGGAAAAAGAATTCTATCAATCTGAAAGTCAAAGTAAAATTTATTATCAAAGTACGGTCATACCTTGAGGTTAATTTCTTGCAGGCATTCACATGAAAATAAAAAAATAATAGAATTTATGAAAAACTATACATAAAGACTGGCAAACAAGCAATGTGCAAAAGAAGATAAATTGTGCAAATGAAAATATAATACTGAGAACATGAATGGTAAAAAGTCCTTGAAAGTGATTCTGTGGGTCGTAGAGTCTGTGAAGTGAGTGAAGTTATCCACAGTGTATTAGATGCATATCTATGCCTCTTGTGTTTTTGGTCATCTCATTCATGTTCTCTCTGAGCTTTCTCCACTTCAGGGAAAGCAGACCCAGCCTCCTCAGTCTCTGTTCAATACTGAACAGTTCGATCCTAAGCAATAGCTTGGTGAATTCCTTGTGCACCCCCTCCAGAACTATCACAGGGATTCAAGTTCATGTCTTCAAATTCCTTAAAATTGGCAAAACAGCTGGATAGGGCGGTGTAAAGGGTATACGGCATGCTTGCCTTTATAGATGGGGGCACAGATTGAAAAAGTTGGAATATAATGTTGGAACTTTACAAAATCCTGATTAGACTATTCTTGGCATATTGTGTGCATTTGTGGATACAGGAGGGGTGTGAGTGCAGACCACACTATTTTGCTGTCTTTTGGTACTACTTTTTTTTCCTTACTGTAACAATATTTTTATGTATTGCAATGTACTGCCGCCACAAAGCAACATATTTTGCAACTATGTCAGTGATAATAAACCTGATTCTGATTCTGAGGTAATTCAGCATCATGTTTCCTGGAGTGGAGGATTTTAGTTACGGGAAGAGATTGGATAGGCATTTTTTTTTACTGGAATGAAAAGTACTGAGGGGTGTCCTGATGGAGGTGTATAAAGTTATAAGCAACATAGAGTAGATAGCTAGAATCCTTTTCCCCTGGCCATCATCATGATTATATGCCGTGTCATATGACATGGGCAATCATGGTCAATAACTGTGATTGTTCTTGGCAAATTTTCTACAAAAGTGGTTTGCAATTGCTACCTTCTGGGCAGTGCCTTTACAAGATGAGTGACCCCAGGAATTATCAATACTCTGGTGTCAGTGGTCACATAACCAGTACTTGTGATATGCACTGGCTGCTCACAAGACCATCCACCAGCTGCTCCCATGGGTTCACGTGACCCTGGTCAAGGGAGGGCTAAGCAGGTGCTACACCTTGCCCAAGGGTGACCTGCAGGCTAGCAGGAGGGAAGGAGAGACTTACACCTCCTTTGGTAGAGACGTATCTCCACCCCACCGCCCAATTTCCCATGATAGGGATATCAAGAACAAGAGGGCACAAGTTTAAGGTAAAAGCAAGCAGTTTTAAAGGAGATTTAAGATAAAAGTTTCTTTTTACACGGCAAGTCGTCGATGTTTGGACGTTGTTGCCAGAGAAGGTGATGCAGAAGACATTTAGACAGACACTAAAATTGTCTGACATTAGACAGACATAGAAGGATGCATATCTAGTGCAGGAAAAAGGGATTAGTGCAGATCAGGGGTTTCCAACCTGGGGTCCACTGACCTCCTGGTTAATGGTAGGGGTCCATGGCATTGAAGGGGTTGGGAGTCCCTGGTTTAGATGGTGGTGAAGTTCAGCATGGTCAAGGTAGGCCAAAAGCCCTGTTTCTTTGCCAGCCAACTCTGTGACTGAAGGCCATTCCCAGGAAGACATGTTCATTATCTAAGTCTACATAAGAATTTTCACACTGCAGAAAAAAAGCCATTCCAACATAGAAACATAGAAACTAGGTGCAGGAGTAGGCCATTCGGCCCTTCGAGCCTGCACCGCCATTCAGTATGATCATGGCTGATCATCCAACTCAGAACCCTGTACCTGCTTTCTCTCCATACCCCCGATCCCTTTAGTCACAAGGGCCTTATCTAACTCCCTCTTAAATATAGCCAATGAACTGGCCTCAACTGTTTCCTGTGGCAGAGAATTCCACAGATTCACCACTCTCTGTGTGAAGAAGTTTTTCCTCATCTCGGTCCTAAAAGGCTTCCCCTTTATCCTTAAACTGTGACCCCTTGTTCTGGACTTCCCCAACATCGGGAACAATCTTCCTGCATCTAGCCTGTCCAACCCTTTTAGAATTTTATACATTTCAATAAGATCCCCCCTCAATCTGCTAAATTCCAGAGAGTATAAGCCTAGTCGATCCAGTCTTTCAACATATGAAAGTCCTGCCGTCCCAGGAATCAATTTGGTGAACCTTCTTTGTACTCCCTCTATGGCAAGAATGTCTTTCCTCAGATTAGGGGACCAAAACTGCACACAATACTCCAGGTGTGGTCTCACCAAGGCCTTGTACAACTGCAGTAGTACCTCCCTGCTCCTGTACTCGAACCCTCTTGCTATGAATGCCAGCATACCATTCGCCTTTTTCACTGCCTGCTGTACCTGCATGCCCACTTTCAACGACTGGTATATAGTGACACCCAGGTCTCGTTGCACCTCCCCTTTTCCTAATCGGCCACCATTCAGATCATAATCTGTTTTCCTGTTTTTGAGTTGATGCTCACTGTTGGTACATAGAACTTTAAACAGTACAGTATGGGAACAGGCCCAAACAAATTAGTAACCAAATTGGCAACTGAACTAATCCTCTGAGCCTGGTGAATGCCCATATCCTTCCATTTTCCTCACATTCATATGCCTATCCAAACATCTCTTAAAAGTCCCGAACGTTTCTCTACTACCACCCAGGGAGTGTACTCCAGGCACCCGCCACTCTCTGTGAAAAAAACTTGCCACTCACATCTCCTTTGAAATTACCCCCCCCCCCACCTTAAATGAGCACATGGAGGTGGTGTAAGAATTGTCTTGGGCTATTTTTTTGTGTAACTGTACTTCCATGGTTCAATTGTTCCATTTAGAATTAGAGAGTGTATACAGTATACAACCTGAAATTTTTACTCTTCACAGACATCCACAAAACAGAAGAAAAACCCAAAGCATGAATGACAGAAAAATTTTAGAACTCCAAAGCCGTCCTTCCCCTCCCACACGGCAGCAAAGCATCAACCCTCCCCCTCCCCTTCCTCCCATGTTCCAGCAGGAAGCACCTGCAACCCCCCACCAACGACCCAACATGCAAGCAATAGCAAAGCCCCTAAAAAAGGCCGTGATCTAGGTTCAATAAAAACTACAGTCCATACCCAGCACTTTGACATACCACAGGCTCTCTCTCTCTCTGTCTGTCTGTCTCTCTCTCTTTCTCTCACTAACATGGGAGAGAGAGATGTCACCCTTTCCACAGTGAGAGGGGAGACCAATACTTGTTTCGATGTTACAGACTGCAGTGTCGCTATTATTCCAACTTTTCCGAATCAAGAATCGGCAGCAAACTCTCTCTCACCATCTGATATCTTTTATGTGCTTGCTATCTTATTGATGCTGTATGTGCCCTTGTGCTGTGTGTGACTGTTGGAGTTGTGTCTTGTACCTTAGCCCCAGAGTAACACTGTTTTATTTGGCCGTATTCATGGATATTTGTGTATGTTGAATGACAATTAAACTTGAACTATTTAGATGCATGTCCTCTGGTTTTAGACATTTCAACCATAGGAAAAAGATACTGTCTGTCAGGTATTGAAATCCTGTCAATCTATTTCTCATATCCGCCAGAATCTACCTGTACAAATGGATTGCTAAAGAAACAGAGATCTAATGTTATGTATTTCAGAGTAAAATGGCAATTCTCTTAGCGGACTATCCGTACTGTGTGTATCTCCCCTTTGCTTGCAAACTGCAATGTGTGTGGTGTGCATCAGACTTTGATGCTCAGATGTAGAAACTCCAGGGAAAGCAAACTCCCACCAAGCCAATCTTTCCCCGTAACTAAAGTCGTCCATTCCAAACAACATCCTGCTGAACCCCCTCTGCACTCACATCCTTCCTATGGTATGGTGACCACAAATGCACACAGAGCTAACGCACAACACAAAAGCCACTCAAGATCATCGCGAAGGTTGACCATCAGCCCGGCTGGGCATCCTGAGCCGACAAATCTTTAAGGTACCCGAACGATTGAGAGAAACCCAACACATGTGGTGAGAAAGAACGAAAGGCAAAGTTGTACAATACCCAGCATTGATGCTGTCCATTATATAGGGTTGCATCCACATAATTCAGTCCTTTTGCAATACAGGCTTAAATTTTTTTTTAAAACCATTCGTGATCAGGTACCATTTCTACGATTAGATGATATTTTAAGGTTAGCTTTATTTGTCATATGTTTATCAAAACATACCGTGAATTATAACATTCTGATAAGATGGCGACGCACTTGGTCACAGCGGCCTCTCTGGGTCCAACAAATGGAGCAAATGTCTACCTTAAACATTTTTCCTGTGATCGCAAACCCTGATGGACATTGGCAATACAACATACTGCAAGTCCGGTTCACCAGCTAGGCCAACGGTGGGGAGCTGTGTGGCCTCGGTTGTTATGTGGGCCAGGCCTTCATGCCATGGCGACGCCTGTTACAGCCACCCAAGGGAGGAGCTGCTGGAGGCGGTGTGGGAGGGAACAGAGGCGTGGTGGGCATGCAGGAATCCGCGTGCTGGGTTGGGGGTTGGACCCTGCAGGCCGTCTGTCCCACTGGCGCTGCTCTCTAGTGTTTGATCCCTGGGAGACAAGCTGGATTGCCTTTGCGGCTACGGGAGTTGAGGAGCTGCTCTGTGCTTGTTCTAACAGAAACATGGCTCCAGGACAGCCTCCCATACACCGTCAGTCTTCAGGCCATGGCACTCAGGGACTTGCGGTAATATTATTTTGTGACTGTATGTGTCGGATTGTAACTAAGTGTGACTGAATGTACTGTGTTTTGCACCTTGGCCTCCGAAGAATGTTGTTTGGTTTAGCTGTATACAAGTGTATGGTTGAATGACAATTAAACTTGAACTTGAAATGAGTCCATTGCATCAACTCAGTGAGGTTTGTGTTGGGCAGCCCACAAGCATTGCCATGCTTCTGGCACCAGCATAGCACGCCCACCACTGGTGCATCTTTGGCATGTGGGAGTAAACCTACATGGTCACAGGAGAGCATTACAAAACTTACAGGCTATGATGCAATTGAGCTCTGATCTTATGTCTGGTGATGCTGAGGTGCATCCTAGGATGCGCTGGGACACATCATCAGTGATGTAACCTGGGATCACCGGGCGTTTCGGGTCTTTCAACCTCAGCCACTCGCGCCCCTTGCGACCCAACCAGGGTTGATCAGGCCCCGGCTTGTATCCCAGCAGCACTGGTTCGCAATTCACACCTCTTGATCCATAGCCATCTGGAGGCTCGCTCAGCAGCGTTTGTGTAAGGCGTTGCGCTAACCACTGCACACAATCGCCTCGGACACCTCCAAAATGCCAATTGCAAATATCACTTCCACCACCTAAAATATCATGCCACCTCATTCCTATGACAATGATAGCAATGATCTTCTTATTAGTAAGTTCCTTGTGATAGCGTAATCATAACTGAGTCTCTGAAAACCAAAGTCTTTTCTAAATGCTCACTGCATATATATTTCTCAGACTGGATTCTTATCTCCAGAATAACTTGTTGGCAAGAGACAAAGACAAAGGCAATATGCCTGAAAATGAAATTAATTCCTTCATCTGCCTCATGAAGCTAAAATAATCCAGTCAGATTGTCAAATGTCGGCCTAATTCAGCCAGTTTGTGTATATTGAAGTAACAGGTGGACACTGGACTCCACTCGCGCTGACAGCTCATTGGCCCAAAATGTTAACTGAGTTTCTTCCTCCACAGGTGCTGGCCAACCTGCTTGGTATTTTTAAAAAATTTGTTGTCATCATTATGTGCTGTGTTGTATGATGTAGATTCTCCTGCCTACTGCCATGTCTTCTGCAATAATTCTCTGATGACTCAGCAATAGTTGGGTGTATGAAGGGAGGACAGGATGATGAATACAGGGCCCTGGTAGAGGACTTTGTCGAATAGTGCAAGTCCACTGGTTGTGGGAACATTTGAATCCCACATTTCAGTCTGTGAACAGGGTGGTGTCCTCCATAATATTGCTGGCCCTTTTCCAGAACCATCTGTTTGTCCATGATAGTATCTTGGGTAGACTAGTGCTGGTGATGCGTCTTGTCCGCTGCAGTGCAGTTTCCATACCCCACAGAGATGCAGCAGGTTAGGATGCTCTTAACTGCACATCTGTAGAAGATCATGAGTATTGATGTGCATAATCCAGCTCTCCTCAGCCTCCTCAGGAAATTGAGGTCTTGGTGAGCTTTCCTGACTGTGGAGAATGTGTTCTGGGGACCATGAGAGGTTGTGTGAGATGTGCACTCCCAGGAGTTTAAAACTGCTCACAGTTTCCACCACTGTGCCACCAATATAAAGAGAGGTGTGAGTGCAAGCTCTTCTGAGGTGGACAACCATCTCCTTTGTCTTGCTGACAGTGAGGAAGAGGTTACTTACCAGGCACCAGGCCTTGAGCTCGTCCAGTTCCTCTCTAAAGTAGCAAGAAAAATAACATCATTACTGTGTCTGAGAGTGGCTAGGATGTTCACATAGTGAACTTACGCTGGCTGATGGGTTTGATGGTTCTAATTGGTAGGTGAAGTGAGAACTGCTGAAGAGATCACATCATGAATATCTACACAAATGCTGAAACCGGAGCCGATAGTAACATGGCCTGGTTCAGGAATATGCAGTTTGCAAAAGATGTACCACTAACTCTGACTGACAGATCTTGGCAGGAACCCATGTAATTACACACATTCGAAGTAATGGTGAAAGCACAGAGGGGTTTAATTTAAGTCAATGTTCTGTATCAAATCAATATGTGTTCATCCCAAAATGGATCGTCAACATTTTGATAGGAATTCTCTAACCTTTCCATTTCTGAAGCCCTCAATAATAACTGAGCTCAGTTGCCGCTCTACAGTGAGGATTAATTCAGATTCCCGCTTTCAGTGGATGTGTTTAACTCTGAACAGCTATAGTGCTCAGGGGATGGATTCAGTGGTTAACTTGAGTTAAAGATCACCTTTGAGTCTTTTGTGTTTGGAAGTGTTGATTAGTTAGAGCCAAAGCGATATCAAGGCATTGGAAATGTTGCATTTTGCCTCAGAAGAGATTGCAAACTCATATTTTCTGCCAGTAGAGATGCTCATTAGAATCAGAATCCTCATCATTGACTTATTTTGTGAAATTAGTTCTTTTGTGGCGGCAGAACAGTGCCATGCATAACGCAATAAACTATGAATGACAATAAAAATATACCGTCCTGTGCAAAAGTCTTAGGGACCTGCATATAGCTAGGGTGCCTAAGACTTTTACACAGTACAGTACTCTATTTGTCGACATGGAGCGGACAGCGAGTTTGTAAATCTGGAGGGAGCAAAGGATGGTGGGAATGGCGAGGGTGGAGGGCCATGAGGTGGGGTGTGGGACCGAGAAGGAGTGCTAGGGTGGGTGGGGGGGGTTGTGCTGGCATAGGCAGGGTCATCTGATTGATTGACCATTACAGAATGTCTCTCTGGTGCTTCCCACTCCCTCCCCTCTCCGTTCCCCTTTTCCCAACCATGATTCCCCTCTCCCTGCCCCCCTCCCACTCTCAGTCCACAATAGAGACCCATATCAGAACCAGGTTTATCATCACACACATATGTCATGAAAGTTGTTTTTCCTTGTGGCAACAGTACAGTGCAGTACATAAAATTACTATAACTTTGCCTCCAACTTTCACCCTGCCCTCAAGTTTACCTGGTCCATTTCCGACACCTCCCTCCCCTTTCTAGATCTTTCTGTCTCTATCTCTGGAGACAGCTTATCTACTGATGTCTACTATAAGCCTACCGACTCTCACAGCTAAACAGTCCTGACGAAGGGTCTCGGCCCGAAACGTCGACTGCACCTCTTCCTAGAGATGCTGCCTGGCCTGCTGCGTTCACCAGCAACTTTGATGTGTGTTGCTCATAGTACTGTGCTGTAGTCTTCGGTGCTGTAGCTATATATATGTGCCTAAGACTTTTGCACAGTACTGTATATAAATATAAAAAATGAGATCAGCAGTGCAAAAAGAGAGCCAAAAAGTAGTGAGGTAGTGTTCATGGCTCCATTGTCCATTCAGGAATCTGAAGGCAGAGGTGAAGAAACTGTTCTAAAACATAGAGTGTGTGTCTTCAGGCTGCTGTGCCTCCTCCTCTTTCCTGGTAGCAATGAGAAAAGGGCATATCCTGGATTATGGGAGTCCTTATTGATGGATGCTGCCTTTTTGAGGCATCGTCTTTTGAAGATAGAAACATAGAAACATAGAAAATAGGTGCAGGAGTAGGCCATTCGGCCCCTTGAGCCTGCACCGCCATTCAGTATGATCATAGCTGACCATCCAACTCAGAACCCTGTACCAGCCTTCCCCCCATACCCCCGATCCCTTTAGCCACAAGGGCCATATCTAACTCCCTCTTAAATATAGCCAATGAACTGGCCTCAACTGTTTCCTGTGGCAGAGAATTCCACAGATTCACCACTCTCTGTGTGAAGGAGTTTATCCTAATCTCAGTCCTAAAAGGCTTCCCCTTTATCCTCAAACTGGGACCCCTCATTCTGGACTTCCCCAACATCGGGAACAATCTTACTGCATCTAGCCTGTCCAATCACTTTCGGATTTTATATGTTTCAATAAGATCCCCCCTCAATCTTCTAAATTCCAACGAGTATAAGCCTAGTCGATCCAGTCTTTCTTCATATGAAAGTCCTGTCATCCCAGGAATCAATCTGGTGAACCGTCTTTGATGTCCTCAGTGGCGGGGAGTCTAATACCCACGATGGAGCTGGCTGAGTTTGCAACCTTCTGCAGCTTTTTCCGATCCTGCGCAGCGGCCCCTCCCATACCAGATGGTGATGCAGCCAGTTCGAATGCTGTCCGAGGCCACATGGATTCAGTTGCCAGCTTGTTTGAGGAGACTATGAGATCTTTTGTGCCCTGACAACTGCTGATTAATCAGAGCTAAAGCAATATCAAGGCATTGGAAATGTTGCATTTTTTTCCCTCAGAAGGGATTGCAAAATCACATTTTCTGCCAGTATTGATTCAGTTCGCCTTCCATTCAGAGAGTGGCATTGAAAATTTAGTCACATAATACAAAGATTCCAACAGTGTCTCTGGCCAACAGAGGTTTGCAGAGAAAAAGAGCTAAATGTTCTTTGTTGCAATTAAACTTACATTCAGTGGCCACTTTATTAGTGCAGTGTATGATGACATGGCGATAACAGGATGTGCTGTCACTGGGGAGAGTCTAGACAAGGTTTATGAGAATGATCCCGGGAATGAAGGTGTTAATTATAAGAGTGTTTGATGGCAGTGGGCCTGGAGTTTAGAAGAATGGGGGGGGGGGTTGGCTATCTCAATGAAACCTATCGAATATTGAAAGTCCTGGAAAGAGAGGAGGTGGAGTGTATATTTTCAATGGTGGGAAGATCTAGAACGAGAGTGCACAGCCTCAGAATGGAAGAATGTCCCTTTAGAACAGGTGTTCCTAACCTGGTGTCCACAGACCCCCCCCCCCCGGTTAATGGTAGGGGTCCATGGCATAAAAAGCGTTTGTGAACCCTGCTTTAAAAGGGTGTGGTGCTGACGCTTTATAAGGCATTGGTCAGACTGCATTTGGAGTATTGTGAGAAGCTTTGAGCCTCATATCTAAGAAAGAATGCGCTGGCGTTAGAGAGGAGGTTCACGAGAATGACTCTGGGAATGGAAGGGTTAATGCATCAAGAGCACTTGATGGTTCTGGGTCTGTACTCACATTGAACCGGGGTCGCTGAGCTCAGAGGCAGCCGCACTAACCGCTGCACCGCTGTAATACTGTTATTGTAACTTTGTATGCACCATAGTTCAGAGGCAGTTGAAAGATGTCTTTCATGATGTTTCTTGATGTTCCTGTTTTAAGTGACTCTAATCAATAGGCCACCACATGATGTACGGGGAACACAAATATATTGCAGATAACATTCCTGTATCGTGCTTTCTTCTGCATCTTTAAAGGTGCTGTATAAATAGACATTGATTCCTCTATTTTACAAGTGCTACAGTATAAAGAACATGAGTTCGGATATGTCACAGGTAGACAGGGTCATAAAGAAAACTTTGACACATTAGCCTTCATAAATGAAGTTATTGCGTATAGGATATTAGATTGAAGTTGTATATGACCTTGATGAGGCCTTATTTGGAGCAGTGTGTGCCATCTTGGTCACCTACCAATAAGAAAGTTGTAAATGAAGTTGACCGGTTACAGAGAAAATATAAGGGTGTTGCCGTGTCTGAAGGACCTGGGTTATATGGAAAGATTGAACAGGTTAAGACTTTATTCCTTGGAACTTAGAAGAGCGAGAGGAGATCTGATAAGAGTTATACAAAATTATGAGGGGTATAGATAGGGTAAGCAGGCTTTTCCCGCTGACATTGGGTGGGACTACAACTAAAGGTCATGGGTTAAGGGTGAAAGGTGACCTGTTTAGGGGGAAAATGAGGGGAACCTTCTTCACTAAGAGGGTCGTAAGAGTGTAGAACAAGGAGCCAGCGCAATGACTGCATTCAAGCTCAATTTCAGTGTTTCAGAGATACTTGGATAGGCACATGGATGGCAGGGATATCGAGGGCTATAGTCCAGGTGCAGATTGATGGGAATAAGCAGCTTAAATGGTTTGGCACAGACTAGATGGGCTGAAGGGCCTGTTTCTGTGCTGTACTTTTCTATGACTCTATGATTCTATGTTTACCCACAGCACTGTGGTCGCAAAATTGTTCCTGAAAATGCAATTTTCACAGAAATCCTTTTGAGTCATATCTCTAAACGTCAGCTCCCGTAATCTGCTTGTTGGATGAAATATCAATAGTTGCTGGTTTTCTCTACTGAATAAAGTGAAAGGGTTGGAGAGCGTCTTCTTCCATTGCCTTAAGGTATGAATACATCTGCTTTAACAGAATGTCCTAAGCCCGTGGGAAGGAAAATAAGCCAGAGAAAATGAGTGTTATCTTCCACAAAATTGCATTCTAAGATCACGACAAACACTGGAAATCTGAAATGAATTGGTAAATTGGTTTATTGTTGTCACGTAAGCAATGAAAAGCCTTGTTTTGTGTGCCAACTATGCAAATCGTCCATCATAAATACAAGAGATTCTGCAGATGCTGGAATTCTTGAGCAACACATTCTTCAGCACCAAGGCATTCTTCAACTATGTGAAGAACAAAAGGATGTCAGGAGTGAAGGTAGGACCGATTAGAGATAAAGGTGGGAAGATGTGCCTGGAGGCTGTGGAAGTGAGCGAGGTCCTCAATGAATACTTCTCTTCGGTATTCATCAATGAGAGGGAACTTGATGATGGTGAGGACAATATGAGTGAGGTTGATGTTCTGGACCATGTTGATATTAAGGGAGAGGAGGTGCTGGAGTTGTTAAAATACATTAGGACGGATAATCCCCCGGGGCCTGATGGAATATTCCCCAGACTGCTCCACAAGGCGAGGAAAGAGATTGCTGAGCCTCTGACTAGGACCTTTATGTCCTCGTTGTCCACGGGAACGGTACTGGAGGATTGGAGTGAGGCGAATGTTGTCTCCTTGTTCAAAAAAGGTAGTAGGGATAGTCCGGGTAATTATAGACCAATGAGCCTTACGTCTGTGGTGGGAAAGCTGTTGGAAAAGATCCTTAGAGATAGGATCTATGGGCATTTAGAGAATCATGGTCTGACCAGGGACAGTCAGCATGGCTTTGTGAAGGGCAGATTGTGTCTAACAAACCTGATAGAGTTCTTTGAGGAGGTGACCAGGCATATAGATGGGGGTAGTGCAGTAGATGTGATCTATATGGATTTTAGTAAGGCATTTGACAAGGTTCCACACGGTAGGCTTATTCAGAAAGTCAGAAGGCATGGGATCCAGGGAGGTTTGGCCAGGTGGATTCAGAATTGGCTTGCCTGCAGAAAGCAGAGGATTGTGGTGGAGGGAGTACATTCAGGTTGGAGGGTTGTGACTAGTGGTGTCCCACAAGGATCTGTTCTGGGACCTCTGCTTTTCATGATTTTTGTTAACGACCTGGATGTGGGGTAGAAGGGTGGGTTGGCAAGTTTGCAGACAACACAAAAGTTGGTGGTGTTGTAGATAGTGTAGAGGATTGTCGAAGATTGCAGAGAGCCATTGATAGGATGCAGAAATGGGCTGAGAAGTGGCAGATGGAGTTCAACCCGGAGAAGTGTGAGGTGGTACACTTTGGAAGGACAAACTCCAAGGCAGAGTACAAAGTAAATGGCAGGATACTTGGTAGTGTGGAGAAGCAGAGGGATTTCGGGGTACATGTCCACAGATCCCTGAAAGTTGCCTCACAGGTAGATAGGGTGGTTAAGAAAGCTTATGGGGTGTTAGCTTTCATAAGTTGAGGGATAGAGTTTAAAAGTCGTGATGTAATGATGCAGCTCTATAAAACTCTGGTTAGGCCACACTTGGAGTACTGTGTCCAGTTCTGGTCACCTCACTATAGGAAGGATGTGGAAGCATTGGAAAGGATACAGAGGAGATTTAACAGGATGCTGCCTGGTTTAGAGAGTATGCATTATGATCAGAGATTAAGGGAGCTAGAGCTTTACTCTTTGGAGAGAAGGAGGATGAGAGGAGACATGATAGAGCTATAAAGATATTAAGAGGAATAGATAGAGTGGACAGCCAGCGCCTCTTCCCCAGGGCACCACTGCTCAATACAAGAGGACATGGCTTTAAGGTAAGGGGTGGGAAGTTCAAGGGGGATATTAGAGGAAGGTTTTTTACTCAGAGAGTGGTTGGTGCATGGAATACACTGCCTGAGTCAGTGGTGGAGGCAGATACACTAGTGAAGTTTAAGAGACTACTGGACAGGTATATGGAGGAATTTAAGGTGGGGAGTTATATGGGAGGCAGGGTCTGAGGGTCGGCACAACATTGTGGGCCGAAGGGCCTGTACTGTGCTGTGCTATTCTATGTTCTATGTAACACACACACAAAATGTTGGAGGAACTCAGCAAATCAGGCAGCATCTACGTAAGGGAATAAACAGTCGGTGTTTCAGGCTGACTGAAAAGGATGGTGGGAGGGGATGGAGTACGAGCTGGCAGGTGATGGGTGAGGCCAGGTGAGGGGATGTTAGGTGAGTGGGGGAGAGGAGCTGATGTGAGAAGCGAGAAGGTGATAGGTAGCAAAGGGAAGAGGCTGGAGAAGAAGGAATCTGACAGGAGAGGACAGTGAACCATGGAAGAAATGTAAGGCAGAGGGGCACCAGAGGGAAGAGATGTGCAAATCGAGAAATGGGAAGGGCTGAGAGGGTAACCAGAATGGGGAAATGAGAAAGAGGAGGAGGAGAATTTCATCACATCAGTGCACTGAGGTAGAACAGTGGAAAAGCAATAGCAGAATGCAGAACAGAGTGTTACAGTTACAGAGCAAGTGCAGTGTAGGTAAACAATAAGGTGAAAGGTCATGTTGAGGTAGATTGTGAGATCAAGTGTCCATTTTACAGTATGGAGGAAGGCCTTCAAAAAGCAGACAGTGCGTATAAAGTTGACGTTTTCTCTCCACAGATGCTGCCTAAGCCTTTAGGTATCTGCACTCTTGGTATTTTTATCTGAAGGGTTCTGAAGCTGATGGAGAAGTTTGCAAATTGTGGGGCTAGGAGGAGGGAAGAGAGGGAAAGATGATGTAGAGATGAGATAAGTATTGAGTGCACTGTCCCTCGATTAGCAGACCCCACTCCCAGAAATATGTTAAAATGCCTGTACACCAAGACTTAGCATGCAGGGATCTCTGCACTGAGTCAGGAGGTTGTGGGCTCAAGCCTGACACTGAAATCTTGAGCTCAGAAATGTCGGCTGCCCCTCTCGTGCAAGGAACGCGCGGACGTAAAACACGAAATATCATTTCATGGAAGGGCAGGGAAGGCAAAAGGAGCCAAACAGTTCGCTCCCGTTGAACACACACAAAGGGTCTCAGCCCCAAAACGTCGACTGTACTCTTCTCCTAGATGCTGCCTGGCCTGCTGAGTTCCTCCAGCAACAGGTGCACTCCTGTTTCTAGTCGCTGTGTAGTACTGAGGGAGAGCAGCACTGGCAGTAGACTTTATGGCACTATCTTCTTCCCATACTGTTCTTCCCATGCCCAAGGTTCAAAGTAAATTACAGGAAAATAAAGAAATACAATATAATTAATGAAAAACTATAAATAACAAAGGCTGACAACCAATGTACAAAAGAAGACAAGTCATGCAAATAATAAAAAGAAAGATACATAAATAACACAGAGTTATAGAGTTTCTGGAAGTGACTGTACAGATTGTGGAATCAGTTGAGTGTTGGGCACTTGTGTGACCGAAGTCTGCTCGAAGCAGTTGAGTACCTTAGACTGCCGCAAGAGGTTGCAGATGTCAGTAAAACACTCCAACTAATTGTCTAGTGCAGGTCTTTGACTGACTGTTGACTTCAGGAGGAGAAAACCATAGGTCCATGAGCCAGTCCTCTTGGGGAATCAGAGATGGAGAGAGTCAGCAACTTTGAAGTTCTCGGTGTTATCATTTCAGAGGACCTCCCCTGGGCTCAACATGTAAGTGCAATTACAAAGAAAATAAGTCAATGCTTCCACTTCCTCAGAAGTTTGTGAATATTTGACATGACATCTAAAACTTTGGCAAACCTCTGTAGATGTGTGGGGGAGAGAAAACTGACTGGCTGCTTCACAGCCTGGTATGAAGCTCCAATGCCCTCGAAAAGAAAATCCTATGAAAAGCAATGGATATGGCCCAGTCCATCACAGATAGAGCCCTCTCTACCACCGAGCACATCTACGTAGTGCTGTCGCAGAAAAGCAGCATCCATCATAAGGGTCCCCCACCACGCAGGACATGCTCTCGTCTTGCTGCTGCCATCAGGGAGAAGGTACAAGAGCCTCAGAACTCACAGCACCCGATTCAGGAACAGTTATTACCCGTCAACCATCAGGCTCTTGATCCAAAGTGGATAACCACTCAACTTCACTCGCACCATCATTGAAATGTTTCCACGACCAACGGACTCACTTTCAAGGACTCTTCATCTCATGTTCTCAATATTTACTGTTGTCATTTATTTGTACACTGGTTATCTGCCCTGTTGGTACGATCTTTCATTGATTCTGTTACGGTTCTTAGACTTACTGAGTATGCTTGCAAGGAAACGAGACTCAGGGTTGTATATGGTGACATTGATGTACTTGGATAATAAATTTACTTTGAACTTTGAACTCTGAACTCAGCCAGGTACGCCATCTGTTATTTCTCAACCAACATCACCAAATCAGATTATCTGGTTACAGGTTGCCCCGGGTAACAAATGAGTTCTGCATTTACAAATATTCTTGTGTCAGAAAATACACAAAAATGACTTGATATAGTAATCATACTTAAATAGTGGTGTAATCAATGACATTAAAAACATTAAGACTGATTTGAAAGAACAATTATTAAAAGTGAAGAAGTAAGAAAACTAATTCTGCAGTTTGTAAAAGCAGGTACGTTGGATTTCTGAATTTAATAGCATTGTGGGAGTCTGTTTGTATGTACAGATGTCCAGGATCCAGGTGGTACGTACCAGGGAATGGCCTCTACTGTCACTCTGCTGCTTGTGGGAGCTTGCTGTGCACAAAGCTGCCTTGTTCCTACACCACAAGTGTAACCAGGTTGCCTGTAAAAGTAAAACAATTTCACTGGAATATTCCGAGGCACGATAAGTTCAAGTTTATTGTCAAAGCCATACATATTCACGGTAGAAATAAATGCCATAAAAACCTTTGCAGTAACAGCAGAGTAAAGAACAGAAATGATAAACGTAAGTTAACATCAAGTTAAATTGACATAGATTATACATGAACATATCTATGCAAGTCTGCCCATTTGTAAACCCATAAGACCATAAGACATAGGAACAGAATTAGACCATTCGGACTATCGAGTCTGCTCTGCCATTCGATCTGGCTGCTTTATTTTCCCTCCCAACCCCATCCTCCTGCCTTCTCCCCATAACCCATGACACCCTGACCAATCAAGAATCTATCAACCTCCGCTTTAAATATACTCAATGAATTGGCCTCCACCCTCTGGCTAAAGAAGTTCCTCCTCATCTCTGTTCTAAAGGGACGTCCTTCTATTCTGAGGCTGTGCCCTCTGAATCTAGACTCCCCCACTAATGGAAACATCCTCTCCATATCCACCCTATCTGGGCCTTTCAATATTCGGCAGATTTAATAGTCCAGGAATGCTTTAGTAGCCATGAATAAAGCAGTTTCATTAACTGCCAGAGTCCAAAGAGCAGCCATGGTATAATATTTAATGAATAATTCTAGTTCAGGTGTGTTTACCCTGCAGCAGGTGGATTCCTGTGGTCAGGAAGTGGGAGTGGGACCAGTCTTATTAGCCTCCCTGCCCTGCTACGCAAATTTTTTCTGCGTGTACCTGTCAATCTGTTATCAAACAGATGTCCACCTGTGGCAGTCAAGCTAAACAAACAGTGGCGCGGCTAATTGAAAATCGCCACGTCAACAGAGTGAAAAATCCTTTCCAGCACTGCGCAGGCAGCCTGGCTTCAGAGCCTTGTGCCTGATCCTACAGCGAATTATTTGTAACTACTTTCCTCACTGTAACTTTACGGTGTTCCTTCCTCTGAACGTAGGAGAATGAGGGGATGGGGATTCAGTGTTCTGCGAGAGATCACCCATATCCTCTTTGAGGCTGATACCTTTTCCCTCCCCATCTCCTGCTGCAAATCCAGGACACACCGGGGTATCCTCATGGAATATCTGGGTCAGGACACAGGCACCAATGTTTTCTTAGTGCCCCCTGGACCTCGACTCTCCCACTAATGGAAACATCCTTTGCATCTAATCAGCCAATCACATGGCAGCAACTCAATGCATAAAAACATGTAGACATGGTCAAAAGGTTCAGTTATTGCTCAGACCAAATATCAGAATGGAGAAAAAACGTGATCTATGTGACTTTGACTGTAGCATGGTCTTTGGTGCCAGATGGGATGGTTTGAGTATCTCAGAAACTGATGACCTCCTGGGATTTTCACGCACAAATGTCTAGAGTTTACAGATGTAATTCCCTGGTTCACATCTTTACTGTTACGCTGTAGGTATTTCATTTAGCAGCTCTGTAGGAGCTGTTTGTTCTGCTTTCAGCCTGTCTGGATTATTGTTGAAGATAAGGGATGATGTGGAATGTGTGCCATCCAGTTAGGGGGAGGTTTTCTTGGTGAGGGACAGTAAGGTTGGTCTTGGGCTTTTGTTCGAGAGGAGTTGAAGGGAGAAGATGCTGAGGAGAACCGGTCGGATCATACAATCCGGTGGGAGACCCGTTTGTTCGAGATGGATTAACCATATAACCATATAACAATTACAGCACAGAAACAGGCCATCTCAGCCCTTCTAGTCCGTGCTGAACGCTTACTCTCACCTAGTCCCTCTGACCTGCACGCAGCCCATAACCCTCCATTCCTTTCCTGTCCATATACCTATCCAATTTTTTTTTAAATGACAAAATCGAACCTGCCTCAACCACTTCTACTGGAAGCTTGTTCCACACAGCTACCACTCTCTGAGTAAAGAAGTTCCCCCTTGTGTTACCCCTAAACTTTTGCCCCTTAACTCTCAACTCACATCCTCTTGTTTGAATCTCCCCCACTCTCAATGGAAAAAGCCTATTCACGTCAACTCTATCTATCCCCCTCATAATTTTGAATACCTCTATCAAGTCCCCCCTCGACCTTCTACACTCCAAAGAATAAAGACCCAACTTGTTCAACCTTTCTCTGTAACTTAGGTGCTGAAACCCAGGTAACATTTGCGTAAATCTCCTCTGTACTCTCTCAATTTTGTTGACATCTTTCTTATAATTCAGTGACCAGAACTGTACACAATACTCCAGATTTGGCCTCACCAATGCCTTGTGCGCGCGACATTCGGAAGGTGGTGTGTGCTTTCACGTTGGCTGAGAACCCAGAGCATGAGTGACAGAGAAGTTCACGATGAGCTCCAACTTGTGCACGTTTGACTGTTTAATTAGAATGGGTCCTTTTCTTTTTGTCACTCTTTACTAACCCTTCAGTTAAGATTATTAAACATAATTCCTTTAATCGTGTGCGGGGTGCTGTCTGTTATTTCATGGCATAAGTTTGTAACCGGGTAGCAAATGACACAGCATCCACACAAACCGAGGTTTGGGGTGGGATCAAGCGTGCTCTCAATCTCTAAAATTTGGCAGGGCCAAAGGTTGTCTTCCCTGGACATATGCAGCCAAGGAAACCAGGGTGGTTCACAGAGAATGGTGCAAAAAAAAAACACCCAATCAGTAGCTGTTCTGAGGACAAAAATGCTTGTTAATGAGAGCTATCGGAGGAGAATGGCCAGGCTGGTTGAAGGTGACAGTAACTCAAATAACCATGCGTTACAATGGCGATGTGCAGGAAAGCATCTCTGAACGTACACCACATTGGACCTTGAAGTGGATGGGCTACAACAGCAGAAGACCACAAGCCTACATTCAATGGCCACTGTATTAGGTACTGGAGTCTGGGTCCCTTTCTGGTATAAATTGGCAGAACAATATTGGGTGTAAAGGTTCTGCCTCTGACATTACTACGTGACGGGATCAATGAGATGCAACAAGTGAAGAAGAGCGATCGGCTTTTCAATTCTGTTTGACATAATCCTGAAGAGCTATCCTCTTTACGTGAGGAAAGATATACATTGGCTTTTGAGGTAATGCAGAGGAGGCTCACTGTAGATGAATGAACTAGCCTAGGAGGAGTGATTGAACCACCTGGGACTACGCATGCTGGAATTCAGAAGAATGAGAGGAGTCTTCTAGAAAGCACAGAGGAACATCTGGAAAAATTTCTGAAACGCTCACTCGCTGCTGTCGTTACTGCGCAGTCGGGAATGTTTTGGAGGGAGGGCCTCAAAATTCCTGGCTTTGCCTGTTGTTGGCGACCGAGATGGAGGTTGAATCGTTCGGACAGAGATGGCGCTCAGTACTCGGTGTTGGAGAGCTGATCAGAGCTCGAAGTTTTCGGATGACTCAGAGTCGGACCGTGGTCGGGTATGGCAAGGAGAGGTTTTCTTCCTTCTCCCATCTGCGTGAGATGCGGGACGTTTGAGAGACTTTGAACTTTTACTGTGCTCATGGACTTCTTCATCAAGTTATGGTATTGTTGCACTGTTGTAACTATATGTTATAATTATGTGGTTTTGTCAGTTTTTTCACTCTTGGTCTGTCTTGTGTTTTGTGATATCACACTGGAGGAAATATTGTATCATTTCTTAATGCATGCATTACTAAATGACAATAAAAGAGGACTGCGTGTCTTCATAATCTAAACATATAAAATTACGAAAGGTATCGATAAAATAGAGGCGGGAAAATTGTTTCCACCTGTAGGTGAGAGTATAACTAGGGGAAAAAGCCTCAAGATTTGGGGGGAGTAGACTTAGGATGGAGATGAGGAGGAACTGTTCACAGTTCAAATTTGAAAGTACAGTTATTATCAAAAAGAAGCACAATAGAACCCATTAAAACAAAATATGATGTTGTGCAAAAAAGTTATGAAAACATTAAAAGTTAGCAAATATCATTCAGAACTGGAGCTCAAAAAAGTGAGTCCATAGCCACGAAGCCAGCCATCACTGTAGCCAATTTCTTGACAACTCTTAAAGAACAAAAACTAACTGAGAAAGTAGCCAGGATTCTCTCTGGTTATTTGGGGACACTATGCTGCTTTATTGGGACAGGAGACTGTGGCCAAACAGTTTCTTGCTAGTGCCAGTCACGTGCACATGTGTGGCCATTTGGCACTACTCCGTGCTTAGAGTGAACAGCTTTTCAATAGCCTCAGTTGTGTGTGTTTGTGTTGAAAAAGCAGTAATGATTGGCAAGAAATAAGCAGTAAGATAATTTGGAGCAGTTTTGCTCAATGTGGTTTCAGGCCTTCAGGCTTTGAGACGCCAGACACAGCTGAAAGTGACTATTGACTACCTCAACAATTTAATAACTATGAAGAATTTGAAGGTATCGACAATCATCTTGAATGGTACAATGAAAATGAAGATTTGGAAGATTCAATCTTTCAAAGCATTGTATGAGGGCAGTCCACTATCTACATGAGGTGTCTGTGTTGATTTTGTTCATTCATAGTCAATTAAAAGATCATAGCAGTGTACATTGGATGATTTTCTTCCACTAATAACTATTAAGAACTAATACAGAGTTTTATATTACTATAGTAGTATTGGTAGTGTATTTCACTTAAATACATAATTTGTCATTCAGTTAAATGGTAGTTTGTCCTTTTTATACCTTTTTAACTATTTCCATGAAACTTCAGTGAATTAGAACAGCTGCTAAATTAAGCCAAGTACTGGTCCAGATGTTTCCCAGTTAACTGTATATTTTAAACACAGATAGATGGGAAAAGGCAGATTGATGGAGTTGAGTCCAAGGCCAGATCAACCATAACCTGGGAAAAGGCAGGATGGTGGAGATAGGTCCATTGCCAGATTAGCTATAATCTAGGAAAAGATGGATTGCTGGAGATCAGTCCAAGGCCAGATCATCCATAACCTGGGAAGAGGCAGGTTGGTGGAGGTGAGTCCATGGTGGAGGAATGCCAGATCTGCCATAACTTAGGAAAAGATAGGTTGGTGGAAATGAAGTCGACGGGCCAGATAGACGACTCCTGTTGCTTTTATTTATGTTCTTACATTCACATGACTTCCTTCTTTCAACCCTCCCTGTACCTTTTAGCCCTTTGCCGATATTTTTAATCATTAAGCTAAAATGTTGATAGAAAATCAATTTGTAAAGCTCCAAATATTTTGCATGGTCATTGCTGATAGCAAGCTCCCAGAGCCACGAGGGTAGAGTCAGCAACCTTCAAATGAAGACGTCTGACCTTTTAAATCTTATCATATTCAGTCAAAGTTGAGGTAATGGAGCACAACGAAGCACCTAATCTCCAAATCTCTTCTGCTCTGGTGATGACTGGGGCTTGGATATTGGAATAAATCATTGAGTGACTCAGTTAATGATTGGTCACTCTCTGCGATACAGTCCTTCCTATGAAGCAAGCAGGCTGTAATTTGATTTTATTCTCCTTTAGAGCACAGATTCTATTAGTGACTTGATGCCTTGTACAGATTGCTTTCTGGGGAGTTGCGCTTCTGGATAATAACTCGGGGAGCAAGTGAATTCTGATCACAATCAATCAGAATCACTTTACTGCCAGTACGTGAAACACACCAGAATTGATTGTAGTTCGGTGCCAGACATAAAGCACAGAGCAATGCCATAACTGACAACACAAAAACAACCAACAATTTACAGGACAACGGTGCAAACAGCCGTGAGTAATCAACAATTAGCAGAATGGTTACATACACAAATGTCAATAATCAAACTTAAATAAATGTGAACATATGCACAGACGTATGTACACTATTGGAAGTTGTTTGAAATGAGATAATCCAAAACAGCTGTCAATTCAGGGGGAGACAAGAGTTTCCCCGCACAAAATGCCGGAGGAACTCGGCAGGCCAGGCAGTATCTTTGGAAAAGAATAAACAGTCAACATTTCGGGTTGAGGCCCTTCATGATGAAGGGTCTTGGCCTGAAGTGCCAATTGTTTATTCTTTTCCATAGATTCTGCCGGGCCTGCTGAGTTCCTCCGGCATTTTGTGTGTGTTGCAAAGGACCAAGTAAATTTGAGGGCAGGGTGGAAGCTGAGGGCAAAGTTGGTGGAACTGACGAGCTCAGCCTGGGTGCAGGAAGCTGCACCAATGCAGTTTTTATTGTAGCTGTCTCGGCCGAAATATCAACCGTTTACTCTTTTCCATAGACGTTGCCTAACCTGCTGAGTTCCTCCAGCATTTTGTGGGTGTTGCTTTGGATTTCCAGCATCTGCAGATTTTCTTGTGTTTGACATGTTTCTCTTCTCTGTTCACAAAGCCTTTCTTACTAAAGTGCTCCTACTTGTTGTGAACATCAAAGACAATGGGAATTTATTATCAAACTTCATATACGTCACCATATACTACTCTGAGATTCATTTTCTTGCAGGTACTTATGGGAAAATAAAGAAATACAATGGGAATTTGTGAATCACTTATAACAAAGACTGACAAACAACCAATGTGCGAAAGAAGACATCATGTAAAGAACAATAAAGAGCATAAATAATACTGAGATATAGAGTTGTAAAGAGTCCTTGAAAGTGAGTCTGTAGGTTGTGGAGTCAGCTCAGAGTTGAGGTGAGTGATGTTATCCACACCTGTTCAGGAGCCTGTTGGTTGTAGGGTAATAACTGTTCCTGAGCCAAGTACTTATGCTAGGTGTTGGTTTTAAATCTTGTCACAGTCCCCTATCTCAGTCAAGCAATATGAAGCATGAGAACAGAGGTGGAGAAATTTCTTCAGCCAGAGGTTGATAAATCATTGCCACAGACGGCTGTGGAGGCCAAGTCACTGGGTATTTAAAATGGAGCTTGATTAGTCAGTTGTCAAAGGGTATGAGGCGAGGGCCGGTTCTGCCTGGTTCTGCTCGCTTCTTCGTGATGCTTATTCAGCTCTACCTTGACCTGCAGTGTCGGCTGCTTCACGTCTGTGGTCTTGGAACATTTGCTCAGCTTTGCGATGAACTGTGTCGGTTGCCTGCTCTAGCTGCGGTGATGTCTGGCCATGTGGTTTTTGTAAAACTCCAGTTTTAAATGTTATTTGCCTACTTCTATTGATTGCACGATTTATTTTTAGTTCTCTGCCTGCACATTGGGTGTGTGACAGTCTTTTTTAAATGGATTATTTTGATGTTTCTTTGTTTTGTGACTGCCTGTAAGGAGACAAACCTCATGGTTGTATAAAGTATACATACAGTACTTTGATAATAAATGAACTTTGAACTTTGAGAAGCCCAGAGAATGAGGTCAAGAGGAATAGTAAGTCAGCAATGATGGAATGGCAGAGCAGACTTGATGGGCTGAATGGCCTAATTCTGCTCCTATGTCTTATGGTGTCTTGTGGTCTTACTTGCCTGTAGTCTGGAAACTAAACAGACAGACAGACATACTTTTTTGATCCTGAGGTAAATTGAGTTTTGTTACAGTTGCACCAACCAAGAATAGAGTATAAATATAGCAATATAAAACCATAAATAATTAAATAATAATATGTAAATTATGCCAGATGGAAGTAAGTCCAGGACCAGCCTATTGGCTCAGGTGTCTGACCCTCCAAGGGAGGAGTTGTAAAGTTTGATGGTCACAGGCAGGAATGACTTCCTATGACGCTCAGTGTTGCATCTCGGTGGAATGAGTCTCCGGCTGAATGTACTCCTGTGCCCAACCAATACATTATGTAGTGGATGGGAGACATTGTCCAAGATGGCATGCAACTTGGACAGCACCCTCTTTTCAGACACCACCATCAGAGAGTCCAGTTCCATCCCCACAATATCACTGGCCTTACGAATGATTTTGTTGATTCTGTTGGTGTCTGCTACCCTCAGCCTGCTGCCCCAGCACACAACAGCAAACATGATAGCACTGGCCACCACAGACTCGTAGAACGTCCTCAGCATCGTCCGGCAGATGTTAAAGGACCTCAGTCTAATATTGATAAATGGACATCCAGTCACACAGCTTGATGCAAATAGTAGAATACTTAATTCCTTGCTTCTTTCCTGCAACTAACATCTTGAGAAACATTTGGAATAACAGCAGGTGTGGCTCGGTAGTGTAGCTGTTAGCGTAAAGCTGTTACGGTGCCAGCTGTAAGATCAGGATTCAATTTCTGTCGCTGTCTGTGAAGAGTTTGTATGTTCTCCCTGTGCCCACGTGTTCTATTTTCTCTCACATTCTGGTTCAGGTTAGTGAGTTGCTTGCATGGTATGTTGTTGCCACAACAATGGTGACACTTGTGGGCTGCCTCAGCACAATCCTTGCTGATTTGATTTGACACAAACGACACATTTTGCTGTATGTTTGGATGTACAGCTGAGAAATATAGCTAATCTTTAAAGTCATCTTTATGTTTAAGTCTCTCAAGCCTGCTCCACCACATGATATGATCGTGCCTGATTTGATTGTAATCCTGTTCCACATTTCCTCAAGAGAACAGGAGCAGGAGTAGGCCGCAATTCACTCCCTAACTTAATATTTGCCCTTCACCGCAGCTCAACCTCCATGCTAAGATTTTGTTAACTCTGTGTTAAGCTCCTCAAATGACAAAAACGTTTCATTAAGTGGAGTTTAGTAAATGGAAAAGTCTGAGGAGGTGAGGAGAGTTGGACTCTGCCCATCAATACTTACAAGCTACAGTTGAGAGCATCGTAGCACGCTGCATCGCCATGTGGTATGGAAACTGCTCTGCGGCTGACAAGAGGGTTCGACAGTGGGCAGTTAAATCTGCCCATGCATCATCAACACCAGCCTACCCACCATCAAGAATATATATACAGAAAGGCGCTGGAAAAAGGCCAGCAAGAATCCCACTCAGCCTGTTGTTATACTGCACCGGATCGGGACTGACAATTATTTCATTCTCCTTTACACTTGTACACTACCTGTATTGGTGGTGTAGAGGCATTTGCACCAGACTTTGGAACAAAGGTCCTGGGTTCGAATCTGGCTGGCTCCTTGGGTTGATTATTGAGCTAGCAACTTGGTTTTGTAAAACAGACAAATGCTAAAGAAATGGCGAGCTTGCTCCCTGATGTGCCAAATCAGTGTGGGGTGGAAATGATATAACCTCTTACACTCACGTACTGAAGAATGACAATGAACAATTTTTGAAACTTGAGTGTTGAAAATGCATTGTATTTTGGCATGGTGTCTAATATATGTGTGTCTAAGACTTTTGCACAGTACTGTATTTGTCAACATAGAGCAGAGGGCGACTTTGTAAATCTGGTGGGAGCAAATGATGTTGGGACTGGAGGGCTGGAGTGCTGCAGGAAGGATGTGGGACAGGTGGCAGAGAAGGAGTGCCAGTGGTGGAGTGGTGTGGGAGCAGGCACACCCAGCCCTGAGACACCAGGCAAGGTCATTTGATTCCAAACAACTGGATTATTGATCATTATCGGATGTCTCTCTGGTGCTTCCCTCTCCCTTCCCCTTTTCTCAACCACGATTCCCCTCTCCCTGTCCCCTTCCCACTCTCAGTCCACAATAGAGACCCATATCAGAATCAGGTTTATCATCACTCACATATGTCATGAAATGTGTTTTTTTTTGTGTGGCAACAGTTCAGTGCAATACATAAAATTGCTACACTATATAGTTAGGATGCCCAGGACTTTTGGACATTACTGTAGGTCATAAATGATTCTAGTTCAAGAGGATGTAACCTTAAAGAACTCGAACTGCAGTATTTAGAAAGGGCGATTCTTGTTAAAGTTGTCAACGGAGTACACAAAGGGAAATGTTTAACTCGTGAACAATCTGGTTCAAGAGGCCCTGATCTTTAAAGACAAAAGCTGTAGGTGCGATGAGCACCTCCCTACTTGTCTGTGCCAAGTTCCTGGAACTCCTTTCCTTCCATCATTTAAATGTTATTATTCTAACTGGCACTCATTCCATATACACAACTCCCTTTGCCTGAAGATGTTGCCTCTGAGGTCCCTTTTACATATTTCACCTTTCACCTTAAAATTCTGCCCTCTAGTTTTTAGCTCCTCCTCTCTGGGACAATCACCATTTTAGTCTTATATCAGGATGACTAAAATTTGTACACAATGTGGTTGACTGTCAGTTGGTCTAAAGCAGGGGTTCCCAACCTGAGGTTCACGGACCCTTCGGTTAATGGTGAGGCTCCAAAACATAAAAAAGGTTGGGAATCCCCCCCGCTCGAAGAGCCTCACTGATAGCACATCATTTGGAGTGGCTTACTCCCACCTTCTCAGGATGGATTTGAAATGGTAGATTGTTGTAAAATCCAAAAGAGGAGAAAATCCTCTGGATTGATATGGGTTGTATGGGACAGCTGACTACCCTGCAGGAAAAGCAAACTACAAGTGGAACTCAGCGGGTCAGGCAGCATCTGTGGAAAGGGATAACCAGCCGACGTTTCAGGATGAGACCCTTTTGTCAGGACCAGAAAGGAAGGGGGGAAGATGCCAGGATAAAAAGGTGAGGGGAGGGGAAGGGGCATAGCTAGAAGGTGATAGGTGAAGCCAGGTGGGTAGGAAAGGCAAAGGGCTGGAGAGGAAGGAATCTGATAGGAGAGGAGAAAGGAAAAAGGGATCTGGGAGAGGTGACAGGTGAGAAGAGGTAAGAGGCCAGAGCGAGGGCTAGAAGAAGAGGGGATGGTGAGGGAATTGTTTTACTGGAATGAGAAATTGATATTCATGCCATCAGGTTGGAGGCAGATCCAGGCAGAACATAGGTAAGAATATCTGAGGAGAGAAATGGACAATTGGCATTTTGGGTTGAGTTGCTGGACTGATCAAGGGGAGATAGCTGGTATAATTCTGAAATCAGTTTTATTATTAATAATGTACAGGATGAAATTTGTTGTTTTGTGGCTGCAATACAATGCAATACAGAGAAATTACTGTATCATGAAACTAAATAAATGGGTAAATAGATAAATAGTGAAAAAGAGGGACAGTGAGGTGGTGCTTATGGACCATTCAGAAGTCTGATGGCTGAGACGAAGAAGCTGCTTTTAAGATGTTGAGTGTGGGTGGCCTGTCTCCTGTACCTTCTCCCTGATGGTAGGAGTGAGGAGATGGTGGGGAGGTTTTTGCCTGTGATGAACCTGGCTGGGCCTATGACCCTCTGCAACCTCTTTCGTGTATTGAAGCCACCATTCCAGATGGTGATGTGACCGGTCAGAGTTCTCTCCGCCGGGCATTTGTAGACATTTGCCAGAGTCTTTGGCAACATACCAGGTCTCCTCAAACTCGTAGTGAAGCATCGCTGCTGGCATGCCTTCTTCGTGACTGCGTCATTGTACTGGGCCCAAAGGGGAGGGGGGGAAGAAGTGGAGAAAGACTTGACAGCTGATAGGTGGACCCAGGTGAGGAAAGGTGATAGGCTGATGGCGGAGGGAAGAGTGGATATCGTGATTGAGGCTGGGAGGTGAGAGGTGGGCTGAAGATAGTGGATTTTTAAAAAAATTATTGATACAGTGCAGAATAGGCCCTTACAGCGCAATGAGCCGCACTGCCCAGTAACCCACCTAAACACAGCCGAAACACAGGACAATTCACATTAACTAATTAACCTGTTAACTGCTACATCTTTGGAATGTAGAAAGCAACCAGAACACCAGGAGGAACCTCCACACGTTCACGGAGAGGACGTAGAAATTCCTTACAGATGCACCTGACTTGAACTCTGAACTCTGAACTCTAAAGACACGAGCTGTAATAGCCACACCACCACCACCATCACCTGCTTGGACAGCAAGGTGGAGCATGGAACCAAAGTGGGGTGGGCAGGTAGGAATAGTGCAGGGAGGGGTCCCACTGGGAGGAGCATGTGAGCGATGATCAGATGGAGTACAGCTCCCTTTCTTGTTTCAGTTTATCACCTCCCAGCCTCTGTTGTGTCTTCCAGCATCTGCAGTCTCTGAGTTCCTTTGTGCTTCAGTATGGCTAGTGACCTCTACATCCACACTCCAATCCCAGGAATTGCAGCATGAGGCAGGAGTACAAAGGGTTAAAGCTGATTCGCTTATCGGGACTCATGAAGCAGTTGTGGAGGGGAGAAACTGCAGACCAAATCAATCCACCTACAAATATTGTGCAGTCACAATCAATCAAAGACAGATGGGCAAGCTAAACTAGATTTACTGTATGTACAAACAGTTCGTGGAGTATTTATCAAGAAGCAAAATTCTGCACACAGTTGCAATCTGCAATAAAGCAGCAAATGCTGAAGCAGTTTCAAAGTTAAAAGTTTCAGAGTAATTTAATATCAAAGTCACCATATACTACCCTGAGATTCATTTTCTTGTGTGCATTCGCAGTAAACACAAGGAAACACAATAGAATCATTGCAAAACTACACACAAAGATGGACAAAAGAAAACATTGAGCGGAAGATAAAGAATTGTGCAAATACAAAATAATAACAGATAAATAAGTAATAAATAATACTGAGAACAAGAGTTGTACAGTCCTAGAAAGTGAATCCATAGGTTGTGGAATCGGTTCAGGGTTCGGGAGAGTGAAGTTATCCATGTTGGTTCAGGAGCCTGATAGTTAAAAGGTAATAACTCTTTCTGAACTTGGTTGTGTGGGACCTAAGGCTCCTGAACCTCCATCCCAATGGCAGCAATGAGAAGAGAGCATGGCCTGGATGGTGGGAGTGTTTGAACTGCGGATGCTGGAATTTGGAGCAATAAACCTAGAGATACTCAGCGGGTCAGGCAGCATCTGTGGAAGGAAATAGCCAGTTTAGGTTGAAACCCTTCATCTGGACTCCACAGTGGCTCACTGACCCATTACGTTCCTCCATGTTTGAAGACAAGCAGGACCTCCCAAGATGCGGAACCATGCAAAGACATGAAATTACTATAATTTACTAGTTACTTCCTGTACCTAATAAAGTGGCCACTGAGTGTATGTTTGTGGTCTTCTGCTGCTGTAGCCCATCTACTCTAAGGTACGACGTGTTGTGCGTTCAGAGATGCTCTTCTGCACACCACTGTTGTTAACGTGTGATCATTTGAGTTTCTGTCACCTTCCTGTCACCTTGAACCAGTCTGGCCATTCTCCTCTGACCCCTCTCATTAATGAGTGTTTTCATCCATAAAGCTGCCGTTTTCTGGATGCTTTCTGATTTTTTGCACCGTTCTCTGTAAACTCCAGAGAGTGGGTGAAAATCCCATGAGTTTCTGACATACTCAACTCAGCCCATCTGGCACCAACAATCATTCCATCGTCAAAGTTACTTAGATCACATTTGTTCTCCATTCTGGTGTTTGGTCTGAACAACAACTGAACTTTGTCAGCATGCTTTTATGCATTGAGTTGCTGCCACCTGATTGACTGGATGTCCAATCCCTATACACCTCCATTCCCCATCAAGAATGCCTCAAAGCCCTCCGCTACTTTCTGGATAATAGACCTCACCAGTTCCCCACCACCACTACCCTCCTCCGGTTGGTGGAACTGGTTCTCACACTCAATAACTTCTCTTTTGGCTCTTCCCACTTTCTTCAGACTAAGGGTGTAGCTATGGGAACTCGCATGGGCCCTAGCTATGCCTGCCTCTTCATTGGTTATGTGGAACAGTCTGTGCTCCAAACCTATTCTGGTACTGCTCCCCAACTTTTCCTTCACTACATTGACGACTACATTGGTGCTGCTTCCTGCACCCATGCTGAGCTCGTCAATTTCATCGACTTTACTTCAAACTTCCACCCAGCCCTCAAATTCACTTGGTCTATCTCAAACACTTCTCTCCCCTTTCTCGATCTCTCAGTCTCTATCTCTGGAGACAGACTGTCCACTGACATCTCCTACAAGCCCACTGACTCTCATAACTACCTCAACTATACCTCTTCCCACCCTGCCACATGCAAAAATGCCATTCCCTATTCCCAGTTCCTCTGTCTCCGCCGCATCTGCTCCGAGGATGAGGTTTTCTGTTCCAGGACATCTCAAATGTCCTCTTTCTTTAAGGATTGTGGTTTCCCTCCTGCTGTCATCAATGATGCCCTCACCCGCATCTCCTCCATTTCCCGCACTTCGGCTCTCACCCCATCCTCCCGCCACCACAACAGGGACAGAGTTCCCCTTGTCCTCACCTACCACCCCACCAGCCTCCGGATCTCCAGCACATTATCCTCCACAACTTCCGCCACCTTCAACAGGACCTCACCACTAAGCACATCTTTCCCTCTCCACCCCTCTCCGCTTTCCACAGGGATCGGTCCCACCGCGAATCCCTGGTCCACACGTCCCTCCCCACGGATCTCCCACCTGGCACTTATCCCTGTAAGCGCAAGTGCTACACCTGTCCCTACACCTCCTCTCTTGCCACCATGCAGGGCCCCAAACAGTCCTTCCAAGTGAGGCAACACTTCACTTGTGGGTCTGTTGGTGTCATCTATTGCATCCGGTGCTCCTGGTGTGGCCTCCTCTACATCGGTGAAACCCGACGCGGATTGGGGGACCGCTTCGTCGAGCACCTCTGCTCCATCCGCCACAACAGACAGGATCTCCCGGTAGCCACCCACTTCAACTCTGCTTCCCACTCCCATTCAGATATGTCCATACATGGCCTCCTCTACTGCCACAATGAGGCTAAACTCAGGTTGGAGGAGCAACACCTCATATACCATCTAGGTAGTCTCCAGCCCCTTGGTGTGAACATAGAATTCTCCAACTTCCGGTAATTCCTTCCCCCTCCCTTCCCCTATCCCTATGTCACTCTGCCCCCTCCCCCAGCTGCCTATCACCTCCCTCATGGTTCCGCCTCCTTCTACTACCCATTGTGTTTTCCATGAATTCCTTCTTCACCTTTCCTGCCTATCACCTCCCTGCTTCCCCTCCCTCACCCCTTTATCTTTCCCCTTACTGGTTTTTCACCTGGAACCTACCAGCCTTCTCCTTCCCACCCTCCCCCCACCTTCTTTATAGGCCCTCTGCCCCTTCCCTCTACAGTCCTGACGAAGAGTTCCAGCCCGAAACGTCGACTCATCATTTCCACGGATGGTGCCCGACCTGCTGAGTTCCTCCAGCGTGTTGTGAGTGTTGACTGATTAGATACTTTATTGACCTACAGGTGTACCTAATAAAGTGGCCACTGAGTGTATTTCTCACTGTAATTTACGGCATTTATTTTCATGTGTTGCAATGGACTGCAGCTGCAAAACAACAACGTTTCCCGACATGCGTCAATGACAGTAAACCTGATTCTCATTCTCATTTTTTCTCTGGAACTGTTACCTCTGAGAGACTGCTTACTCCGTTCTTTCATTCTGTCCAATAATTAAATATTTTGTGCAAATCATATCATTCTTTGTCAGCCTTCCAGTGCTAGCTTTACAGTTCTTAGGGTTGTTTATGCTTTGGAAATAGTCACAATCCACAGTAATTATCTTCAAAATTAATGCATTGGTGTGAGTCAGAGAGAGGTGGTTAATTTCCATAGATGGGTCGTTATGAAATACCTTCTCATTGTCAGCCTTTACTCTGTCACAGAGGGTGGTGGGGGTGTGCAACGTGCTCCCAGGGTCGGTAGTAGAGGCAGATACTTCAGGGAGAATTAAGACACTCTTGGATAGGTACAATGATGACTGAAAGAAACACACACACAGTGCTGGAGGAGCTCAGCAGATCAGGCAGCATCTATGGAAAAGTATAAACAGTCGATGTTTTGGACCGAGAGCCTTCATCAGGACTGGAAAGAAAGAGGAGAACTCAGGGTATGAACTGGGTGGGAGGACGGGGGGGGAGGTGGCGGGGGAGAGGTTAGCTGGAATGGGTTAAGGTGAAGCCAGGTGGGTGGGAAATGTCAAGGTCTGGAGAAGAAAGAATGTGATAGGAGAGGAGAGTGGACAATCGGAGGAAGGGAAGGAGGAAAGGATTCGGGGGGAAGTGACAGGCAGGTGAGAAGAAGTAAACAGTCAGAGTGGGGGAGTTTGTTCACTGGAAGGAGAAATCGATATTCATGCCATCAGCTTGGAGGCTTCCTGGATAGATGTTGCTCTGACAACCCCGAGGGTGGCCTCATCTTGTCACAAGAGGAGTTCATGGACCTACATGTATTTTTTATTTACATTTTTATATTATTCGCACGATTTGTCTTCTTTTGTACATTGGTTGGTTATCAATCTTTGTTATGAATAGTTTTCCATAAATTCTATTGCATTTTTCTATTTTTCTATAAATGCCTGCCAGAAATGAATCTCAAGATATTATACAGTGAAAGATACTGTAGGTATTTTGATAATAAATTTACTTTGAATTTTGAACTTTGATTGATTCTATTTGGAACAGTTGCATACCTCCTCCATTTATCCATCGTTCTTTCACTTCCCTACATGTTTACTTGATTTGTTTGTTCAAAGCTTTATACTTGACACTGTTCTTTAGTGTGGTTTTCTGTCTTTCTTTCATTAGATCCGGGATTTTATCTGTCATACATTTTTTCTTCTCTTTTCTCTTTTTCGGTATCACTTCACGAGACACATCCACCACCGCTGTGTTAGACTTCAACCAGCTTGGTGTGTTCTGCTTTGTCAGAGCTTCAAATCTGTTCTTCACTGCCTCCGTGTATTTCATCTTCATGTCTGGATCTTTCAAGCAAGCCTGGTCTAATTTCTTATAACCTTTTGATTTCTTTAACCATCTAAGCTAGAACTTCAGCTTGCGTATCACTGGAACATGGTCACTCTCACAGTCCACTCCTCAATGTGCCTTGCACTGTTGCATGGCTTTCCTGAAATGTTCGCTGATTGTGATGCCGTGTATACGATTGCGGTACTAATCTTCTGGGCTTCTCCAAGTCCACAACCTTCCTATGTGTTTCTCGAACCAGCAGTTTGTTATTATCTGACCAGTCTATGTGTCTACGGCTAAATGGTCTGAACACATTGTTTGAAGATATGAGAGGAGAGGAGCTGATAAACATGGACGGCCCACTGATTATGAAATCTTAAGTTGAAGCAGCAGTTGAGAAAATGAAAAAGAAGCAGGCATTAGGACTGGATGGCATTGCTAGAGCAGTGATTCAAGTGCTGGAAGATTTCGGGGTTGAAAGCTTGACAGATTTGCTGAATGAATTATATGATAGCAGGGATTTACCTGAGGAAACGAGCAAATCAGTCTTTATTGCACTGCTGAAAGCATCGAGACTATTGAATGTGAGTTACACCGCACAATTAGTTTGATGAGCCATTTTGTGAAAGTCCTCCTACAAATCATCATGATGAGAGCATGAAACTGGAGACTGCACAAGAGCAGTGCGGCCTCATTTTTAGATAGTGGAACGCGAAATGCAATCTTCATCCTTAGAATGATTTGTGAGCGTGCCATAGAGGTCCAGAAAGACATATCCCTATGTTTCACCAATTATACCAAAGTTTTGGACAAGGTGGGTCATGAAGAGCTTATAAAAATTGTTCAGCACTTGGACTTTGTTGGGAAAGATATCAGAATGCGGAAGAAGATGGCAGCAGCGAACAATGCTACCAAGGGCAACATCCTCCAGGCGGTTCACGAATCTAATTCTTTCGTTTCTTTTACGTATTCTTTTTCTCTCAAATGTGGTTCTGTTACTGTTGCACCCTGTGATCCGCATGTTGGTGTTGTGTTTTCGGCCCGACTGAATGATCTGGCGCTTTGCTGTTCCTGAGGGGGTTTGCTGAGGTTTTGAGCAAAGTGTGCAGCCTGGAGACGAAAAGTGAGCCCATGATCATCTCCATTTATTGCCAGTTTCGCCGATTAAAGTGTCGAGGAAGAATGAAATCAACGAGGACGAGAGCGGAAGGCAGGCGGGTGTTCAGCGCTGTCTACCTGTGTGTGACAGTCTCTGTCTCTCCTTCTCACCTGCTGCTCCCAGAGGAAGGTGCCTGGATACAAATGGTCTCTTTCTGTCTCTCTCATTCGATGCTGCCAAGGATGGTGCTGAAGTCCTGGTCTTGAGCAAGTTTAATCAACGCCATTTGCAAACGGGACTCTGTAGTTCACATATTGATATGTTTCTGGTTTATACTCACTCTTTTTTTTGATTGCTATTTTGTGCGATTTTGATCAGGACAGACTGGCTCTGCAGATAACAAACGACACAGTGCAAGATTGAACTGAACTGAGCTGAAATTAATACTTCTGGACTCTTTTGATGAGCTTGTGGTTTGGTGTTTTATATTCTGTTTTCTTTTCACTCATTTTTTTCCATTTGCATGATTTGTTCCTTTTTTTTAACATGTTGGGGGTTTGATGTTTTTGTTTGAACAGGTTCCATGGTTTTCTTTGTTGGTAGATGAATCACAGGATTGTATACCTCCTGCATACTTTAATAATAAATGTACTTTGAATCTTGAATTTCTTTGAATCTTTGAATAATAGAACATAGAACATAGAATAGTACAGCACATTACAGGCCCTTCGGCCCACAATGTTGTGCCGACCCTCAAACCCTGCCTCCCATATAACCCCCCACCTTAAGTTCCTCCATATACCTGTCTAGTAGTCTCTTAAACTTCACTAACTCCACCACTGACTCAGGCAGTGCACTCCATGCACCAACCACTCTCTGAGTAAAAAACCTTCCTCTAATATCCCCCTTGAACTTCCCACCCCTTACCTTAAAGCCATGTCCTCTTGTATTGAGCAGTGGTGCCCTGGAGAAGAGGCACTGGCTATCCACTCTATCTATTCCTCTTAGTATCTTGTACACCTCTATCATGTCTCCTCTCATCCTCCTTCTCTCCAAAGAGTAAAGCCCTAGCTCCTTTAATCTCTGATCATAATGCATACTTTCTAAACCAGGCAGCATCCTGGTAAATCTCCTCTGTACTCTTTCCAATGCTTCCACATCCTTCCTATAGTGAGGCAACCAGAACTGGACACAGTACTCCAAGTGTGGCCTAACCAGAGTTTTATAGAGCTGCATGATTACATCACGATTCTTAAACTCTATCCCTTGACTTATGAAACCTAACACCCCATAAGCTTTCTTAACCACCCTATCTACCTGTGAGGCAACTTTCAGGGATCTGTGGACATGTACCCCCAGATCCCTCTGCTCCTCCACACTACCAGGTATCCTGCCATTTACTTTGTATTGGGAACAAAGAGCAGGAATGAGAGTTGAAAACGAGACAAGTAATTTTGTCCAAATTAAGAGGGGAATCAGACCAGGTTGTGTTTTCCTGCCTGAACTATTCAAACTTTTATAGCGAGAAGATTCTAAGAGAAGTGAGCAGTATTCCAGGCATGATCACTGGTGGATACATTTTGAACAACCTGCAATACATAGACAAAGCAGTGCTGATAGCCACGTACTTAGAAAGAAAAGCTCCAAGAAATACTATATGAAGTCATCCTGAAGATAGTGCAAAGAGAGTTTTGACCATCAACTGCAATAAAACCAAGTGTATGGTTGTCCCAAAGAAGAAAGAAATACAGAAATGCGAACTGAAAATGAGCAACAAAACAATTAAACAAACACGGAAGTTCAAATACTTAGGGAGCACGGTAACATCTGACAGTAGGGGCTGATGTTGAAATTAGGAGTAGGATTGGGATCACTAAATGCACATTTGAGCAAGATACTAAAGAATAACGTAATTTCTATGGGTTCGAACCTCAGAGCAGTGCTATGCTCACTCCACAGTAACACATGGAACCGAATGTTGGACAATATCAGAACAAAATGAGGGAAGACTTGAAGCTGCAGAGATGAGGTTTTTGAGAAGAGTGATGAGAATATCGTGGAAAGACTGACAACAAATGAGGAAGTTTTGTGAAAAGCCGGAATAAGAAGAGAACTGATATCAATTAGGAAACGGCAGCTGGAATTTCTGAGATATGTACTGAGGAAAGAGAAGCTCGAACATCTTGCAGTGACGGGAAAAACGGATGGAAGGAGAAGTTGCAGTTGACTGCACATGACGTTGTTGAGTTACGTCAAGGGATGAGCAGGCAAAAGTTTTGAAGAGCTGAAAAGAACTTCTCAGATTAAAGACAGATAGAAGACCATGATCACCTACATCATACGACATGGCTCGTAATGATAATGATGATGATGATGGTGACAATATCTCAGTATGTCTTAAAGAGGAAAACTCACTGCAAAGCTGCTGGCCCACACCTACCATGGCACCTTGACACTGGACAGGACTGTGCACTCAACATCCCAAAAACACTGATGAAACCTTTCCCACTGGTGCCCACCTAACTGTTCATTTGTGAAGCTGAAGCAGACTGCTGGGAATTTTCAAGTGAAATCCATGGGAAGAAGCAACTCAGCCCATTGTACAATTCTGTACGATCACAGTTCACTTCACACTGAGCACTGGCCTGTCTCCACATCCCACAGCAGAGTGTCACTGGATCTCAGATTCAAAGTGATGAATATTGTCAAAGTTCAAAGTAAATTTATTATCATAGTACGTATATGTTACCATATACCACCTTGAGATTCATTTACAGGAGAGGGTCCCTGTACTCGATATTTGATATCTATCTCTCCCTCTCCTCCTCCCCCACCTCCTCTCCCCTCTCCCCCTCGCTGCCCCCTCTCTCCCCTCTCTCTCTCTCCCCCCTCTCTCTCCCCCCCCTCTCTCTCCCCCTCTTCCCCTCTCTCTCCCCCTCTTCCCCTCTCTCTCCCCTCTGTCTCCCCCTCCCCTCTCTCTCTCCTTCTCTCTCCCCCCTCTCTCTCCCCTCTCTCTCCCCCCTCTCTCTCCCCCCTCTCTCTCCCCTCTCTCTCTCCCCTCTCTCTCTCCCCTCTCTCTCTCTCCCCTCTCTCCCCCTTCCCCCCTCTTCCCCCTCTCTCCCCCCTCCCCTCTCTCTCTTTCTCCCTCTCCCCCTCTCTCTCTCTCCCCTCTCTCCCCTCTCTCTCTCTCCCCCTCTCCCCCCCTCTCTCTCTCCCCTCTCTCTCCCCTCTCTCTCTTCCCTCTCCTCCCTCTTTCCCCTCTCTCCCTCTCTCTCTCCCTTTCTCTCTCCCCTCTCTCTCTCCTCTCTCTCCCCCTCTCTCCCTCTTGCTCTCCTCTCTCTGTCCCTCTCCCTTCTCTCCCTCTTCTTTTCCCTCTCCCTCGCTCCCTCTCCCCTCCCTCTCTCCCCCTCCCCCTCTCTCTCTCCTCTCTCTCCCTCTTTCCCTCCCTCCCCCTCTCCCTCCCTCTCTCCCTCCCTCTCTCCCTCTCTCCCTCTCCCTGTCAGTCCTCGAGTTGGGGGACTTGGAGAGGTGATGCAGTAGATTGTAATATTGGAACAGTGAGTCGTTGGTTTCCGCACAGTTTGTTGTAGGAGTGATCTCTCCCCCTCGCTGGTGACAGAGAGCCTGTCTGAGAAACCAGAGTGCTGGGTTATGGTCTCTAGATTAAGGGCTCCTTGGGAGTTTTTGCTCTTGATGGCGTGGTAGGGAGTCGGTGCTTCTGTTGGCGAAGAAGGGGGTAGGGGGAGGGTGTCTGCTGCTCATACGTCTGGAGGGACGCTGGGGTTCTGATGTTTCTATTATTCATTCTTTGGGGTTTCCTGTTTTGCGGGTTTTTGTGAAGAGCAAGAATTTCAGGTTCTATACTGCATACATTATCTGATATTATATTGAACCATTTGAAAAGTAATTCAGTAAATTTACAGGGGAAAAAATACATAAACAGACGGAGTCTGACAAATAACCAGTGTGCAAAACAAATCATACAGATAAGAAATAGCAGTTCTGCAGAGAGTCATTGGAAGTGAGTCTTTAGGTCACAAAATCAGTTCAGAGTAGTGGTGATTGAAGTTATCCACGTTGGTTTGGGAGACTGATGGTGGTAGGGTAATAATTGTTCCTAATTTCTATGAGGTGTTCATAAATAATTAACAGTCTCCAACTCATACTACTAAAAGTAAGAACCAAAGAAAGAAGACAAAGAGGTCATGATCATCTTATATTAAAAGTTAGCTCAAATTAGACAGGTAGAAAATTCAGTGACAAGAGCAGCCTGTGAGACAAAGCTCAATTCATTCGTGGTGTGACAAAGGCTGCAGAAAAATACAGAACTCTACAAATTACTGACAATCCGCTGAGACAAGCAGGTGATTATACAAACATAAGCAGTAGGAAAGTTGGTCTGCAAGAAAAATGAGATTTTTTAAACACAAGAGATTCTGCAGATACTGGAGATGCTGAGCAGCACACCCAAGATGCTGAAGGAACTCAGCAAGTCAGGCAGCGTCTGTGGTAGATAGTCAATGTTACACCTGGTCTCACCTATCAACTGCCACTTGTACTCCTTCCCCTCCCCCTCCTTATTCTGGCTTTTGCCCTCTTCCTCCAACATAGGTACGTACCAATGCACAGTATGGCATTTTACATGATTTCATTGTTGAAGTATTTCGGAGTACCCTGTGCTTCTTTCTTTTGGGTGTGATGTAAAACGTAATGGACCACTCTTGTCGTCTGCTTTGGGGAAACTGACATATAGCCGACCATGGGAAAAGTATTGCGAGGATAAGGCCCGCAACATTTAGTAATTGTATCTATACCTAGATAGCAAAATGCTTGAATTAAAAAGGTTGATTAGGTGGGACAATTGGGGATGAAGATATTTTTCCCAGAGTCATTATTGTAGCCTCAATAACACACTTTGAACTGATAATCTTTTGCTCTTACATGGTATTGGAGGGTTTGAATTACTGGAGTTCAGATTTATTTATCACATGTGCATCGAAGCATACAATGAAATGTGTCATTTGCATTAGCAGCCAACACACTGGTTTAAGATGGCACTGGTGAAGAACGGTGATGATTCGTGGGTAGCAATCAAAACAAACAAAACTATAAATTACTGCATTAATCACACTTTCTTGGATACGATCTTTGCTATCAATAGCCTGCAACCTCCCTTTCGGAGTTGAGCTTTTGAAACCCCTGGACAACCTGCGTAACTGCAGTGTGAACTGAAGTCTCGTGTGTGGCGTGGTGTTTACGGGCCAAATCGAGGCAGTGGGCCCAGGTCCGAGAGCAGGGAATAAACCAATGTTTAACAATTGATGCAACAGACTTGGAGGTAATTCAGTTCAGCAGAACCGAGGCGAGGCAGAGGCAAGGCAGACCTCGGGCCCAAGAGTGAGGAAAGGCCCGAAGTTTGATTGACTTAAGCACGTGCCGAATTGGAAAGGTCAGGCAGAGGCTGAATCAGGGTGGCAGGGCCCAGGCCTGAGAACATATTGAAGTGGCAGAACCTGGATCCCAGAGCAAGGAATGACCTGAGGTTTGGACAATTTAAGTGCCGGGCCAGATTGAAAAGGTCAAGGCGTCGGGGCCAGAAGTGAGAGGCGGGCTGGTTCAGCTCGCTGCTCCGCGAGGTTTACTGACCTCTGTGCTGAACTGAGGCAGTGGCCTGCAACTAACAGGCTCCTGAATCGGCTGAAGCGATGACTGGCTTTCCGGCTATGGACTCACTTTCATGAAATTCAATTCTGAATATTATTTGCTTTCTTTTCTTATTTGCACGATCTGTTTTTTTTTCATTGGGTGTTTGACAGTCTTTTTTTAAATGGGTTTCTTTGTTTTGGGGCTGCCTATAAGGAGACAAATCTCAAGGTTGTATATAGTATACATACTTTGATAATAAATGTATTTTGAACTTTGTACGTAGGGATGGGTTGGGGGCGGCCCGTAGATGTCGCCACACTTTCCAGTGCCAACATAGCATGCCCACAATTCTCAGCAGAGCAACACAATGCATAATGAAACAGAACACCACAAACAACAAAACTATAACAGCAAAACAAGCCCCTTTCCTCCCTCACTCCTCCCCACCCAACCACACAAAACAGACTTTCTTTCAACTCCAATACAAGCCTCCTCTAGTCTCCACAATTTGGCACCAGGCTTTGACTTCCTGACTTCCAATCAACCTTCGGGCTCTGATCTTCAGTATTGACCGAGGTGTAGTTTTAAGATTATCTGATGATGCACTAGGTGGTCAGAGAGAGAGTTTAAAATTCAGCAGGAAAATGTAAAGCCTCATTGATGCATGTCACACTGTCAATAGACATATTGTCAAGGTTGTCCTTGAAGTTTTGCAATAACATCTTTATTCATAGCCTGTAATTTCTTTAGTGTTAAAATTGCTCTTTCAAGCACTGATTGGTAATCATAATAGTATTGAGTGACCTTTGAGAAAACAGCTTGTATCAGATCACGAGATGATGAATAATTCAGCTCGAGCTTTTCATCTGAATAATTTCTGTTGTCTTCATTTCTAACATTGCCATTTCCTAATTTGAGGAATTTTGAAGCAATCTCTCTTGCAGCTGGATTGCCGGTCAAGTTCGCTCATGTATTGGTTTTCAGGTGTAACTATTTGGCATTTTCATAAGTAAAGGCTTTCAATTTGTCTGATTTAGTACCTCATAGGATTACTTGAGTGTTTGTCTAAAGACTGCAGCTAGTGCTAAAGTAATACCACTCATTAAGTTATATTGTAATCATAAATCACTACATCAGGCCCTTCGGCCCATCTAGTCAATGCTGAACTGTTAGTCTGCCTAGACTTGGACCACAACTCTCCATACCGCTCCCATCCACGTACTTATTCAAATTTCTCTTAAATAGGTTCTTCAGTAGGTTAGACAATTGACCTCATTTGGATAAGCAGGGCAGCACTATGAGGATCATGTTTTTGATTTCTCAAGTGCTCTCAACACCATACAGTCCTCATTGCTGGGGGAAAGCCCCATTCAATGCAGGTTTGCACTTCCATTGTATCCTGGATAATGGACTACCTGACAATTAGTGTGGCTTCGGAGGTGTGTGTCAGAGATGGCTATGAGCAGCACTGGGGCCCCTCAGGGGACTGTATTGTCTCCCGTCCTGTTTACCCTGTATACCTCAGACTTCAGATACAACACTGAGTCATGTCACCTGCAGAAATCCTCTGATGATTCAGCAATAGTTGTGTGTATAAAGGGAGGGCGAGAGGATTAATACAGGGCCCTGGTGGAGGACTTTGTCCAATGGTGCAAGCTGAATCATCTGCAGCTCAACATCAGTCAGACAAAGGAGATGGTGGTGGACTTTAGGAAGACTAAGCCGGCACTGCTCCCTGTTATGATCGATGGTAAGGGTGTGGATGTGGTGAGGACCTACGAGTACCTGGGGATACATCTGGATGACAGACTTGAGTGGAGCACCAACACAAAGGCTGTGTACAAGAAGGGTCAGAGTCAGCTCTGCTTCCTGAGGAGGCTGAGGTCCTTTGGAGTATGCAGGGCTCTCCTTCACATGTTCTGCCGGTCTGTTGTCCCTGTACAATCTCCTATGCAGTGGTGTGCTGGGATAATGGCGTCAACGCGGGTGATGCCAACAGGCTCAATAAACTTATTAGAAAGGTTGGTTCTGTTGTAGGAGTCAAACTGGACACACTGGAGGCTGTGGTAGAACAAAGGATCCTGTGGAAAATCCTGGCAATTCTGGACAATGTTTCTCACCCTCTGCATGCCACCTTGGCTGAACAGAGGGGCACTTTTAGACTTAGACTGCACTGCTCCAAAAAGCACAACATGAGGTGATTCTTACTCTCGGCCATTAAGCTCTATAGCCCTTCCTGCTAGACTTTTTTAAGGTAACTTATTTTTTATTCGTTCTTTCTTCTCTTCTCTTCTCTTCTAATATTTGTATATCTGTGCACTTCTACTGCTACCGTGACACTGTAATTTCCTTTGGGATCAATAAAGTATCTATCTATTTATCTATCTAAATGTTAAATTTGAACCCACATCCAACACTTCCGCTGGGAGCTTCTCCCCACTTTCTCCACCCGCTGAATGAAGAAATTCCCCTTCAGGGTACTGTTAAATATTTCGCTTTCCACCCTTAACCTATGACCTCTAATTCTCGTCTCACTCAACCTCAGCGGAAAAAGCCTGCTTGCATTTACCTTATCTATATATCCCTCACAATTTTGTATACCTCTGTCAACTCTCTCCTCAGTCTCCTATGCTCCAGGTATGTAAAAAAGTCCTAACCTATTCAATCCTTGCCTATAACTCAATTCACGTCACATCCTTGTAAGTTTGCTCTGCTGTCTTTATAGTGTCGAAGATCTTGCAGTGTTAGATCTAATGCTTCAGAGGCTGGGAAATCATGTTTTCTCTTTGAACTTCAGCCAAAAGTAGATTCTTAGGCTGTTCCATTTTGAGATTCACCCAAGAGAGAAAATAACTTCTGCACATTCACTCTAAGTTTTTTCATTATGTGATATGACGTGGGTAATCATGGTCCCAAGGCCATGATTGTTCTTGGCAAACTTTTCTACAGAGCGGTTTGTCATTGTCTTCTTCTGGGCAGTGTCTTTATAAGACAGGTGACCCCAGCCATTATCTATTCTCTAAAGATATTGCCTGCCTGGCGTCAGTGGTCGCGTAACCAGGCCTTGTGATAGGCACCATCTGCTCGTGCTCCCAAGGCTTCACATGACCCTGATCAGGAAGTTACCTTGCCCAAGGGTGAGTTGCAGGCTAGCAAAGGGAATGAGCAC